>NC_060120.1:820649393-821001893 GCF_021461395.2 Schistocerca americana | reverse complement strand
CTTCACGTGTGCCTCTGAATTGATGGTTGACACTCTTGGCATCCCACCCACGAGAATGACGCCATCACAATCCCAGAAGACTGTCACCATGACTTTTCCGGCAGCGAGGGTTGTTCTGAATTTCTTCTTTTGTGGTGAATGAGGATGACGCCACTCCATGGACTGCTCTTTTGTTTCTAGCGCAAAGAGGTGCACCCAGATTTCGTTCCCCGTAAAGATCCGTGACAGAAAGGCCTCTCTGTCGGTCTCAAAACGCTCCAACAATTCAGATAAAATGGCCTTTCTTTGAATCTTTTGGTCCTCTGTGAGCATTCGTGGAACCCATCGTGAGCACCTCTTCAAATTTCTGAGTGTCTCGATCACTGCAGACGCACTTCCAATGCTGACCGACATCTGTAGAGCCAGTTGTCGTGCTGTGACACGCCGGACGGTACGAATGACATCAGCACGATTCAGCATGTCTGGAGCAGTGTCTGTGACAGGACGTGCAGAGCGTGGCAGATCATGGAGCTCTGTTTCTGCATTTCCTGAGGCTGTAACTTTCTTTACCCATAGCCCAACTGCACACTTATCGACTGTAGCATCGCCATACACTACACACAAACGTTTATGGATGTTCACAACGGTTTCTTTTTCTGCACACAAAAATTCAATAACAGAACGCTGCTTGTAACGTGAGTCGTATGTAGACGCCATCTGCCAGAACGATTCGAAACTTCACCGGCGCACAGAACAAACATCAGATGTGGAGCACCAACAAGGAAGTTTGTTCAAATGTGTGTGAAATCTTAAGGGACTTAACTGCTAAGGTCATCAGTCCCTAAGCTTACACACTACTTAATCTAAATTATCCTAAGGACAAACACACACACCCATGCCCGAGGGAGGACTCGAACCTCCGCCGGGACCAGCCGCACAGTCCATAACTGCAGCGCCCTAGACCGCTCGGCTAATCCAGCGCAGCAAGGAAGTTTGTCTACGTATATTAATGGCATTTTTCAAAAATGTGGGGCATTACTTATTCAATGATCCTCGTATATTTTGTACATGGCTGGAGCAGCAACCGTATACATAAGCCGAAAGGTGTCAGTCAAATATAAAACATCTCCATAATAGTTAAAACGTGCACATCATGGTTGTTGTTTTTTATTTCCTCACCAATAGTACAGCTAGTCCTCTAGCGTCGCGTACGCAACTCTTGCGCTAAGTAAAGCTTCCCGCAAGGGAGTTCGCTAGTAGTATGCGCAAGGAAGGTGCGAGATAGCGAATGAAAACTGTTGCTTAAAACGTTAAAATTAAAGTTATAACATTAAAAAGCAGATCGTAGTTAGTTATGTACATATTTCGAATTAACACAATGGCAACGAAAGTAAGTTAACCTCTTAGCAAAGGTCACTGTGATAAAAAAAAATAACGAAAATTATGAGATAGTGCAATAGAAAACAATAGGAACAAGATTAAAGCAGAGGGGGAAAAGGGGAATGGGGGTAGAGAGAAGGGGAGGATGGTAAAATCTGTATGACTCACAACTATATCATATCTGAACGAACTGTGAACATCAAAACCTCTAGAAATACATTTACAGAATAACAAAGAAGAAATATAAGTTCCACTCGCATGAAAAGACGAGGAAAATGACATATCCAGTACTCATACGAAAGGTCAAACTACTTCTCTTTTAAGTTAAAAAACGTAGGGTTCCTAAACTATCCAGAAAATTTCTATTTCTGAGCTGCACTTGTTCATTTAAAATGGAGTTTATAATAATAATAATAATAATAATGTTCATTCACTATCATGCATGCTCCTCACGCATACTACTAGTTCCCTTTATTTTGCTGGAAGCTTTCCCTAGCCCAAGCGTTGCGTACGCGACACTAGTGCGCTAGGTGTATATTGATGTGCACGTTTCAATTATTATGCAGGTGAAATTTTATATCTGACTTACGCCTTTCGGTTATATATTAACATACCTCCGCCACAACATGTAACCCTGTAAGTCTGCATATTTTTCTCTGTATATTTAACCCGTTTAGCGCGTCACACTTTACTTCTGAAGATCATGTTCTTATAAACGTTGATACCATGCTAAAGGGGTTTCAGTAAACATTCCTTTTTGCATCAGATTGGCTGTTTATTAATTCCAAAAGAAGATGGTCGTGTGCGTAGGAACAAATATTGTGTTCAGTTTTAAATGTGCTGCAATCGAGAAAATCTTGCACATACTGTATTCAGTGTCTAGGACCTATGGTTGCATTATTAATCTACTACACGACAATAACCGGTGAGAGAAATCATATTAAGAAGAAATACTCTTAAAAACCAGTTACAAGTTTAAAACATTTTGAAGTAGAAGCTATTGACAACTATCACAATTTTCCTTTTTAACAAAGGGAAAATCAGTAAGTCATTAAAGAAACTCTGTTCGTTTTGCAAATATCACATTTTCCGTGGTAGAAGACCTGCTTCCGTTTCATGGTACAATCGAAAAATTATGGCCTTACCGTCGGCGTGTTACTTAATTAGTTTTAAAAAATATACTGAATTTTACTCACCATAACTTTCTGTAACTAAAGAATTAACAGTGTCATTTGAATAGCTTTAATGTATTATACACCAATTGAATACGTAGTTCTCCTAATGTTTACAAACACTGCACAAAACACAACCTTGTGTTTCACAACAAGGGAAACAGTAAAAAAAAAGCCAGAAGCTGCTTTAGTGGTTTCCAGTAAGCATTCTTTCATGTGATTCTAAAACCACCCACTAGATTGAAACACGACCAGGCAACATAGTGTGTCTCTGAGTACTATAAGTGCAAAGTAAATTGACCCTCGGCATAATGGCTGATGGAAACGTTAGTAAACGGGCAATACTTTAAAGTCGCTACCGCCAGCCACCACACTGAGTGTCAACTTAGTTTGCACGTATAGTACAGTTTCCTCCGGGTATAACTTTATCCCCTCCTGCTTTAGAAGTAAATTCCAATACTTTCGACATGTGTATATGTTTCTGCATTGAAAAACGACACTATATTTGTACAGCGGTTAAGAGACCGATACTCTCAAACTACGAGATTTCCTTACGAAATGTTTCTTTTAGGATCCTTTGTATGTGAAGCTATAATGTTTGTGATTTCGTAAATAAGTCGTAGGATGGCAACATTGAGTAGTAGATGACACAATAGCACATAAAAAATTAGCTTGAAATGGCGTATGTATAGCCTTGTAGTATTGGTAACACATTAAACTCGAAACTTAACGTGGAAACATCTACCAGACGGCCATAGTGCCTTAAGCAGACCTGTATACAGTATTGCTCGGATACTTTCTTTCAGTTTGACGTCATCTTCCAGACATCATCATACACATATGGTCAAGAAGTAGTTATTATTCACAAGTGTGCGGTAAGAGTATTATGTAAAGTTTGATAACCGAAACTCTTGCAGTGACCTCTTTATAAATCTTGGGATTCTAATAGATACATGACGGTACTTTTATTCTGTATTGCATTTGTCATACTGCATATGTCACTAATAATAAGATCGAACTGAGGACAAACTTCGAACATCGCAAGCAAATTACTAGAAGTAGAAGTAATTTCAACATGTTCCTGTTTAGAGCTCCGAATGGTGTTCTTCTGGTGCAGACTTTATAATAGACTACTGGTAGACATTAAGTAGAAAACTGGACATCAGCATACACTCAAAAATGAAATAAAAGAGTACATTACCGAAACATTCGCATATTTGTACACAGGAACGTAAATTAAAGTGTACACTAATGTCCATACTAAACAGGTTTTTAGCTTTCCAGTATATGTAGTGTGATCAGAAGCAGTCTGAAACGCTTGTAAGGGTGTTGCACGAGATGATGTGCTAAAATAATTGTTAATAAAAAATTCAGTTGCCGCATTTCCAAGTTGTTTAGCATTCAGTTTAGTCGATCACGTCATTGCGTGCGCAGATTCAGGCACTTGCATGCGCTAAAATATGATACTGCAAAGAAATTTGTGGGTAATTGAGTTACCGCTTGTTCAGAAGCACATTACCAATTAAAATGTGCCTTTTTCGGAAATGATAAAATTAAGCTAAGTGATCAAAAGCTACGTTTGTTCAGTCTCAGGAAACCAAACGGAGAACACGTTTGGCTACACCGCCTGTGGCAGGCTGCTAGAATTTGCTTGCGCGATGACCTGATTGGCTAGCTTCAATGCTAAGTAACTTAGGAACGGTGCAACGTATCGAATTTTTTCCTTAACAGTTATTTCACAGCATAGTCTCAACTGCAACACCCTTGAAAGCTTTCACGACTATTTCTGACCACCCTGTACACAATATTATATATATATATATATATATAAGTGATAAGCATGAAGTACGAGATAAAAGCAGCACCTGATAGCTGAATGGTGTAAGGGGAAGAGCAGTGGTTTTATATTTTTTCAAAGTAACTCCTTCTTTTCTAATATGTACATATACACAAAGTAATCTAAAAGCATTTTCCGTGCTAATCAGTATGAGTAGCTTAGTGTTACTCATAATTTGTTGTTACTGTACTTCATAGGATCTCCTTGCAGTGTCTGCCTCTGTCTATCGTTGTAAATCTTAAATAACTCTAAATCCTTGAAGAATCTTCTTCATTACGAATTTTACAGAAAATACTGTGTGAATGAATAAGGGAAGTTTGTGGTGACTTAAGTGAGCCGTAGTGCCGGTTCTCCTCTGCCAAATTTATTTCGTAGAATTTAATAGATTAAGAGAGATAGTATCTTGGATGAAATGATAAAGCTTCCTATACGATGAACCACGGGGCAATGAGAGCAAGGGGAGACTGTACTATAGAAATATGAAGGGACTTGCAAATAAACCGTTGCGTTAATAAACAGAACCATTTTGTGCCTTTTTTTATGAGATAACCGTCATATTTACGTTCTGACGGCTCAGATAAGACACGAGTCTGACCTCTCACTCAGACAGCGGCAGCTATGACAGTTCGCCAGTATTATAGCCTGTTAATAGTGTCCTCCTTCATTTTACCCATCTGTCGAGGAATGTATGACATAGCTTGTTTAGACAATAAAATCTCTGCAAGAAATTTGCCAACACAATTCGCTGTTGCGTCTACGTACCAATATTCTCCAAAACGACGTCGCGATTCTCTACGTCAGGCATTGGTTCCTGCTGGAAATACCATTTATCACCGGGTTCAGATTTCCTTACGAAGGCGACAACCGTTGCCTAGGCGCTTACATAATGTAACAATCAGCTACATTCAATTACTTCGTCACTGTTTCTATGGTATTACGAAACTATGTAGCCAAGTGAAGTGGTTCTCGACTAGGACGAAACGGGTGAAATTTGGAAGAAAAACAATTTCGACATGTCCAACAGAAAAGACACAATTATATAATAATACAGGGTGTTTATAAATGAATATCGGGGTTTTAACGCTTTATAATATTTATTATATTAAACTTTCAGTTATAAATAATATATCAAATGAAAGAGCAACTCAAACAGTTGTGTTTGGCACCAGTGCGCATGCGCAGCGCGCAATGTTTCTGCCGAAATCCGCTGGATTGGTTGAACCTCACTGTACCCAAGCGCTGGATAGGCCGCAAGTGGCCCAATGACAGGGTTTGCTTTGCATGGCCTCCACGTTCACCCGACCTAATGCCATGCCATTTTTTTTCCTTTGAGACTTCATCAAGGATCGCGCGTACGTGCCTCCGCTGCCAGAAGACCTCCCTGAATTAAGAAACCGGATTGAAGCAGTTGTTGTTACAATAACTGAAGACACACTTATCAACGTTTGGGAAGAACTCGGCTATAAACTTGACGTGTGCCGTGTGACAAATGGTGCTCACATTGAGCATTTATAAAGTTCTTGGTAAAACTGCTTGAGTTGCTCTTTCATTTGATATATCATTTATAATTGCAAGTTTAATATAATAAATATTATAAAGCGTTAAAGCCCCGATATTCATTTATAAACGCAATGATAACTTCAGTGTGGATGCACTCTATGTCGGACCTCGTGCTGGGAATCAGGTAAAGTTCCGAGCAATGAGGATAATGGATGGTGGATGCTACATGCGTAGTGTGCGGTAAGTTGAGAATTTGGGTTGGAGGAGAGGCATGTCCGGATAGCCGGAGCTTATAATGAGACCACTCGCGTAAAGCGGGAAATCGGGGTTTGAGTCCCAGTCCGGCACAAATTTTCACTTGTCGCCATTGAACATTGAATACAATTCGGTGTCCAATTGCGGCTGAGATCTGTATTTCTCTCAAAACACTTTCGAGCATCGTGGTACATCTTCCCCCCCCCCCCCCAAAAAAAAAAAAACAATGAACCTTGACGTCGGTATGGTGGCTTGCGTGCCTCAGCGGTTCAAAGAGCAGCACCGTAGGTGCAACCACAACGAAGTGGTATCTGTTGAGAGCCCAGACAACGTGTGAGGACTGACTGATCTGACTGATCTGGCCTTGTGACATCAACCAAAACGGCCTTGCCGTGCTGTAGCTGAGAACGGCTGAAAGCAAGGGGAGACTGCACGCGTAATTTTTTCCTGTGACATGCAGCCTACTGTATTGTTAAATGATGAGGACGTCCTCTTGGCCAAAATATGCCGGAGATAAAATATTTCCCCATTCGGATCTCCGGGCGGAGAGTACTCAGGAGGATGTCATCTTCAGGAGAAACAAAACTGGTGTTCTACAGATCGAAGCGTGGAATGTTTGATCCCTTAATCGGGCAAACAGCGGTAACGCAAGAGTAGGTTTAATAATAATGAATAAGAAGATAGGAATGCGAGTAAGCTTAGAACAGTATAGTGAACACATTATTGTAGCCAAGATAGAGACGAAGCCCACACTTGCCACAGTAGCGCAAATTTACATGCCAGCTAGCTTCGCAGATAATCAAGAGATTGAAGAAATGTATGATTACATAAAAGAAATTATTCAGATAGTAAAGGGAGACGAAAATTTAACTGTGGTTGGACACTGGAATTCGATAGTGGGAAAAGGAAGAAAAGTAAAAATAGTGTGTGAATATGGACTGGGGGAAGGTTTCAGATTGATTATATAATGGTAAGACAGAAATTTCGGTACCAGATTTTAATTTGTAAGACATTTCCAGGGCAGATGTGGACTCGGACCACAATTTATTGATTATAAACTGTAGATTAAAACTGAAGGTAGGTAATTAAGGGGATGGTATCTGGATAATACGGAAAAAGCCGAAGTTGTTGGAGGGGGGGGAGGGGGGGGGCGCTTGACTAGAACGAGGGAAAGGAATACACAGACGACGAATGGGTAGCTTTAACAGATGAAATAACGACAGCAGCACATGATCAAATAGGTAGGAAGACAAGGCCTACCAGAATCCTTGGATAACACAGGAAATATTGAATTTAATTGATGAAAAGGGCAATTATAAAAATGCAGCAAATGAACCAGGTCAAAGGGAATACAAACGGCTAATAAATGAGACTTACAGGAAGTGCAAAATGGTTAAGCAGGAATGGCTAGAGGGCAAATGTAAGGATTTAGAAGCATACTTCATTAGGGAAAGATAAATACCACCTACAGGAAAATTAAAGAGAGCTTTGGAGAAAAGAGAAGCAACTGTATGAATATCAAGAGGTCAGATGGAAAACCAAAAGTTGATAGGTGGGAGAAGCATATAGAGGGTCTATGCAAGGGAAATGAACTTGCAGTATTATATAAATGGAAAGGACGAAGATGAGATGAGAGATACGATACTGCGAGAATAATTTGACAGGTCACAGAAAGACCCAAGTCGAAACAAGGCTCGAGGAGTAAATGACATTTCGTCAGAACCACTGATAGCCTTGGGAGAGCCAGCCATGACAAAACTCTTCCTTCTGGTGTGCAAGATATATTAGTCACTCGAAATACCCACGGATTTCAAGAAAAATGAAGTAATTCCAGTTCCGAAGAAATCAGTTGCTGATAGGTGTGAAAAATACAAAACTATCAGTTTAATACGTCACGAATTCTTTACAGAAGAATGGAAAAAGTGGTAGAAGTTGATCTCGGAGAAGAGCAGTTTGGATTCCGAAGAAATGTAGGAACGCGCGAGGCAATACTAACCCTACGTCCTATCTTAAAAGATAGGTTAAAGAAAGGCAAACCTACTTTAATAGCATTTGCAGACTTAGGGAAGCCTTTTCACAGTGTTGGCTGGAACACACTCTGTGAAATTCTGAAGGCGGTAGGGATGAAACACAGGGAACGAAAGGCTACTTATGACTTGTACAGTAACCAGACGGCAGTTAAAAGAATCGAGGGCCATGAAAGGGAAGCAGTGGTTGAGAGGGAGTGAGACGGGGTTGTAGCTTATCCCCAATGTTATACGATCTGCACATTGAGCAAGCAGTAAAGAAAACAAAAGAAAACTTTGGAGTAGGAATTAAACTTCAAGAAGCAGAAATAAAAACCTTGAAATTTGCCGATGACATCGTAACTTTGTCAGAGACAACATGGGACTTGGAAGAGCAGCTGAACGGAATGGACAGTGTCTTGAAAGTAGAATATGGGATGAACATCAACAAATTCAAAACGAGGATAATGGAATGTAGTCGAACCAAATCAGGTGAGACTGAAGCAATTATACTAAGAAATAAGACAGTTCAAGTAGTAGATGATTTCCGCTGTTTGGGCAGCTGAAGTAGAGAGGATACAAAACGTAAACTGGCAATCACAAGAAGTGCGTTTCTGAAGAAAAGCAATTTGTTAAGATGGAGTATAGATTGTGTCAGGAAATCTTTTCTGAAAGTAAGAGGGTTGCCTAGAAAGTAATGCACCGCATTTTTTTTTCTCAGCCGAAAACAATGCTACGAATGCGAAACGTTACGTATCTATTATCTGAAGTCTACGGAGCACGACAAGTTCCCGTCACTTCCGACAGATAGCGTAGCTGTAGGACAGTTTCAAAATGACGTCTGTAGGTGATGTACGTTACAAGCAACGTGCTGTCATTGAATTTTTCGCTGCACAGAAATAAACTGTAGGGAATATTCACAAACGCTTGTGCAAAGTCTATGAGCATCTGGTGTCGACAGAAGTACAGTTAGTCACTGGGCACAGAGGGTGAAGTCATCAGAAGGTGGTTCGGCGTAACTCCACGATTTGCAGCGGTCGGGGAGACCATCCACGGCTGTCACATCTGACATGTTGCCGCGAGCTGATGTCATTCGCGAGGACAGACGCATTACGACTCGGTAGTTAGAGCTGCATCTGTCGATCAGAAAAGGAAGTGTGGATGCAATTAACTGAACTCTTGGATATTCAAAAATGTGTGCAAGATGGGTTCTGCAGTGTCTAACGGTGGACCATAAATCGCACAGGAAAAATATTTGTCTTGATTTGTTGCAACGTTTTGAAGCTGAAGGGGAGGCCTTCTTATCCCGGATTGTGTCAGGAGATGAAACCCGGGTTCACCATTCTGGGCCTGAAACAAAACGACAGTCGATGGAATGGCGCCATTCCTACTCCCCACAGAAACAAAATTCAAAGCAACTTCTTCCACCAGTAAGGTCACGATCACCGCGTTCTGGGACTGTGGAAGTGAGATTCTCATTGATGTGATGGCAAGAGATGGTACCATTAATTCAGAAGCATATATCAACACATTAACAAAACTCAAGACGCGCTTCCGACGACTTTGGCGCCACGGCAACCCAGGAGATGTGTTGCTGCAGCATGATAACGCTCAGCCCCACACAAATCTGACGACTGCTGAACACGTCGCAAAACAGGGTTGAACAGTGTACCCCCATCTACTCTACAGCCCTGACCTAGCCCCCTCTGACTTCCACTTGTTTGGACCATTAAAGGATGCCATTCGTGGAAGAAATTTTGAGGATGATGAGTTGATTCACATAGCGAAGCACTGGCTTCGCCACCAGGACAAGGATTGGTACTGATAGGTCATACACGAACTTGATTTGCGCTGATGGAGATTACATGGAAAAATAGGGTGCGTAGATAAAACACCATTCTTGCGTATGTGTAATTCTCATTCTGTTCAATAAAAAACTGTTGAACAAAAAAATTTCTGGGCAAACCCCGTATTTCTATGCAGTGTAGCCATGTATGGAAGTGAAACATGGACGTTAACAGTTGAGACAAGAATACAAAAATACCAAGCGAGGTGGCGCAGTGGTTAGCACACTGGACTCGCATTCGGGAGGACGACGGTTCAATCCCGTCTCCGGCCATCCTGATTTAGGTTTTCCGTGATTTCCCTAAATCGTTTCAGGCAAATGCCGGGATGGTTCCTTTGAAAGGGCACGGCCGATTTCCTTCCCAATCCTTCCCTAACCCGAGCTTGCGCTCCGTCTCTAATGACCTCGTTGTCGACGGGACGTTAAACACTAACCACCACCACCACAAGAATACAATAGAAGCTTTTGAAATGCAGTGCTACAGAACAATGCTGAAGATTAGATGGGTAGATCATGTAAATAATGAGGAGGAACTGGTTGGTTGGTTGGTTTGAGGGATAAAGGGACCAAACTACAAGGTCATCAGTCCCGAGAGGAACTGAATAGAGTTGAGGGGAAAAGAAGTTTGCAGCAAAACCCGACTAGAAGAATGGATCGGTTGATAGGACACATTCTGAGACATCAAGGGATCACAAATCTAGCACTGGAGGGAAGCATGAGGATAAAAATCGTATAGGGAGACCAAGAAATAAATGCAGTAAGCAGGTTCAGAAGTAAGTAGTTTGCAATAGTTATTCAGAGATGAAGATATTGGCACATGAAGAAGCAGTGTGGAGAGCTGCATCAAATCAGTCTTCAGACTGAAGACCACAGCAAGAACTACAACAACAATACATAATATTGCCAGTAGATGGAAATATTTAAAGAATGAAGATGTGCTGAATTAGGCAATTTGGAAATTAAAAGATTTATGGTAATGAGAGAGGACAAGTTACTCTCTCACCTATTTTTCGTATACGGAAAATTATTAAAGATTTTGTTACAACCTGACGCACCTTGAGTGAGACTCTAGAAAGTTAACGGCCTGAACAGACGTTGATGGAGCCGGGTAGGGCGCTAAGAGCATGAGGTATTTTTATGGTTCTTAACTCATACAAACGGCATGTTGGGATTTAGAAGCAATTGGTGGTGAGGTCATCCCTTAGTAAATCTTACCAGACAGGCCCACAGCTGCACGGGGCAGACAGAGCAGCCCCTATTTGAGACAGGCCTCCAGCAAAACAATGCCGCAATACCTGCATTGGCACCAGCTGAAGCCTGCGCTGGGGATGATGGACTGAAGTAATGTGTGTACTCAGTGGAGTCGTAAACCAGGCATTGTGTGCAGAGCCACACATAATAAAAATTCACAAGTTCTCATGTTCACTGATACTGCAAATAAGCCTGTGACCCACTTCCATTATCCGCCTCGATTGTATAAGAAACTCCAGCATCTGAGAAACGTTTAGAGATAGAATCTTTACTACACCTCATAGTTAGGAGTAACAACCTCCAAGGCACAGGCCATTTAGATAAAGATTTTTAAGATTGTATCTATTCACTTGTTGCTGTGGGAATCAACACGACTTTAGAGAAAATCCTCTTCCCCCTCTGCGAATACTTAAAAAAGCCAGTAATTGGAGGTTTCCTTTTTTTCCAGAGGCACAAGTTTCGCAACTCTCGCCCTGGTTGAACATGAGTTTGTGCAGTCGTGTGAGATGGGAGATTTAGCGCCTCTAGAACCCTATGATTGGCTCAAGACGGCGTGAAGGCGGTGTCGTTCGTGTACTTTGCGGGAAAGCGGAAATTTTTCTGAAGAGGTGTGATGCTCTCAGGTGCTGTACTTTGGCCTGGTAGAAGACTTCTGGTCGATGCTCTGGCATGTGTGGTTGGTGCTTGGGACCTGTACTGAGACTGACTTCATTTGTGAGTAGTTTAGACTGGGGAGCCTGTGGTGAAGTTCGTACTTCACCGACAGCGTGACTTCAAATGTCTCGGACTACTCGTTTGCCGAGGGCACACTTATTCGTTTTTGGTTTACCAGTCTTGACGTTTGGTATCCTTGTGTGCTCTGTCGTATAAGTGAGGCAAATTGGTCCTTGGTACGACGAGCGAACGGGTGTGTCAGCCACCGAAATCTACCGTCATTTCAGGCCTCTTGAGAAAGAAAGTAAATTGCGATCCGTCTGCCTGATCTCTAGACCGTAATATTTTTGCATTGCTTTCGTGGCCACGATCGATTCACATATGCCGACTCATGTCACACCTCCGCCGCACCCATATCGCCAGCTGCAAGTTACATCGCCGCATAAAGCAAACAGGGCAACACACTGCTGCTCCGGCATTGTCAGGGCGTTCAGATCTCAATCGCCACTTGCTCTCAGTATCACCTATGTAGTCCAACCACGGCAGATTTAATCAAAGTCTGCTCAGCGTCAGATCAATTCAGATCGCGTAAACCACATTTTTAGTTCAAATGGCTCTGAGCACTATGGGACTTAACATCTATGGTCATCAGTCCCCTAGAACTTAGAACTACTTAAACCTAACGAACCTAAGGACATCACACATTTTTAGGGTCTGAATACTTGACTCACTTCTGCCACCCAGGATCCTTGTCCGTTGTACTCTTAAACCAACTGTTAGTTGTTTACGGTATTCAATAACTTGTTTAGCATAATTTACGTCTGTCTTTCAAAAAAATGGCTCTGAGCACTGTGGGACTTAACTTCTGAGGTCATCAGTCCCCTAGAACTTAGAACTACTTAACTTAACTAACCTAAGGACATCACACACATCCATGCCCAAGGCAGGATTCGAACCTGCGATCGTATCGGTCGCGCGGTTCCAGACTGTAGCGCCTAGAACCGCTCGGCCATCCCGTCCGGCTATGTCTGTCTTTGTCTTGGGAAAATAAATTTTCTGGTATCCTAAATTTTGCATACCTTCTCAGTTATTTTATATAATCCCCACTGTGTCAACTTTCAACAAGTAAATCTGAACTCTGTACAGTTTGAAGGCAAGACATCACATTGACTAGAACAGTAGAATGCACTGAAATAAGGACCTTCGTTTTCACGATAGCCTTGACTGCACGGTTAATTTTCCATCAGACAGCCCGTGCCACACGTGACATGAAAACCGAATCGATTCTTCGTATTAACAACTCAAACCATGGCCAGATCTTCTCCGGCGCATGAAAATATTGCCATTACCACTTCGTCATATCTGGAATAATTTTTCGAGTTCATGTCCGATATTTCTCCATGATGTACTGGAGTCAAGACTTGCCGATATTTTATGACACTTCCTAGCATATTACCCCAAATGCAGCTTCATTAACTTTACGAACGAATTATGACGGACAAAGAATAAGATTTGAACAGTTTCCTCCCCTTCTAAATAGCGTTGATTTCCTGGTTGTTCACAACTTTTGTACATTTCCAGTACCGATCTTTCATACTGAGATCAGTTTGACGGACTTTTTCTTCTTTTACTTATATCCTTGGATGTAGGGAATGATGTGCTTGGTCAAAGCTCACTGCTGTCATTTCATGACGTCAGGTTTGAATTACAAATATGGTTCAAATGGCTCTGAGCACAGTGGGACTTAACATCTGAGGTCATCAGTTCCCTAGAACTAGAACTACTGAAACCTAGCTAACCTAAGGATATCACACACACCCGTGCCCGAGGCATGATTCGAACCTGCGACCGTAGCGGTCGCGCGGTTCCAGACTGAAGCGCCTAGAACCACTCGGCCACAAAGGCCGGCAATTACAAATACCTGCAGACGTTCATCTGTACATTATCTTTTCAGTTTGCCCTCTCCATGTCGATTTTTGAGTTGCATTTCTATCTCGACCACATTACTCTCTCTCAGAACGAATGGCTTCTTTTCTTCCCATGCAGTAAAACTGAAAATGAAGAGAAGCAATTTACCCGTACATCTCTGTGAAGACTGCTTAACTTCAATGTTAGCTGTAAAATCTGCAAACCAAAGTATCCGTTTGTCTACGTGCCGTTGCTAAAATTAAGTATTAGCCGTTGTTTAAGGTAGAACACATTCGCGCTGCCTAGTGAGAAATGTCGCTATTGCTATATCTTGAGCGGAGCGACTACAGTATTGCTTACGTCCATCGTATCCGCTCCCTCATTCACGACACTGCCGATATTTATAGACAGACCGAGTATTTTCAGTATCGTTTATATGAGCAGCAATATGCTGCGACTGCTGTTTGAGCACGTAGAGCATCTCGAGAACGTTCCAGAGTGGCAGCGCGTTGACAAACCTATCGACAGGCCGTCATATTTCGGGACTTGCGCACGGGGCACTTCCAAGAAACTACTGCTGTGATACGTGTCCTCTAAAAACAGCTGCACCCTACAGGACTGGTTTCGTCAAGTAGTCACATCAGTAGCTTTTTGCAGCACACCAGAAAAAGTAGCGAAATCCAGGCAGGGCTGCAGAAGATCGATGACTGGTGCAGGAACTGGCAGTTCAGTCTCAGCATAAATAAATGTGACGTATTGCGCATATATGGGCGGAAAAAACTTTCATTGCTAACACGGTTGGCTATTAATCACTGGAACCAACCACAGTCGTCAAATACAGTGCTTGAGTAGAAAAATGTGAAGCACCCAGATAGAGAGCAGGAAACTTCACTTTCAGTGACTAAAATATCGAGTCAAGTTTAGTAAGAACTTGGCGGTATGAACCCACTTATCAGTATGACGTATTGCACCTCCTTTGTCCTAGATGCAGGCACAGATTTTGGCGATCTATCTGTTAATAAATACGCAATCAGTCGCTTTTTTACAATTCATTCAACCATGAACATGTTTTCGAGCCACTGCAGTCTTATCATCAGATGGAGACGTTACAAGAACATTATTTGTGGACCAAGTGCAGCCAGATGCAGAGTTGGTGAGTGCACTGCCTTGTGGTATCCATATCAGATCTCTTCCTATAAGGTAGATTATTGAGCTATGTACACAAATATACATAGTATTTAGCTATACTCTGTTTACTTCCTGTGAATCAGTATCTTGGTGTATATACCCAATATTTGTTCACATAGCTTAATAATGTGGGGATACCACAAGGAAGTGGACTCACCAGCAGTGCATCTAGCTACGCTTAGCCTACAACATAATGTTCTTGTAACACTTCCCTCTGATGCTGAGCCTGTAGTGGCTCGAAAAAGTGTTCATGGTTGAATAAATAGTAAAAAAGCGACTGGTTTCGTACTTTTACCAGACAAATCGCTAATTTCAATCACAGTCGCAGTTCGTCATCCACAATGGATACACTGAAAACGCATGGATTTGTTTGGGTAGAGTGTCATAAAGCCATTCTATCCTCTCCTTAGACAAGCTGGCTCACAACTGTTTTAACTGGTCCTTGGCAATCTTGGTAGTAACACTGGGACAGAGTTCATATTTGATCTGTTCTCACACATGTTCTATCGATGGCGAATCTGGAGATCTTGGTGGCCATGAGAACACCTCAAAATCACGCAGACAGTTCATAGAGACACGTGCTGTGTACTGATGAACATCGTCTAGTCGAAAAATGGCGCCAAGGTACTGTTGCATGAGAAGTGACACACAAGGACGCAGGACGTCCATGACATACTGTTGCGCAATCAGAGTTCCCTCCGTTACTAACACCTTGACCTGAAGCCGGCCGTTGTGACCGAGCGGTTCTAGGCGCTTCAGTGGGGAACCGCGCGACCGCTACGGTCCCAGGTTCGAATCCTGCCTAGAGCATGGATGTGTGTGATGTCCTTAGGTTTGTTAGGTTTAAGTAGTTCTCTACGTTCTAGGGGACTGGTGACCTCAGATGTTAAGTTCCATAGTGCTCAGAGCCATTTGAACCTTGAACTGAAGTCATAAGCGATGGCCCCCCACGCCGCGATGCCGACGATGGTCATTCGAGGTAGTGGAGAACCGCTGAACACAATGCGACGCTATTCATCAGCAGTCATGCTTCCTGGTCACGACACCACTCTAAACGTTGCTGCTTGTGTTGTGATGTCGACAGCAGCCTACCCATTGGACGGTGTTTCCCTCGTCCTACTGCTGCTGGTCTCGGGCCAATGCCGCGGCATAGCACAGATTGATGGAGAGAGTCCATTAACTGTCGTCAAGTGACAGGCCCAAATCTGAAAGGATTTCGATGTGCTTGATGCACAATTTGGCAATCCACCCTTGTGACAGATGTCATCGACTGGAACTTTGACGACAAGTATGTCTGCCCTCACGTTCCCATGCAGTTCAACGGCGGGCCACTGTCACATCCAGGTGCCGCACGAATCTGGATACCGTACAATTGGATTAGCCAGAATGACATTTTCACTCTGCAGCGGAATGTGCGCTGATATGAAACTTCCTGGCAGATTAAAACTGTGTGCCCGACCGAGACTCGAACTCGGGACGAGATACTGGCAGAAGTAAAGCTGTGAGTACCGGGCGTGAGTCGTGCTTCGGTAGCTCAGATGGTAGAACACTTGCCCGCGAAAGGCAAAGGTCCCGAGTTCGAGTCTCGGTCGGGCACACAGTTTTAATCTGCCAGGAAGTTTCAATTGGATTAGCCTTCCAAATGGAGATGCACAGTGAAGCCCCTGAATTATTATGAAAAAGGAAGTTTTCTCTATTTTGTGTGGCGCTCTTTAGCGATATGGCAACGGCCTTGCCGCATTGGGTACACCGGTTCCCGTCAGATCACCGAAGTTAAGCGCTGTCGGGCGTGCCCGACACTTGGACGGGTGATCATCCGGGCTGCCGTGCGCTGTTGCCATTTTTATGGATGCACTCATGCTCGTGTGCCAACTGAGGAGCTACGCGACCGAATAGTAGCGGCTCCGGTCACAGAACACCATTATAACGACCGGGAGAGCGGTGTGCTGACCACACACCCCTCCTATCTGCATTCTCAGCTGAGGATGACACGGCGCTCAGATGGTCCCGATGGGCCACTTGTGGCCTGAAGACGGAGTGCTTTTCTTTTTCTTTAGCGGTAATTGAAAATATTAATTAAAAGAAGCAGCCAAGTAAAAAATCGTTTAAATTATCAGATGGCACAGATAAATTTGCCACTAAGGGAGAGACAATTAATAATTCAAAATTTTGTCTAGCCCGCTTTGATTACCGTGGAGTGCACTGACCTCCCACATCGTTTGTTGGCCGTATCCCAATCATCAAAATTATGCGTTACACACAGTAGTGCTGTCCGGAAACTGCGTTTACAGATTCGCTTAACAGATCTCTGGGACGCACGAGTGGCTGCTACAAATTGTAACATTGATTATGGTCAGCAGTGGCCAGCAAACGATATGTCGGAAGTCTTGCAGTTCTCCTAGCTGAAACATAGAAAAGTTGGCAGGCAAGGTTAATGTTGTTGAAATGAAACATTGGTAAACAATAACAGTTATTCCTATACTGATGATGCTTTTACACTGGTACATAAAATATCTTTCTGTGGTGTCTCCGCTAGACACCACACTTGCTAGGTGGTAGCCTTTAAATCGGCCGCGGTCCGTTAGTATACGTCGGACCCGCGTGTCGCCACTATCAGTGATTGCACACCGAGAGCCGCCACACGGCAGGTCTAGAGAGACTTCCTAGCACTCGCCCCAGTTGTACAGCCGACTTTGCTAGCGATGGTTCACTGACAAAATACGCTCTCATTTGCCGATACGATAGTTAGCATAGCCTTCAGCTACGTCATTTGCTACGACCTAGCAAGGCGCCATTACCAGTTACTATTGAGATTATGAATAATGTACCGTCAAGAGCGATGTTCACCATTTATGGATTAAAGTTAAGTATTCCACCAGCTACGTCCATTTTTCTAAAGTCTAATTCCCTTGTACTGTTCCAGACCTCATGCCAGCCTGCGTGAGCTAAAACGCGTGCCTTTCGGCTTCCTCTCATACCCGGTGTTGGCTCTTCTGCCAACCCACAACACTTTCAGCTACAGCTGTCTGTTACAAAATCATCTGAGAGAACGATGATTAAGAGCGAAGACATCAATAGAGAGCGGGGCCTCGGGATATATGTCGAGAGAGAACCAGACGCCACTGGTGTTTATATACAAGTAGACAACTGAAGGCAACTTTACTGACATTTTCCCTCAGTCTCTTCCTGTTCTGGAAGCCTCTTGCGTGGAAAAATGTTCGAGAGACTTTGGTGGACTCCTTTCCGGTGCGGCTGATAGCATAAAATTTGTTTGTTGATGCTGCTTGCGCTGCGTCTGATGCATTATTTGCCAATTAAAAAAATACAATTGCTCTCTTTCGCTAATTTTAACATCTGTATGCACTCTCGCTTTTAAGAATTAATTACAATTTTATATTATAAGACAATTTACAGACAACACTGGAAATTAATACAAAAATAGAGCGTTTATTACGTAGGTTTACATAAATTATTTTAGTATTGGTGATTACATCTATTTACACATAAAAAGAAACGTTTCACCCCTTTAAAACTCTTGTCAGGTGCTGATAACGCTGTCTCACACGTGTACACCATCTCCGTGTCCCTGACAGTGATCACTCAACACCTGACGCCGTCTACGCTCCTTATGAACGGTACCAGGCGTGGTAATAACACTAAACACGGACAACATGAATGCATTGTGGTGGCCATTCTACCTGTTACAAAGAACTGCCAGTTTTATCATTTACATACCCTCCCGCGGTGTACACGTGTGTGAAGTTGCAATTACAATCGACAATATCTTCTGGAGGCTTCTTCCTTCTTTTTCAGACAGTTTGTCTAGGAGTATGTGTCCAGAGCAACATAAAAGTGGTATGAACACGTGAAGCTAGTTGTAAGAATGGCAGATGCCAGTTTAAAGATTTATTCGAGGAATCCCTGGAAAATGGAAATAAAACTCGTGAAAGAGGTATCACATAAAAGTTTTGTTTGACAATTTCTCAACTGGGTCCGTCACCAAGAAGAATTAATAGATGATTCAATGACCAGCAAGTTCCTTTACGGGTTCGCTTGGTATGGGCGAGAGTGTCATGGAGATAGTTAGCCAGCCTTCGAGGCGGAAGCTGAAAGAAAGACGTTTTGTTCCAGGAAAATATTTACTCCTTAAATTTCGAAAGCCCACATTTCAAAACAGCGTGAAGAAACGTGTTACATCCTCCACATATATTTTACGAACCGATCATGATGTTTAAATCAGTTCGTAGTAAGTCATTAAGTGAAACAGAAGTTATATGTGGAATTCCTCAAGGAAGTTTTAAGGTCCTCTGCTGGTACTGATCTATATAAACGATTTAGGCGACAATCTGAGAAGCCCTCTTAGACTGTTTGCAGATGATCCTGTCATTTACCATCTTGTAAAGTCGTCGGATGATCAAAACCAATTGCAAAATGATATCTGCATGGTGCGAAAGGTAGCAATTAACTCTAAATACTAGAATGTGTGAAGACATCTACACGGTACTAAAAGGAACCCGCTCAATTTTAATTACACAATAAATCACACAAATCTAAAGGCTGTGAATTCAACTAAATACTTACGGATTGCTGTCACAAATAACTTAACTTGGTACGATCCCATATAAAATGTTGTGGAGAAAGTGAACCAAAGGCAGTGATTTTTTTTGGCTGAACACATAAAAAATGCAACAGATCTATAAAAAAAAAAAAAGCATCAGGTCTACTACGTTTGTCCGTCCTCTTCAGGAGTATTGCTGCGAGGAGTGGGATCTGCATCAGATAGGATTGACGGAGGACATCGAGAAAGTTCAAAGAAGGGAAGCACAGTTTGCGTTATCGCGAAATAGGAGAGAGTGTCATGGATATGATAAGCGAATCGGGGAGGCAATCATTAAAACAAGGGCGTTTATCGCTGCGGCAGGATCTTTCAATCACCACCTTTCTCCTCAGAATGCGAAAATATTTTGTTGGCGCCCGCCTACGTACTGAGAAATGATAAACATAATAAAATAGGGGAAATCAGAGTTCGCTTGGGAAGATTTAAGTGTTCGTATTTCTCGCGCGCTGTTCGAGGGTGGAAAGGTACGGAAATATACTGAGGTGACAAAATAGTAGTACATGAAATACCTGCCGTCACACACTGTAAACTAGTTTGTAAGGTGCAGATAAAGCTGTAGGGTACTAAAGTGACCTGTCCAGGTCAATTCACGGTGCGTAAGAAACTATGCGTGTTGCTTGCGTCACTCAACGCTCCCTTTGCATATAGCGCTTTCATTTTGTCCTGTTTCAGTAAAGTATGAGAATGTGTTTCGCCTGCAATCGACTTTTCGTTGAGATATCTTGACAGAACTTCGGAGATTGTCCTTATTATTCTCGGAGAGTCTTCTTTATACAGAATTGTGAGGTTGTTTCGAAATGTACCAGAGCTGAGTGTTACATCCTTTTGCTATGTCACTGTATCACAGGAGTGGTCTTGATTAGTTTTTGAGTTTCACAGGCGCAGTAGATCAGGCCATCGAATTCGGCGCCACCAACGAAGTCGACGTCCCATCTCGCGGATGTTTTCATTTGTGGCAGTCTCGTTCTTGGCGTTAAACGAGTGTGCTGCGTCCTTCATTCATTCTCGTAACTCCTGTACTCGAGTGAGGGTGTGCAGCTATTATCTAGGGTATTCCAATTCTGGATGCTGAGCCGTCCAAAAGCCTTCTTCTTTGTAGTTTGCTGATATGAGTACCAGTCTGCAGTCACAAGAGAGCTGAAACTCTCAGCTCTCTGAGACTGCAGATATGTGTGCAAGTTGCGTTTGCATGAGCGTGTATGCGTACGTGTGTGTATGTGTGCCTACTGCTGACAAAGGCCTTAATGGCCAAAAGCTATAATTGTGTGAATCTTTTTGTTGTGGCTATCGCGACTCGGCATCTCCGCTATATGGTGAGTAGCAACTTTCCTTCTCTGGCATTGTTACGGTACATTCCATCCTGGATTTTCCATTGTTTGACAAAACAACAACTCAACACCTATCTCACAACCTCGCTGCATTGCCTTATATAGAATTTTAACAATAGCTTCCAAAATAAAGCATTATGAATTTTGTATGATTTTGATGTTACAAATAAAATTTACAAAACGTAAGGAAACTGATGTTACAGCTGAATAAGGTATAAAATACAATACTCAATGATAACCTTTTATAGTAATATCTTTAGTTTTCCATAAGAAAATCATTCTGAACTTTAATTACAATAATGTCTCTCGTATTATTTTTAATTACGTAATTGATTACAGTCTGGATTTGGTTACTAATATGTAATGGTAGTACACAGAGCTCATGCTTTATCTGATTAAATACATAGAATGTACAAATAAGACCTCAAATTCTGGAAACTGATAAACTGTGAGATGTAAACAATTGGAGAGTTAATTAGAAATGTAATTACAAAGAATATTAATTACAGAGGAAGACATAAAAATAAATATCAAATGAAAATATATTGCTTGGTAATAACTTTTAAGCTGTTTCTCAAGATAGTGAGGTCTAAGGTCACTGGAATTTTAGATTGCAATTTTGTTAATTAGAAGCAATGATTTTTCATGCTAACATATCTGTAGTCTGTAGTAAATATAAATGTCATGTGACTAGGGCCTCCCATTGGGTAGACCATTGCCGGGTGCAAGTCTTTAGCTTTGAAGCCAATTCAGCAACTTGCGTGTCAATAGGTATGAAATGATGAAGATTAGGACAATGAAACCAGACCCTGAGTAGAGAAAATCTCCGACCCAGCCAGGAATCGAACCCGGGCCCTTAGGATTGACATTCTGTCGCACTGCCCACTCAGCTACCAGGGGCGGACAGTCTCTAGTTATTTGTTTCCAAGGACTTATTACTTCAGTTTCTTGATTAGTTACTTAATTTAGTATATGTACATAATTTTATCAATGACAACAATCCACTGATAATTATGACAGTGCACATCCTTCTAGAACATTCCACATGCCTTCGCAATGAGTATCAAGTTTTTTATCAAATAGATAGACACAAAAACCAGGCCTTAGGAAACACTGAATTGTCTGATAACTATCCAGATGCATATAAAAAAAGGTGGTATTGGACATTTCATATGAGTCCTGGGGGAGGCTGAACCATTATAGTATAATCTTCAAGGCATAGACCTTTGATGCAGAAAAATAGAACCATGTGCTAACTGTTTTGCCTGGAAGTCCAAGTAGGTACCCAGTTTTCTGGATGTGATGCCAAATTCTCTTCGAAGTTCACTCTTTTTAGCAGCCATCAGACCATCATCCACATGTAATGTCAAGATTAATGGGTTGTTTGTGCCCTGATTGGTGGATAGGCGTAGATCTGTGTTTGTTGGCTGGAATCCAAATCTGCATAGAAACTGCTGTGAAACGTTTCTTCCAGCACCTAGAAGTTTGTTTCAGGATATATAAGCTTTGATTCAATTTACATACATGCTTAGTCCCATCTTTGAAACATTTTGGTTGATTCATATAAATGTCTTCTGATAACTTAACATAAAAAAAAAATCAGTTTGGATATCAAATTGTTCAAGACACTTGTTTCTGGATGCTGCGATGTTTAAAAAAATATGAACTGCATCAGATCTGGTCACTGGACTATAACTGTCTGGATAATCTACACCTACAACTTACCTGAAACCTCTAGCCACAAGTCTAGCCTTGAAATGTAGAGCATCATTATTGTTAGAATACTTGATTTTCTACACCAAACAGTTATCAATGACTTGATGAAGTGCAGGTGAATCCAGTAACATCCAGGTTTTGTTAACTTTGCAATGGGACATCCTCCTCAAACATTACCTCTCTTTGATAGAAATAATCAATGCCAAAATTATCTCAGCTGTTTCAGTAAAAGAATTTCATATTATTTTGTACACATATTATATTTCAGGCTAAAATGTATAAAAAGAAATTACTTTATTACAATCATTTTGTATTCATTCTGTGTATACAGTTAAAATTACTTTTCTTATGGAAACATTTGAAATTGTGAAATATCTGAAATACTTAAAATTCCTATAATTAATTGCATGATCTGACGATATTTATTAAATTTATTTCTGGACTTATTTACAAAATAATGATATAACTTGATGAAGATCTTCTTTTGTCATGAAAGTTTGTAAACTATTTTTGTTTTGTAAACACTTTGGAATAGTGTTAGTACTGCAGAATATAGTAGTAGTGGGCATGCTTCTGATGGAATCGGATGTGTTTTTAATTTTGGCAACAACAATGTAATTTTTGGTTTTATGAAGTGGAAATGGTACAGTAAGTGTGATATAGATGAATGTGACATAATAAAAAAAGGTGCAAACAGAAATTACACAACTGGCTTACTTAATATTTATCGTATCATCTGGAACCTACACAGTTAAAAAGTTTCATCCTCAAGAATCTACCCCTAGATGTGACGAACTGCAGCCAACTATGAGAAAAGAAGACGAGCAACGAAGTTTATTTGTATATCTTACTTCTCTTGAAGCTTATGAAATGAATCTATTATTATGAAAAGAATGAAAATCAGCTGCTAATGTGAGGGAGGGTAAGATTACAATTGTGGGCATCATCCGGGATCAGTTGACTGACAATGAATTTTTGTCTGTTGGAGAAGAAGATGGGGCACAGATTTGTGTCAATTGCAGTTTATTTGAAATTCCAATCACTCAAAGAAAGAAGACTGAGAGCTGCCCGACAAAGTTGTATCAACAGGACGAGGTACTACCAATGATGATGGACCAGATCAATTGAAAGAGGACTTTACAACTACGACAAGGGACATCAAAAAGTAAAGATATGTACAAACTAATTGTGAAATTAATTATTTTTTTGGTGGACTTGTGTGATTGCTAGGAAAATGAATAGAGATGAGGATAGTATTGATACAGAAGTGAAAGCCATAGGACATGTTTGAACCAACTGAAAGCGTAGTCAGCAAAGAAACAGTAAAAACTGATATTTTGTAGACACTTTTGACAAAACTAGAGGAAATGAAGATAGATAACAGCAGCAAATTTAATGCAGTTAATGAGCAGTTAACTGAAATAGGGATGGACAATGATAGCAAATTTACTGCACTACAACAACAATTAAATAACCTAAAAACTGAAAACAATAGTAAAATGGACAAGGTACAATACCAAATACACCAACATAGTAATCAGGTTTCGGAGCTAAAAAATGGGTTGTCAGAGGGATTAAAAAATGTGAATAAAAAAACTGATGTCTTAAAATAAATTTATTGTTTTGGAAAATGAGTTCATTGCTGAGTCTGCAAATCAGAAGAAGAATGTTGATGATATCAGAGTTGAGTAGAAGACCATAGTGGAAAAAATGGAACAGAACTTTAGTAGTTTATATCAAAACATTTTAAATGTTGAAAACAGTACGCAAACTAATGTAAATGTTTTAGATAAAAAAATTCAGCAGTTCAGGAAAATTGTACTCACAAAAATCTGTATTCAAACAAAGCTACCATAGGTTACTGTTTATTTCTTTAATAATATTCACTAGATAGCCCCTAGCAGTTTATTGTACATCACTGTTTTTTTTTTTATTTTTTTTATTTTTTGGTATTCACTAGATAGCTCCTAACAGGAAAATAAGCACCAGATCTAGCTTCTACCACACATTTTTATTGTTTCTCATTGTTGAATGTCCTTTCTGCCAACTAGAGTGTAACTGTTAACCTTTGTGTGGCAGCAGGCTCCTTAAGCTTCTTATAGTTATTCACATATTAGCTAGATGGATAGGGACTGTGTCTGTTGTGTGCAGATGCAGGAGTTGGCCACAGTCCAAACACAGCTGGAAACTTTGATGGTCACAGTCAACAGGCTCCAGAGTGCCACCTTGAGGTGTGGTGGGGATGGGGTGCCTGGGGCAGCATCTGCTGTACTAGATATGCAGGGGGGATGTCACAGCTCTCTCACTGAACTGACCTCAGGTGCAACTGAGCTGGTCTGCACACACACTCACCTCAGTGTGGGTGGCTGACCGTGTCGAGGTCTTGAGCCTCAAGGCGAAGGCTGCAGGGGTACGCAGGCTCCTGCCAAATCCCATGCACTTTGCTAAGATTCAGTGTGCTATCTGATGGCCGGGGGGGGGGGGGGGGGGGAGAGACTGAGCCAGATCAGAATGCGCCTTCTGCTAGGACAGTGACCACTCCTTCAGCAAGGTCTGGACAGGAACATTGGAATAGGAGATTTTTAGTTATTGGGAGCTCCAATGTTAGCCGGGTCATGGAGCCCTTCAGGAACATAGCGGCTAGGGAGAGGAAGAAGTCCAATGTTCACTCAGTATGCTTTCTGGGGGGGGGGGGGGGGGGGGGGTCCTTGTCTGGTATGTGGAAGAGGTTCTTCTGGTGGCTATCGAGTGTGTGGGGTGCAGCCAGCTGCAGATTGTTGCACATGTCAGCACCAACGATACCAGTCATTGGGGTTCCGAGGAAATCCTTGGGTCCTTTTGATGGCTGGCTAAATTGGCAGAGACAGCCTCCATCTCTTGAGGAGTGGAAGCCAAGCCAATGATTTGCAGCATCATACCCAGGGTGGACTGGGGTCCTGTGGTTTTGAGTCGAGTGGAGAATCTAAACCAGAGGCTACGTCGACTCTGTGATGAAGATGATAGTTGATTCCTCAACCTATGCTATGGGGTGGAAGGTTGTACGACGCCCCTTGATAAATCAGGGGTGCACTATGCACAAGAAGGAACTACATGGGTAGCACAGTACTTGTGGTGTGCACATGGGATTTTCTTAGATTAGGTTCCACCCCACGGGAAACAAACCATTGGCCTGAAACTTTACCAGTTCATGACACTGATGTGGGTGTGCTAACTGTAAAAATTGTTAGTTCACCTAAACAGGTCATTCCAAAGGATTTGAATATACTGACTCTCACATTAGTAAATTGTCGAAGTGTCTGTAGCAAAATCCCTGAGCTACTCCCCAAAATAAACAGTTGTAATACCAATATTGTATTAGGTACTGAAAGCTAGTTGAAACCAGACATAAATAGCAGTGAAATTTTGAACTCAGATTGGATAATGTTTAGGAAGGATAGGACTGATGCTATGGGAGGTGATGTGTTCATTGCAGTTCAAAGCTGTTTAAATGCAGTTGAGATCGATACTGGGTCAGACCGTAAAATAGTCTGGATATAGCTGTCAATCAGACAAGGAGTGACCAATGTATTAGGATGTTTTTATAGACCACCAGCATCAACAACAAATGTCACGGAACATTTCAGGGAAAGTTCTCGAGTACATAGGAAATAAATATCCAAATTATCCATTTGTTATTGGTAGAGACTAATCTGGCACCCACTGACTGGCAAAATTACATGTTTATCATATGGAGCAGAAGCAAAGACTTGTGTTAAGTTATTCTAGAAGTGCTCTCAACATACAACCTTGAGAAATTGGTTAGAAAACCAACTTCAGATGGGAACATATTAGATATCTTGGCGACAAATAGACCTGATCTTTTTGAGGAAGTTAATCTAGAAGAAGGTATTAGTGACCATAATGTCGTTGTGGCTTCTATGTCAATGGAAGTTGCAAAAAAACCAAAGAAATAGCATTGAGTTTTCTTGTTTGAGTTTTCTTCTTTGGGAAAGCAAATAAGTGTCGTTAATGAATATCTTCGCAGTCAGCTCCAAGCATTCACCATGGGACACAAAGATATTGGGTATTTGAAAGCAATATTTTATCTGCAGATTCTAAAAATAACCCCAATAAATTTTGGTCATACCTAAAATCTATGAACGCTACAAGTAATTCAATACCTTATCTTGCTGACAGTATGGGTAATGTTACAGATGATGATAAACAGAAGGCTAAAATTCTAAAACTAGCTTTAAGAACTCATTTATGGTAGAGGACTGCAGTACCATCCCCCCTTTCAATTATTGAACAAAAGCAAGGATTGCTGACATAGTGTTTACAAGTATCTGGGATTGTAAAACAGTTAAGATCTTAAATGCCAGGAAGGCATCTGGACCAGACGGTATCCCTGTAAGATTTTATGTTGACTATGCTACAAATATAGCACCATTCTTATCCATCATCTGCCAGAGATCACTGGAACAGCAGAAAGTTCCACAGGACTGGAAGAAGGCCCAGGTCATAGCAATCTATAAAAATCGTACAAAATTGGATGCATATAATTACCGGCCAATTTCCCTGACATCAATTTGTTGTAGAATCATGAAACATATTATGTGTTAAGATATAATGACCTTTCTAGACTCTGAGAAGCTCATCTGCAGAAACCAGCAGTTTTAGGAAACAGCAGTTATGCAAGACACAACTGGCCCTCTTTGTGCATGACATACAATAGGCTCTAGAAACTGGCTCCCAGGTTGATGCCATATTCCTTGACTTTCGAAAGGCACTCAACTCAGTTCCACACTGTCGCTTGCTCCAAAAAGTGCATGCTTAAGGTCTGTCTGATAACATATGCAGTTCGATAGAAAGTTTTCTAACAGACGTGGAGCAGTATGTCGTCCTGAATGGGGTAACTTCAACAGAAACAAGAGTAGCTTAAGGTGTGCCCCAGGGCAACATAATAGGTCTGGTGCTTTTTATAATTTACATAAACAATCTGATGATGGTATTGACAGTGGCATTGGACTGTTTGCCAATGATGCTGTGGTCTACAGGAAAGTAGTATCACATGAAACTTGTGGATAAATCAATGACTATATGCAGAAAATAAATGTGTGGTCTAATGGCTGGCAGTTATCTCTCAATATTAGTAACTGTAACCTATTGTGTATAACAAAACAAAAATCCCCATTAGTGTTAGAGTACAAAATAAATGCCCAGTCTTTGGAAGTGTAACATCCATCAAGCGTCTGGGTGTAAATATTCGAAATGATCTCAAATGGAACAATCAGATTACCCAAGTAATGGGTAAGGCAAACTCTAGATTGTGGTTTCTTGCTAGAATCCTGAAGTGATGCAGTCCTTCAACAAAGGAAATTGCTTACAATACTTTAATTTGTCCAGTCTTAGAGTATTGTTCATCTGTATGGGACCCTTATCAGTTGGGTCTGATTCAAGAGATTGACAAGGTCCAAAGAAGAGCAGCAAGATTCATGATTAGTACATTTAGCCATTGCAAGGGCATTACAAATCTCATAGAAAGTTTGTAGTGGGACACACTTGCAGACAGACAACGTGTTAAACGGAAGGGGCTGTTCACTAAATTCCAAAATCTGATCCTCACCAAGGATGTAGAGCATATATTACTACCACCAGCTTTCATCGTGCAATGATCACCATTCAAAGATAAGGGAAATAGAGCTCATACTGCGTTCAGACAGTCGTATTTCCCTCGCGCGATCCATGAGTGGAACAGGGGGGGGGGGGGGGGAATATGACTTTGGTGCAAATAGTACCCTCTGCCACACACTGCTTGGTGGATAGCGGAGTATATATGTATATGTAGATGAAGATGGTATTGAGTGGTCCAACATTCCAATCAAAAATTTTTCATTAGACAATTTGCATCCTGTGGATTTTCTACACCACTGTAGAGATAGTTTTGTGTTGGGCATGAGTGATGACCAGAAGGTTAAATTTGTTAAAAGATGTCTTCAGGGCAAGGCTCTGTCTTGAGTAAATCTAAATTTAAGACAGTGTGAGAGACATCAAAGTATCAAAAAAAGTTTTTTTTAAATAAATTTTGGTCGGAAGCTGAACAGGGGAGAGTTAAAAGTGAATTTCTGAATGGTACTAATTGTAGAAATAGGGACAGTACTGTGAAAGAGTTTTTTATGAATCAACTTAATAAGAAATTAACACACCTTGACAAACCATTTGATGAAATGACATTGACTGATGCGCAAAAAAGGAGATTACCATAAAGGTTGCTGTGGAATTTAGTACACTGACCTGACGATTACCTCGAACAATTTTTACGATATATTGTCAGGCTAGATAGAGCAGTAGAAAGAAGCATGTATCATAATAATTGAAATGATAGAGATCAAAATGGTAATAACTACAGAAAAAGAGTAATGGTAACTTCAATCAGGATCAAAATGGTAATAGAAACAGAAATTTTGAACATCAGCAGAACAGGAATAATTGGGATAACAATGGGCAATATAACAGGAAAAACAATCATAGAGGCAACTATCCAGGAAATGGCAGTCCACCTCAATGAAGGTCCACAGTTTTGGGGCGAGGAAATACAAGAAGTGCACCTATAATTAGACAATAATAACAGTATTAACAATGTGGCACAGGTATCTGAAGTTGAACAGAGGGAATATCAGTTTTCACATTTATGTTTTGATCAAAAGTTTTGGAATACTATATTTAATTATAATGATATAGGTACTAACCATAAACCAGAATGTGAGAGTAATAAGAATTTTGATGTAGTATGTAATAATGATTTCTTCTCTTGGATAGAAAACAAAGTTATCGATGTATGTAAAAGAGATGATGACTGTATTGGATCTGAATTAGCTAGTATTTCTTATGCAGATGTGAAAGAGTGACGTGAAATAACTGAGGTTGGTAAATCTGAGACTGCTAGCTTATTGCAAATGAATGTATATGAGGTTTGTGACTTTGATGGAGGTGTGACTTGTGTTGTTAATGATGTTGTTGATGAAGTAATTTTGGAAGAATATTATTATTATTATTATTATTATTATTATTATTATTATTATGATGATGATGATGATGATGATGATGATGAGTATCAGGAATTTGTGGAGTTTAAGAACAATGAAGCTTCAGGGTTATTTGTGAATGCAGGTAAGGTAAGTGATGTATGTGATGATATAAGTGAGAGTCATGGAATACCAGTCCAATCAAAGCAGTTTTTCATTTATGTCATACAGAGTAATTGTGAAAACAGTAAAGGGAGTTATCTGTAAGCCTAGAGAATAAATGTGAAAACTTTTGGAAGTTTGTTTGGGACCAGATTGATGATAACATAGATAAATGTGCATTCTGGAATAAGTTAGCTGTGGTTAGTCAAAATTTTTATCCAAACTGGTGGAATAAAGTGAAAGAAAATTTAAGTAGGAAGGGTAATTTTGATAGTAATGTATTTTGTGTTCCTTCAGTAATAAGTGATATTAGTTGTGCTATGGAATCCATTCAGTGTGTTCAATATTTACCTGACAACATGAGTAACCAAAGTAATGCCATGATACCAGTAAAGTCGATAAAACCCTGCAAAAACAATGTTGATGTATCATTTGATGTGAGATTGTTGTTCAGGTTGGTTACACCAAACAACACCAATTTAACAGTAGTTCGTTTATTCACCTAAACACATCAGAGGCTCACAAAGAACTAATGTGGCAGAACAGCCCAAAGACAATGCTCAGCATCCAAAGATGATGCTCGGACTCTAGAGACAACCGTATATCGATGCTGGTGTCGACCTCATCGGCGCCACATAGCCCCCCCCCTCCCCACCCCCACAGTACGGAGTACTCTAGAGAGTCCGGGGGGGGGGGTGACTAAAGCATCGGCATCAGGTGTTGTCTGCAGGAGCTGGACCACGGTCAGCTTGACAGCATCGTCGGGGAGCTGTGAGGGGTAGATGTCGTTCCCAGACAGAATGGAGCACTGGGGGGGTGCCTATCATGTTGTGCACAGGAGACAGCACCTGGACCTACCTGCAATTGGCGTTTGGGAAGTAGCAGGGTGGTCTGCAGTTCCGTGCTGCCTCACCAAACCGTGTGTGGAAGTAAAGTATGGGTAGTGCGGTTGCATTTCCTGCGGAAAGTTCGTTGCCAGAGGCAGTGGCCGAGGTTCAGTGGCCACAGCAGGCTCGGTTACAGGAGGGGGTGTGACCATGGGCGGAGCTGGTGATGTCCCAGTTGCTTGTTTACTGCTTCCGGGAGTGGACGGAACAGTCGGTACAGTGCAGCCCCGGCCACGTCCGGCCGCAAGACAATGAGCCTGAACCTGAGACTTGTCAGGTAGACAGTGGCTGGTGAAATAGAGCAGTGATGCATCATGTAGCTTGTCAGCAATTGTCATTCATTGCTCGACAGGTTCAGGAGACCTCTGAGCCAGAGCAAAGCGGGTGTGAGGGATAGTTTGTCTGACCAGATGGCGAGGAGAGCTGTGTCAGAGAGTAGATCGTCACTGACCAGGGCACATAGCCATCTCCAGAGCTGGGAAGGTTTGTCGTTGCCTAGTTGCTTGATGTGGAGTACTTGCCATATTGCTGCCTCAGTTGAGTGTGCAAGCCGGCGTAGAACTGTCTTTTTGGCTAGAGTGTACCGGGTAGCTGAGTCCAAGGCATCGACCAGGTCTGCAATCAAGTCCTCCTGGTCGTGCAGGTGGGTGATGAGGCACAGAAACCTGGTTGACTCGTCAAGTTTGTAATGTTCGAACACTTCATCCACAATTTTGAATCAGGTTGTTGCTCTGTCGGGATTAAACGGCAGCAGCGTCGGTAAGCGTTGTAGAAAGTTCGGAAGAACAGGCTGAGTTGAGTTTGTCGGGGCACTGCCTGAAACAAGCTATTGTTGCTGTAGTATTCCAGGAGAGTGTGCCTCCAGGGGATGTGGCAATGATGGCTGGTCGGGTGGCAGCATGAAGGTGATGCGTTATGGTTGAGCACGATCAGTCGCAACGCGGAAGGCCGATATGGGTGAGACACCGTAATGTGTCGATTGCGGTTGCGGAAGCTCAACACGTTGCGGGTATGTTCACATTGACGTGTCGTGGAAGGCCGGCATGGATGAGGCACCGAGATGTGCCGAAAATGGTAGTGGAAGCTCGACTGGAGCCGGTACGCGGGTGACAGGTGAGAAAAAGTTGAAAGTTTGAGAATGCATGTTAGTCCGTGGAAAGCTCGATGTATGATCAGAGCTGGGGCCACCTTTGTTGCAGGGAGGCTGTGGAGGTGCGGGCTGTCCAGAAGCACAGTGTGGTAAATGATGTCGAACGTGGGATGGAATGTGTGAATGTTCACTGTTCATAGTCACTCCACTCAAAACGGTGTGCAGATAAGGTGAATGTCTTGGCACAAAATGCTAAGGTGTAGCAGTGGGATGGAGATGGAGGTCAGGCACAGATAACAAGTTATTGTTCCTGTTGCAGGCCGAGGTATCGAAGCAGGAAGGCATTGCTGATGCAGAACTGAGGCAGGCACAGGTGTGGTCGGATGCTGAGTAGGTTGACCTGTGAACAAAGCAGTTCTGGCCATGTGGCAGGAATCCACGTGGTACTGCATGGATTGCGGCGTGGCAAATCGTTGTCCTGTCAGTGATAGGTTGTCCAACAAAGCATTTGCAGAAATCAGCATTGGTCCCAAACTGCACAGAGATTCGTAAGAAGTAACTGCACCATCGATGAGGGAGGGCACATGTGGTGGGAACAAAGTCATCTGATAGCCAGTCATGCACACTCCTAACCTCACTTATTGTTGCAGGCTCAAAAACGTCCGGCGAAATCGGCGTAATCGTTGAGTGAGAGGCACCATGTTGCAGTCCTGGCGGGTGTACATCGCCCGCAACATGATGCATGTCGATCACAAAATCCAGCATTAGGCACTGGGTCGAAATCATTGTTTGAATGCTATTTTGATGTAATACACGCAAAAATAACCAATGCGGAGGTTGCAGACACAGTAAAATGGCAAAAACGGAAGGCGTTACAACTCGGGGTCACCAGTGAGGTTGATGTTCGGGTTGGCTACACCAAACAACACCAATTTAACAGTAGTTCGTTTATTATCCTAAACATATCAGAGGCTCTCAAAGAACTAACATGGCAGAACAGCCCAAAGACAGTGCTCAGTGTCCAAAGACGGTGCTCGGAGTCTAGAGACAACCATACATCAATGCTGATGTCGACCTCTTCGGCGCCACAGATGAAATTGAAAGTGATATTTTACATGGAGTGTCTAATAACAAAGATGATTCAGATTTTGGATGTCCTTACATTAAGATTAAGATTGATCAGTGGGATGAGAACTGTTTGATTGATACAGGTAGCCCAATTTGTGGCATATCTGAACAATTTAGAGACAGTAAGACTTTTGTGTAAATGCCCATTGTAGGTGTAAAGATAAGAGGAGCTACAGGTAAGCAAAACAAATTGGTAAAATCTCAGGTACTTTTAATGTTTAGCACAGGAGACAAAACCTTTGAACATGGATGCATAGTGATCCCTAGTCTGGAAGGAAATATAATTGTCAATATGGATTGGATAGTGAATGTTGAGGCCTGTTTTGGATGGAATGCTAAAGAATTGTTTATTTTGGAACCTGAAAGTAATACTTAATTGAAAGCTAATTTCTGTATTTTAAACTGTGGGAAAAATTGTAAATATTTGCAAAATATTGTGAACCAAGATGGGTACCAGTTGTTTGATGATTATGTAGATTTTGGTGAGACTGAGCGTAAAGATTTTCAAACTCTAGCAGATTCTAATGTAAGGGAAGCTACAACTCTTAATGACCCACAAAGGGAACAACTTTGGAATTTGTTATTAGAGTTCAGAAATGTGTTTAGTGAAAAACTAGGGAAAGTGAAAGGCTATCAGTGCAAGCTTTACCTTAGAGAACATCAACCTTTCTTTCTCAAGCTGTATAATATATTATTTGCAAAAAGGAAAGATGTGGAGAAAGAAATTCAGAAAATGGAAAGACAGGGTGTAATAGAGAGAAGTAGCAGTGCTTACAGTAATCCGTTGGTTGTGGTAAGTAAGAGAAATGGTGGTGTGGGAATTATTTTGGATTCTAGACATCTTAATAAATTTCTTATCAGAGAGAATGACAATCCTGAGAACATGAACGAACCGTTACACAAATTTGATTATGTAAAATACATGAGTAGTTTGGACTTATCCTCTGAATTTCACCAGATCCCACTTGAAACTAATTCTAGAAAGTTTACAGTATTTTTGAATGAAGATAAGTGTTTTCAATACTGTGTGGTGCCATTTGGGGTAAATGTATCTGTAGCTGAATTCATAAGAGCTCTGAATTCTGTCTTGGTAAGTGAAGTGATTTCAAAATTAATTGTATATGTTGGTGACATTCTAGTTACAGAAAAGAGTTGGGAACAACATTTTGATCTGTTAAGATGTGTTTTGAAAATCAGAATCAGGAGGTATGACTATGAAAGTGTACATTTATTGTGGAAGAAGTTAAATTTTTGGGACATTGCTAATTTTCTTACTCCTTGCCACAAAAAACAGCTTCAATCATTTTTTTGATTAATTGGATTTTATAGAAAATTTTGTAGCAGCCAAGCTTTGAATGCTCCATGCCTGTGTGAACCTTTGAAGAAGAATATCTTTTGGGATTGGAATCAGGAGTGTCAGGGTGCTTTTGATGAGATCAAAGGACAGTTGCGTCAAAGTCACATATTGTTCAGAGCAGATTCGTCTCTTCCTTTTTGTATTATGACAGACAGTAGTGATGTTGGTTTGGCTGCTCATTTATTTCAAGAGGTTTAAGTTGATGGTGTTATTGAACATAGATCACTTGCATTTGTTAGTAGAATATTGCAGAAACATGAAAAGACATACACTGTAACTGAGAAAGAACCTTCAGCTGCAAATTGGGCGTTCAACAAATTCAAAAGTTATTTACTAGATCACAAGTCATCATCTACACTGATCACCAAACATTATGTTACCTTCAGGCATGTAAGATGTACCAGAACAGAATTACTCATTGGGCCTTGTTTTTACACCAGTTCAATTACGAAGTCACATACATTAAGGGCACAGACAATGTAGAAGATGATGTTTCATCTACACTACCTTTAGGGAGTGAATCATCTAACAGCTTTGGAGAAGGAGAGGAAGAGTTTAAAACTACGTACTTGAGAAGTGTCAAAGAGGGAAAAGAGATCTTGAAAATTTGCAAAGACATCTGCAGGTATCAAAATCATGATCAAAATAGGAGATTGGTTAAGAACACGTTGGGTAAGAAAGGAGAAAAGACAGAACATTAATATAAGGTACACAAGGGTATTTTATTCAGGAGACTGACTCAGGGGATTGGAAACTATGTTGGCTGGAACAGTATATTGAAACTTTAATTACTTATACACATGAGAGTTTTCGTCATTGTGGATTAAACATATGTACACAAAAGATTCAGGAAACCATCTGTTTTTACAACATAGGTATCAGAGTCAAGAAGAAGATTGCCAGCTGTGACAGGTGTCAAAGAATGAAGGTAAGTAACCAAACAAGTAGAGGCCAAATGCAAAACATAAGGCCTAATAGTAACCTAGATCTAATGTCTGTGCATGTTTTTGGACCCTTGTCTAAGGCTAAGGATGGAGTTTTTGTGGTGGTTGATGTATTTTTTAAGTTCATAAAGCTGTTTCCTCTTAAGAAATCTATCAGTAAGGAAATCATCTCCATGTTTGGAAACACATATTTTCATCATGTGGTTATTCCTAAAACAATTTTATCTGGTAATGGTTCTCAGTTTACATCACAAGTTTGGAAAGATTTTGTTGATCACACAAAAATAAGGCATATTCTAACCTTGTTGTACTATCCTTCAAGTAACCCTGCAGAAAGATATATGAGAGAGATTGGAAGGCTGCGTAAAACTTATTGTAGTAAGAATTACACCAATTCGATAGATCATGTCAGTGATTCTGAGGATATTATGAACAGCTTACAACATTCTTCAACAGGTTTTTCATCATTTGAAATCATGTTTAATCGCAGACCAGCTAACCCTGTTTCTGAAAATGTTCAGTTTCCGCCATGTAAAATTCTGTCACCACAAGATAGAGAAGAGTGTGTTAGGAAAATGATGAAAAAACAGGGGGATAGGAGAAAGCAGAGGCATGATGGTAAAGGCAGATTTTCTAAGTTTGAGGTAGGAAAAAATATTGGTGAAAGCCAAAGAGAAATCTAGAGTGTTGAAATCTGAGATAAATAATTTTTTCAGTATTTGTATTGGACCATTCAAAATTCATGAAAATCCACATCCTAATGCATGCAGCCTTGTATACTCTAAATCTAAGAAGTTGTTTGGACTATGCAATATCACTGAACTGAAAGCTTATAGACATGACCCATAAGTATCTAATTTTTTTTCCAGTATCATGAATTTAATGTAAGTTGATGTGATTTATAGAGTTCTGTCTTATCTATTGACTGAGTTTAAATCTATTTGTAGATTTTTTTAAGACTATATAATTGAGATTTGTTTGTCATGAATTTAGTATGTAGGTTGATGTGATTCCTAAAGTTTTATCTTACCTATTGACTGAGTTAAAATCTATGATACTCCATGGTATATAATTGTTTTGTAATAGATTTATGCTTTAGAATTTGATACATATATGCCATGAGACTAGTAGATACTTTTACAATTTTGAAATGGGACAATGTTCATAATTTGTACTGTAAAAATTAGGGATAGTATCTTAGTATATTTATGTATATCAACTTGTTAATTCTTTTTTTTTTTTTCATTGCATGTAACTCTGATTATTAATGTTTCATATGTGAACACTTTTTAATCGCACCTGATGCAAACCCTAAATAATTGACTTTGGAAAATAAATAGGGAGAGCATGTCTTGTGCAATGTGAAAAATGTATTGAATAGCATATTTATTACACAAAACAATGTTTCAGGATTTGTTGTGAATGCTAGACAGGAAGTTACCTAGCTGTTGGAGCATGTAATGAGAACTCTAGGGAGGAAACTGAATGATGTGGGCAGATCCACTCCCCACACTGCTCTATAGCTGTGCCCTGCTAGACTAGTCAACATGTAAAGAGATCAGAGGTGCTGGGTAACATACTCAAGCATCTATCAATACATCAGTGTTGTGACTGAGATGTGAAAATTGTTTATGTTTTTTCCAGTAGGGGGATTGACTTCCCAACACGTTATGTAACTTAAAATCAGTTTTGATATCAATATAATAGAGGGAAACATTCCACGTGGGAAAAATATATTTAAAAACAAAGATGATGTGACTTACCATACGAAAGCACTGGCAGGTCGATAGAAACACAGACAGACACATACATACACACAAATTTTGTGTGTATGTATGTGTCTGTTTGTGTTTCTATCGACCTGCCAGCACTTTCGTATGGTAAGTCACATCATCTTTGTTTTAAAATCCGTTTTTTTTTTTTTTTTTTTTTTTTTTTTTATCAATTGTAGATGAATCTTCTAGGCCTTTACATACATAGCTCAGTTTGTATGGACAATTGGCAAATAGTATGGAAGACATTTACTAGTATAGACAATATAACAAGATTATACATGTCTGCTTTCATACACTGGTTTTCGTTCTCAAGCTACTTGATTATGTCATCATTCAAAACTATTTCTGACTCTGTTTACCTGTTTTTATCCCAAGTATTGCAATATTGTGTATGACTGGAACTTGAGTTGTGGGCAGGTTCATGCTTAACTCTGTTTTGAGTACACCTGGTCATTGTGACACTCTCTCTCTCTCTCTCTCTCTCTCTCTCTCTCTCTCTCTCTCTGTGTGTGTGTGTGTGTGTGTGTGTGTGTGTGTGTGTGTGTGACCATTGATTGCGGCTAGATGCTTCTTACAATTACTCTTTGCATATAATTGAAATTATTGATATGATTATGAGTTTTATTCATTTTGTTGTGTTGAAACATATTTTGCTGGTTTGCACCTGGTGTGGTTTGGATTCATGGGTCAGTCCCCACATCGTAAGCTAGGCACTAATATTTTTTCTTTATTTTGATCTTTCATGAGGCAGCATATCTTCAAATACTCTAGTTTATGGTACTGATTGCTTTTGTACTATATTCCTACTCATGATTAAGTATATTCTTTTGGTCTGTACCCATTGTCGTCAGTTTTTTGAGTCAGCTCACTTGTCGTACACTTAGGTTCTGAATCTTTTTTCTCTTCTCTTTTGAAAACTTTGAAGGTTTGATTTTATGGATGTAAACTTACAATTTGTAATTTTTGTAATTTACATTGTCTGTATATTTATTTCTATAGTTTAGTGTTGCAGTATTGTAGTTTTGACTTTGTATTATTTGTCTTGTGACAGCATGCTCCAGAGATCTGAAAACCTGAATGCCATATCCTGATATATGTATACATTATAAACGTGTATAGCAGATACTTTTCTTATGTTTTCTGTAATATGATACGTATAAGATACTTCTATACATCTGTGATCCATCTTTTGGCATCTTTTTGTACGTCGTTTGCCAAATCTTATAGTCTGTCACAAAATATTGTAAACACACTGTTTCCAAATTTTGTGAGGGGGATACTGTAGTGGGACACCATCCTCTAATATTACCTTTCTTTAATAGAAATAATCAATGCCAAAATATTTTTGAATCTTGCATAGTTTAAAATTATCTCAGCTGTTTCACTAACAGAATTTCATATGATTTTGTATATGATGTATTATATTTCAGACTAAAATGTATAAAAAGAAATTACATTATTACACTCAATATGTATTAATTCTGTATATACAGTTAAAATTACTTTTCTTTTGGAAAAATTTGAAATTATGAAATATCTGGCATACTTAAAATTCCTGTTATTAATTGCACAATCTGATGATATTTATTAAATTTATTTCTGGACTTATTTATAAAATAATAATATAACTTGGTGGAGATTCTTCTATTGTCTAGAAAGTTTGTAATTTTTTTGTTTTGTTTTCTAAACTCTTTGGAATGTAGTATTAGTGGGCATGTCTCTAATGGAATCAGATGTGTTTTTAATTTTGGCAATAACAATGTAATTTTTGGTTTTATGAAAGTGAAAATTGTAAAGACAGTGTGATATAGAAGATAGTGACATAGTAAAAAAAGGTGCAAACAGAAATTACACAACAGCTTACTTAATATTTATCAGAATTCTGATTCTGATTCTTCATTTGCCATTGACCACATGCAATGAAATAGGCATTACAATTATATCAAGATACATAAGAAGTTACTACATTAGTTAGTGTTTACACTACAAGTACAAATTATTTATGCTACATTAATCAGTTGTACAATATTGGAATGACAGATTTAAAACTCAATTTCTATGTTACAAGTATCCAAGAATTCTGTAAGACTGTAGTATGGATTGTCTATTAACCATTTGTGCAGTTTACTTTTAAAATTATTGAAAGGTGTAGTAAGTGCAGTATGTGGTAATTTGTTAAATAATTTCAAACAGTTCACTTTGTGAGAGTTGCCTGTTTTTGTTAGCCTATGTCTAGGAATGTCAATACTCAGTTTCTGGTGTCATGTAAGTGTATGTTCTCTCTGGTGTTAAATTTTGTTCTGTTCTTTTTAGCATATATCAGTGATGCATAAATATAAAGATTTATCACTGTCATTATTTCCATTTTGATGAATAAGGGACAGCAGAGTTCCCTTGGACCAACCTTGCACATTAATCATAGTACCTTTTTTTGCATCAATAGTACATCACTGACATGACATGAATGGCCCCATAGTAACAACCAGTAAGATATATGAGACTGAAAAAATTCAAAGTAATCACTAGATCAGACAGTTTCCAGATGAGACAGGACACCCTCAATAACTTTTTGCAGGCCTGGTTGATATGGGGTTGCCAGTTAAGTTTGGAAACAATGTGTTTTCCAGACAGTTTTACAGATTTTGGTTCTACCTCCTTAGCCAGTCCCAACTGCAGATGCTGAGTTTTCTCTGGATTTCATAGTAGTTTGTTAGCCGAGAACCTGTTTAGTGTTAAGGTGAGAGTGTCCTGTGATTTCATATCATCTGGAACCTACAAAGTTAAAAAATTTCAGCCCCAAGAATCAATCCCTAGATGTGATGAATTTCAGCCAACTATGAGAAAAGAAGATAAGTAACAAAGTTTGTTTGTACATCTTACTCCTCTCGAAGCTTATGAAACAAATCAATTATCATGAAAAGAATTAAAACCAGATGGTGATACAAGGGAGGGTAAGATTACAACTTCCAAGGTCTTAAATTCATCATTCATTGCATCTTTCCATTCTTCTGCCTCATCACATGTACCTGATTTGGCATATATTTTTGGTTTAACAGTATCTAAAACGAATGAATGATTCTGAGAATCTGGCAATCTTAATGATCTGTGATCTCTTATCTTATATTTCCTATCAGACTGAACAGATTCCTCAGCTGCTGCTTCCTATTGATAGGTATCATCAGAATGTACATCATTGTCTCTCTCTTCATAGACTTCTGCAGTACCCTGCATTACAGGAACATACTGACAGCTATCTTCTACAGATGATAGGTTATTTTTGGGTATAAAAAAGTCCACTGCTCTTAGTGGTGATGTTTCATGTGTGCTGTAGTTGTCTTTGAACAGTTTTCCTGTAAAAGTAACATCTCTGAGGAGTCTTATTTGTCACTGGTCTGGAAACCACAAATGAAAGCATTTTGTGTTTTGGTTATAACTAATAAAATATCCCTTTTCAGCTTTACATCCCATTTTTGAATCTTTTCTTTAGGTACACGGAGATAAATTTCTTCACCAAAAGTTTTAAGGATTTTTAAGCTTTGTTTCTTCCATAGCCACAGTTCACATAGCACAACTCAACTTTCATTACTTGTTCTGATTCAGTTGAGTGTGAATACTGCATAATTCACAACTTCTGCCCATGTTTCTGTTGACAATCCACTTGCCTGCATGCAAGTCCTGGCTATCTTGACAACAGTTGTATTTTCCCTTTCAATGATTCCATTTTGTTGTGGATGGTATGGCATTGTTTTCTGATCCAAAATGCCATACTGGTTAGTGTTGATTACAAAACTGGTTAGTCTTGATTGTAAAACTCTAACCCATTATCTTCTCTCAATGTCTTTATGCCTCTGCACAACTGTTTCTCACTCACTTTAAAGAAATTTCTCAAACATTCGGCTGTGTCTGATTTAGTCTTGGTGAAGTACACCATTCTCCAGATATACACTCCTGGAAATGGAAAACAGAACACATTGACACCGGTGTGTCAGACCCACCATACTTGCTCCGGACACTGCGAGAGGGCTGTACAAGCAATGATCACACGCACGGCACAGTGGACACACCAGGAACCGCGGTGTTGGCCGTCGAATGGCGCTAGCTGCGCAGCATTTGTGCACCGCCGCCGTCAGTGTCAGCCAGTTTGCCATGGCATACGGAGCTCCATCGCAGTCTTTAACACTGGTAGCTTGCCGCGACAGCGTGGAAGTGAACCATATGTGCAGTTGGCGGACTTTGAGCGAGGGCGTATAGTGGGCATGCGGGAGGCCGGGTGGACGTACCGCCGAATTGCTCAACACTTGGGGTGTGAGGTCTCCACAGTACATCGATGTTGTCGCCAGTGGTCGGCGGAAGGTGCACGTGCCCGTCGACCTGGGACCAGACCGCAGCGACGCACGGATGCACGCCAAGACCGTAGGATCCTACGCAGTGCCGTAGGGGACTGCAACGCCACTTCCCAGCAAATTAGGGACACTGTTGCTCCTGGGGTATCGGCGAGGACCATTCACAACCGTCTCCATGAAGCTGGGCTACGGTCCCACACACTGTTAGGCCGTCTTCCGCTCACGCCCCAACATCGTGCAGCCCGCCTCCAGTGGTGTCGCGACAGGCGTGAATGGAGGGACGAATGGAGACGTGTCGTCTTCAGCGATGAGAGTCGCTTCTGCCTTGGTGCCAATGATGGTCGTATGCGTGTTTGGCGCCGTGCAGGTGAGCGCCACAATCAGGACTGCATACGACCGAGGCACACATGGCCAACACCCGGCATCATGGTGTGGGGAGCGATCTCCTACACTGGCCGTACACCACTGGTGATCGTCGAGGGGACACTGAATAGTGCACGGTACATCCAAACCGTCATCGAACCCATCGTTCTACCATTCCTAGACCGGCAAGGGAACTTGCTGTTCCAACAGGACAATGCACGTCCGCATGTATCCCGTGCCACCCAACATGCTCTAGAAGGTGTAAGTCAACTACCCTGGCCAGCAAGATCTCCAGATCTGTCCCCCATTGAGCATGTTTGGGACTGGATGAAGCGTCGTCTCACGCGGTCTGCACGTCCAGCACGAACGCTGGTCCAACTGAGGTGCCAGGTGGAAATGGCATGGCAAGCCGTTCCACAGGACTACATCCAGCATCTCTACGATCGTCTCCATGGGAGAATAGCAGCCTGCATTGCTGCGAAAGGTGGATATACACTGTACTAGTGCTGACATTGTGCATGCTCTGTTGCCTGTGTCTATGTGCCTGTGGTTCTGTCAGTGTGATCATGTGATGTATCTGACCCCAGGAATGTGTCAATAAAGTTTCCCCTTCCTGGGACAATGAATTCACGGTGTTCTTATTTCAATTTCCAGGAGTGTATTTTGCACCAGCCATAGAGTCTTCTTGCATTTTATCACACAAACCTGTATGTATATGCTCACCTATTTGTTTTGGCTCAGTATCACTGGATGTAAATGGCCGTTTACACATATTCCCAACAACACAGTCTTCACACTAAAACTTCTGATGGAAATTTATTTTGTCATTTGACAAAACTTGTTTAACATGTATGACATTCTGATGTGCCATCCTCTTGTACCACACAGAAAGGAAGTCACAAGCAGCAACATTTGCACAACACTCACTATTAGACACAACCTTAGACTTCATTGTAAACTGTTTGTCATATCTCTGCCCACAGCAACAAAACTTCCATCTGTTAAAAATTTACACATTTTATTGTGAGACTGCTGTGTTATACCTTAATTGAGGGCTGCACCCACAGATTGTTGGTTAACCCCGGAACATACAAGACCTTGTTGATGTGCTTCTCTTTCCATTCCTTTGCAGTGTAGGCCAGAATATTAATGTCCCCAGATCCAATAGGAGGAATGTATTTTCCATCACTGATATGATCAGTCCTTGCTTCTGGAATTTCTACATAGATGATGAACCAAGAACACTGACTGTACATGTGATCAGTTGTTGCTCCTGGAGTCATACACCATGCATCTCCAGTTGCATCTGACACCCTTGTACTAAATATTGCTTCTCCAATGAGCACTTCTCTTGTGGTTAAAGACTGGTTTGCAGTTCTGATTTTTGCTTTCTGCAGTCACATATCCAGTGACCTGGCTTATGACAATAATGACAACTGCCTGATGTTGCAAAATGCTTCTACACACATCAAAAAAAGTTTGGCATCATCCCAGTTCCCAGAACTCCTGAATGTAGACTTTGTGGATATTGTATCACAGATGTAGTCCCTTTGATTGTTCAGAGATGTCACTAAACCTGCTCATAGATGTAAACAACCATGCACGAGCAGCACCTATTAGATGGAGGGGGTCTGACAGCCGATCAGTTCCAGTCATTCCACCAGGAAGGAGGTACATGGCTCATGTTGCCTGTAGTTCAACCATGCCTAGATGGTCAATACCACAGTTCGATTGCATCCCCATTGTTACTTTGTGCCAGGAAGGGCTCTAAACAAGGTGAGTGTCCAGGCATCTTGGAGTGAACTAAAGTGATGTTGTTCGTACATGAAGGAGATACAGAGAGACAGGAACTGTTGATGACATGCCTTGCTAAGGCCACCCAAGGGTTACTACTGCAGTGGATGAGTGCTACCTATGAATAATGGCTCAGGGGAACCCTGACAGCAATGCCACCATGTTGAATAATGCTTTTGGGCAGCCACAGGACATTTTGTTATAACTTAAACTGTATGCAGTAGGCTGCATGATGCGCAACTTCACTCCTGATGTCCATGGCGAAGTCCATCTTTGCTACCACGACACCATGCAGCATGGTACAGATGGGCCCAACAACATGCCAAATGGACCGTTCAGGATTGGCATCATGTTCTCTTCACCAATGAGTGTCGCATATGCCTTCAACCAGACAATCATCGGAGATGTGTTTGGAGGCACCCGGTCAGGCTGAACACCTTAGACACACTGTCCAGCAAGTGCAACAAGGTGGAGGTTCCCTGCTGCTTTGGGGTAGCATTATGTGGGGCCAACGTATGCTGCTGGTCGTCATGGAAGGCGCCGTAATGGCTGTACAATACATGAATGCCATCCTCTGATTGATAGTGCAACCATATCAGCAGCATATTGGCAAGGCATTCGTCTTCATGGCTGACAATTCATGCCTCCATCATACACATCTTGTGAATGACTTCCTTCAGAATAATGACATCGCTCGACTAGAGTGGCCAGCATGTTCTCCAGACATGAACCCTTTTGGACATGCCTGCAATACATTGAAAAGGGCTGTTTATGGATGATGTGACCCACCAACGACTCTAAGGGATCTATGCTGAATTGCCATTGAGGAGTGGGACAATCTGGACCAACAGTGCCTTGATGAACTTTTGGATAGTATGCGATAACGAATACAGGCATGCATCAGTGCAAGAGGATGTGCTACTGGGTATTAGAGATACTGGTGCGTACAGTAATCTGGACCGCCAGCTCTGAAAGTCTCATTATATGGTGGTACAACATGCAATGTGTGGTTTTCATGAGCAATAAAAAGGGCAGAAATGATGTTTATGTTGTTCTCTATTCCAATTTTCTGTACAGGTTCCTGAACTCTCAGAACCGAGGTGATGCAAAACTTTTTTTGATGTGTGTATTTTTTACCAAAATTTTTTTGATAGCTGTCACTTGCTGCATGTGCTGAACTTTCACCTTTATCAGTTGCATTCATTCTACTTCCTTCACTGGCACATCAAATAATGGTTTGCTTAGTGTTTGTTCACTTGCCTGAACAGATTCCCACGTGCTGATAAAATATTTGTATGTTACTGGCAGAGTCATCAAAACTTTTGTAACCACCATCTGCTCAGGTATTTGACACACCCAGAAACTGCAAGCTATATGCAAGGTCTTCAGCCGTGTGGGGCAGCTGCATGGTCTGAGGCACTTGTCATAGTTCGTGTGACCTCCCCCCCCCCCCCCCCCTTTGAAGGTTCTAGTCCTCCCTCAGTCATCGGTGTAAGCCTACGGATTGATGACCTCAGCAGTTTGGTCCACAGAAACTTACCACAAATTTCCAAATTTTCCAAGATCTTCAATCCTGGCAATATTGTCATTATGTCATCAGTTGGTTTCTTTTGCGCAAATTATACCATTGTTGCAGTAACAGGTAAACAATGGTTCCAGACTTTTGCTCGTAAATAGACTCTAGCTTGGCCCACATTTCTTCTGACATGTTGCAGTTCCTAAAATGCTGCATAGTTCTTTCTTCAACTGATGTGGCTTAAGTCAGTGAGCTGTTGTGTCACACATCTTCACGTGGCAACCAACTTGCAGTATGCATTGTTTTTGGATGTTTCTTCAGGTAGAATGTGCAAACCATTGACAACAATCCAAGAATAATGTGATTTCAAAACTGTGCATACTTGAAACTTTCACGCAGACCAATTTTTGACATCTCTGACTTTATTTATGCAGATTATCTCACTTTCCATCATGAGGTTAAGTTATTTTTCTCTTCACACATGGCCGAAATACTAACCTCACATGGCACAATCATATTTGAATTACTATTTAACATCCGATACTGACTTTCACAAAATATTGTTTGTCTTGCATTCCTTGGTCCACAACCTGTCGAAACTGATTATTACTGAGTTAATAAATAATACATTGAACATGATGAACTTGGATTTTATTTGATACACTACTACACGCACCTCATTTGGGATGATCAGATACATACAACACAAACATAACTATATTCGGCTGCAAAGCAAATGCACACAGCAAAGATTTATGACAACCAAAGAAGATAAATCACTTAGCTTTAAAAATGAAATTATAACAAATAAATTTGTCCTCCATTAACACATTTTATAACAATTTTTAAAGTACTGAACACATGAAGGCCATTTTCTGTCAGTTTTTCACATTATTCCACAGATGTAAACTAATTATCAACCAAAACATTCCAATTTGAGTCTTGGGTGAGAGTAATACAAGTTTCAGTACATCATTGGTGATGTTCATTACCTGTGCATACAAAAGTATTACACAAAACATAAATATGAGAGTCACACATGCACAATATTTTTATGCCATGTTGTCCAGGCTTTTTAGGCAAATACATTTTGAAACTGCATTGCACATGAAATGGAACCAACATTTCATCAATAATGATGTTTTCACCTGGTGCATTGTAAGACTTGCACTTAGAAACAGATTTCATATTTCACCCAAAGCTGCTAGTTTATCGTAAAATTTTCTCTCTCCTCGGGTGGAGTGATCATCAAATCAGAGACCAAATAGAATTAATAAAAACCTTGTCACACTCATGTCCCTGCCAATAGTATCCAATCACATCCTAATTTCATACATCATGATAAATATAACAACCCAACAAAAGCTTTTAGTTCAATCAAATCTAAATCTTTCATTTATAATGGGCATGATTCTTTGAACATCTCTCTACTTGTTCTTATTTTGCCATGTGTATATAAAACAAAACAATATTCACAATGGGCTCAGAAACAAGTAAATCCCAGGTGCATGATATATATCCAGCTCAATATTCTTTGCAACACCTTTCAGTACTGGCTGTTTTCAATTATATTTTCAGCTCAATTTTGCATGCATTGTTTACACATTTTGGACCATTTCCAGTTATGATTTTCACCAGTGTAATAGCTTGTTGTAGTGTGATTTTCATCTTCATTGTCTTGAATAAGTCTATCTGAGGATGGCTCAGACTCTGAATCATGCTCACTGGTGATAAATTGATTTATTCAGCATTACTTCCATGATCTGAATCAAAGAACTGTACATCATTGACAGTCACCTCTATTTCAGCTTCTGTTGGGAAATTACTAGAGCTCCAAGCACTAATAGAAAGCACTGATGCTCAAATCATTATAGGCACTGAAAGCTGGCTAAAGCCAGAGATAAGTTCAGCTGAAATTTTTGCTTAGGACCTAATGGTGTTCAGAAAGGATAGGCTAAACACAATTGTTGGTGGCATGTTTGTTGCTGTTAGAAGAAGTTTATCTTGTGGCAAAATATAAGTAGATAGTTCCTGTAAGGTAGCATTGGTAGAGATAATTCTTGGCAACTGGAAAGAAATAATAATTGGATGCTTTTACCGACCTCCCAACTCAGATGATACAACTGATGAAAGGTTCAAAGAAAACTTGAGTTTAATTTCAAATATGTGCCCCACTCATACAGTTGTAGCTGGTGGTGACTCACCCTTGATATGTTGGCAAAAATACATGTTAAAATACAGAGGCATGCAAAAATCATCACCTGAAATGATGCTAAACACATTCTCTGAAAATTATTTTGAGCAGTTAGCTCATGAGCCCACTTGAATAGTAAGCGGTTGTCAAAACAAACTTGATCTCTTAACTAAAAATAATCCTGAGCTAATAATGAGCATCAAAATGTATACAGGGATTAGTGAGCACAGGGTTGTCATAGTGAGACTGAATACTGTAAATCCCAAATGTGCCAAAAATAAACAAAGACTATACCTATTCAAAGAAGCAGATAAAAATTTTCTTTACGCCTTCCTGTGAGTCACTCTCCACTCCTTCCAAATTAACAATGTAAGTATAGACCAGATGTGACTTGAATTCAAAGAAATAGTATCAACAACAATTGACAGATTTATACAAAATAAACTAACAAATGACGGAGCTGATCTCCCTTGGTACACAAAATAGGTCACAACACAGTTGCAGAAATAATGAAAAAAGCATGCATGCCAAATTTAAACAAACACAAAATCTCAAGATTGGCAATCCTTTATGAACTATTTAGTGAGGACTTCAATGTGAGAAGCTTATAATAGTTTCCACAGTTAAACTTTGTCTCAAAACCTGGCAGAAAATTCAAAAAGATTCTGCTCATATGTAAAGTATGCTAACGGTAAAATACAATCAGTGCCTTCTCTGTGTGACAGCAATGGAAATACTATTGATGACAATGCTGCTAAATCAGAGTTACTGAAGACAACCTTCCAAAAGTCCTTCACCAAAGAAGACAAAGTAAGTAATACAGAATTCGAATCAAGAACAGCTACCAACATGACTAACCTAGAAGTTGATAACCTCAGAGTAGTGAAGCAACATAAATTACTTAATAAAAGCAAGTCTTCTGCTCCAGACTGCATACCAATTAGGTTCATTTCAGAGTATGCTAATGCAATAGCTCCATACTTAATCATATACAACTGCTTGCTTGATCAAAGATCTGTACCCAAAGACTGGAAAGTTGAACAGGTCACACCAATATTCAAGGAAGGAAATAGGAGTAATTCAATAAATTACAAGCCCATATCATTAATCGATATGCAGCAGGATTTTGGACATATATTGTGTTTAAAAAATTATGAAGTACCTCAAAGAGAATGGTATGTTGATACATAATCAACAAGGATTTAGAAAACATTTTTCTTATGAAACACAACTAGCTCTTTACTCACACAAAGTGTTGAGTGTTATCGACAAGGGATTTCAAATTGATTCCATATTTCTGGATTTCCAGAAGGCTTTTGACACTGTACTTCACAAGCGGCTTATAATCAAATTGTGCGCTTATGGGATATCACCTCAGTTATGTGACTGGAGTCATTATTTCCTGCCAGAGAGGTCACAGTTCTAGTAATTGACAGAAAGTCATTGAGTAAAACAGAAGTGATTTATGGTGTTCGTGAAGGTAGTGTTATGGAACCTCTGCTGTTTATTATCTATATAAATGATTTAGGAGACAATCTGAGCAGCTGTCTTAAGTTGTTTGCAAATGATGCTGCCATTTATCATGTAGTAGTGATGTCATCAGAAGATCAAAACAAATTTCAAAATGAATTAGAAAAGATATATGTATGTCATGAAGATTGACAACTGACCCTTAATAATGAAAAGAGTGAGGTCATCCACATGAGTGCTAAAAGGAATTCTATAAATTTCAGTTACATGATAAATCAAACAAATTTAAAGGCTGAAAATTCAACTAAATACCTCAGAATTAAAATTACAAACCACTTAAATTGGAAAGAACATGTAGAAAATGTTGTGGGGAATGCAAACCAAAGACTGTTATTTACTGGCAGAACACTTAGAAAATACAACAGATCTACTAAAGAGCCTGCCTACACTATGCTTGTTACTTCTTTTGCAGTGCTGCTGCACAGTGTGGGATCCTACCAGACAGGATTAATGGAGTACATCAAGAAAATTCAAAGAAGAGCAACACTTTTTGTGTTATCGAGAAATAGAAGAGGGAGTGTCACGGACATGGTACAGGATTTGGTGTGGACATCATTAAAACAAAGGTGTCTCTCACTGTGGTGGGATCTTCTAACGAAATTTCAATCACCAGATTTTTTTTCTTCTGAATGTGAAAATATTTTGTTGGCGCTGACCTGCATAGGGAGAAATGATCATCATAACAAAATAAGAGAAATCGGAGCTCGCACAAAAAAATATAGAGTGCTCGCTTTTTCTGCAAGCTGCTTGAGAGTGGGATTATAGGGAATTTGTGAAGGTGGCTTGATGAACCCTCTTCCAGGCACTTAAGTGTGTTTTGCAGGGTATTCATGTTATTTTTAGATGTAGATGTTAGGAGTCTGCAAAGTCACTGAGTTGAGAAAGTTAACATGATCTTTAGTTAGGCTATTCAGTATGATTAATAATGATTCAATACCTTTATGTAAGTCAATTTGCACACCAACTTTAACTTTTTGAAACATTAACCAAAATAGTAACAAAAATAAAAATCTTACACATACGTTCTGGTGGGGTCTAGCCAATTAAAAGTTACGCCACTTCAACTTTGAGCATCTATAATGCGCATCACTTCCTCCAGTGGTTAAACAATGTTGTATAGCAAGATTAACAAAAGCCTCAATGACATCTGCATTTAACTCATGAAATATTACAAAAGTGTCAGCATAGTTAGGTGCTAAACTTATATCCCTTTCAGACCCTGCACGCACAATTGTGCATTTGTAGTCTTCCCTCATTTATTTCCTTGTGATTAACTATAGGAAATATAGACCAACACTGCACAATTGTGGATGGAGGGTTTTGAGATGTACAATGCCTTTTAGTTCCATGACCCATCACGGAATGGCGCCAGCAGTCGGCAAACTTGTAGTTAGAGTTGCACTCATCCAGGAAGTGCACCTTCAACTGTTTGTCTCTATTGTCATATTATAAGTTTGGTTTAGATCTTTTTCACGGCATAAATCTACTTGAAGTAGACCATCCTATATAAATATCTCGTGAATTACTGGTTTATTTGAAAATTAACAGAAATATAAATTGAAACATTAGGGCATACACAACTATGTGTATTGGGCCAAAAGTCATATTTTTAAGACAACAGCATGTTGACAAATTTTTGATATCTATACTGGTTTCAACATCTCTGTCTATCATGTCTGACAGCCAGTTGCTTTCATACGATCCTGTGATATTGTTTTGTCATTACTTTGATATCACTCTGTCTTAACAGTTGTTATTAATCAAACAATAAAATTAAATTATAGGTGCTATTTCAGCACCTGTGAATGAGTCTGTAATTGATGATTTCTTAGACCCATCATATATAGATGATTTAAGCGATGCTGATGATGATACACTTGATTCTACTTGGCACCTAACTACAAAGAGAAATGCTGGAAACTCGTGGTAAAGTTCCTCTGGGTCAAGATTTTGAAGAAGCATCTAGTTTGAAGTACAATGAAGATGACATGCAACAACACTAAAATGAAAACCTGGAAAACATAAACCACCAGCAAAAGAAACAAAATATATATGGTCTGGCTCCAGCTGCTCCAGCAAATGGTGAAAAATCTAGTCATTGCCACATCTGGGGAAAGAGGAATTTCCTCAGGTGGCTTCACATCCTGAAGATCAGATAGAGCAGCACACCTTCCCACTTAGGCCTACTTATATTAAAGCAGAGAATTTGTGTGTCTAGAATATTGTTCAAGTATAGTTTCATTTTATTTGTTTCAGCATGTTGCTGAAGTTACAAATCCAGCATCTTTTTTCCTAAATTATTTAAATGAATAATTGCTCCAAGAAGCTCTGGTCCATACAGACATTTTGTGATCAGGCACAGGAAATGAAGCATGAAAATAAGCCTGTTTGTGCAGAGTTTATTGTAATGTGTAACAGCTTACAACTAGTAGCAGACAACAATACACACACAGAATGAACAGCAGAAGCTAAATTGTCTAAAAATGGAAGATAACACAAATCAAATAAAAACAGAGTTTCTTCTTTAAGATAACATTAACATGGTATCATTAACTCCCTCCCTCAGTGTTAATTAGCAGTGCTAAAAGAAAACAAATTACAAGCTCTAAGTAAGTCCTAAAAAGGCTCTAAATTTTTCAAATTTTATTTTACCTAGTGGCTTTGTCAGAAAATTAGCTTGTTGGTCATTTGTGCTAATGTGCTTTAACATAACATTCTTAATAAAAACCTCTCTCACAAATAAAATTTTCACATCTATATGTTATAGTTTATGATGGAACTGCAGGTTCTTCCAGAGGCTCATTACTGGATTATTGTCTTCATAACATACAACAGCTCTCTGACTACCAGAAAGACTATGATACAAACTACTGAGCCAACAGGCTTCAAATTCAGATTCTGTTGATGACAGCGACACTGTGGGTTGCTTCTTAAATGCCCATGAAACACTACAACCTGAAACTTTGAAAAGATAGCCACTTGTGGACTTTCTGTCTACACTGTCACCAGCCCAGTCAGAGTCCACAGAGCCAGTTACAGGATCAGTACACTTTTCATACCTAGCATACAACAGACACAGTTTTATGGTTCCCTTAATATAGTGCGAGATACAGTTTAAAGCATTCCATAAATCCAGACTTGCACATGATTGGTACCTGCTTATAATACAAATATGCAAATATCTGGTGTGGAACCTAACATAGTGCACATCAGACACCCTATTAATTTTCTACATTGTTTCTCAGTGTCTTCATTTTCAGGTTTTTCTCCTTTTAGCATACTGTGATCAAACACACACACACACACACACACACACACACACACACACACAAACTGCAGTCTCAGGCAACTGTAGCCACACTGGCAGTGTAGCTACAGTTGCCTGAGACTGCAGTCATGTGTGTGTGAGTTGTGTTTACTTGTGTGTGTGTGTGTGTGTGTGTGTGTGTGTGTGAGAGAGAGAGAGAGAGAGAGAGAGAGAGAGAGAGAGAGAGAGAGAGAGAGAGAGAGAGAGGGAGAGAGAGAGAGAGAAAATCTATTCTTTATGAAGGGTTAATGGGCTGAAAGCCTTATTTGTCACAGTCTTTTTGTTGTGCCTATTTGTGACTCAGTGTCTCCACTATGTTGTGGGTAGCAACTTTCCTTTTCATAATATTGTTACATTCCATCCCGGATTTTTCATCATTTGAAAAACTTTTAATACTTTTTCAAGTAAGATGCTTTGGCAAACAGTAATAGTCATTCCCTTAAATTTTGAACAATATTCATTCCCAAATAGTTCCTAATAATATCCAAATCTTTCATTTTAAAGTTATCACTCATTAACATAGAAATATAGGAACACGTGAGGCAATATTGACCCTACGACTTATCTTAGAAGCTAGATTAAGGAAAGGCAAACCTACGTTTCTAGCATTTGTAGACTTAGAGAAAGCTTTTGACAATGTTGACTGGAATACTCTCTTTCAAATTGTAAAGGTGGCAGGGGTAAAATACAGGGATCGAAAGGCTATTTACAACTTGTACAGAAACCAGATGGCAGTTATAAGAGTCGAAGGACATGAAAGGGAAGCAGTGGTTGGGAAGGGAGTGAGACAGGGTTGTAGCCTGTCCCCGATGTTATTCAATCTGTATATTGAGCAAGCAGTGAAGGAAACAAAAGAAAAATTCAGAGTAGGTATTAAAATCCATGGAGAAGAAATAAAAACATTGAGGTTCGCCGATGACATTGTAATTCTGTCAGAGACAGCAAAGGACTTGGAAGAGCAGTTGAACGGAATGGACAGTGTCTTGAAAGGAGGATATAAGATGAACATCAACAAAAGTAAAACAAGGTTAATGGAATGTAGTCGAATAAAGTCGGGTGATGCTGAGGGAATTAGATTAGGAAATGAGACACTTAATGTAGTAAAGGAGTTTTGCTATTTGGGGAGCAAAATAACTGATGATGGTCGAAGTAGAGAGGATATAAAATGTAGACTGGCAATGGCAAGGAAAGCATTTCTGAAGAAGAGAAATTTGTTAACGTCGAGTATAGATTTAAATGTCAGGAAGTCGTTTCTGAAAGTATTTGTATGGAGTGTAGCCATGTATGGAAGTGAAACATGGACGATAAATAGCTTGGACAAGAAGAGAATAGAAGCTTTTGAAATGTGGTGCTACAGAAGAATGCTGAAGATTAGATGGGTAGATCACATAACTAATGTGGAGGTATTGAATAGGATTGGGGAGAAGAGAAATTTGTGGCACAATTTGACTAGTAGAAGGGATCGGTTGGTAGGACATGTTCTGAGGCATCAAGGGATCACCAATTTAGTATTGGAGGGCAGCGTGGAGGGTAAAAATCGTAGAGGGAGACCAAGAGATGAATACACTAAGCAGATTCAGAAGGATTTAGGTTGCAGTAGTTACTGGGAGATGAAGCAGCTTGCACAGGATAGAGTAGCATGGAGAGCTGCATTAAACCAGTCTCAGGACTGAAGACCACAACAACAACAACAACTCATTAACAGCTTTAAATTGTCAATTTCACTCTGGGAAGTTGAAGCTATCAGCAGATCATCAATGTAAACAAGTATATATGCTTTATGCCTATTTTCTGTCTTTACAGACAAGCAATATTCAAAATCACTTCTTACAAATCATAAGCAGTTATTACTGTATGAAATTTAACAATCCAGTTTTTGGGCGAGTCCTTTAAACCATACGGAGTCTTTCTAGGTTTACAAACTTTACCATGCATTTTACTGTAACATCCAGTAGCTAATTTAACATAAAAGTCTCCAACTATTTCCCCATAGAGAAATTCACAACAAACATCCAGTTGATAGATGGGAAAGTTATTATCATCACAAAATTGCTGAAAATGTCTCACTGAAGTTAGCTTTGCTACTGAACTGTATACATTTGAATTAGACAAGCTTTGCTGGAACAACAAGGCAAGCTTTATAACAAACTATGTTATCTTTTTCATCTCTTTTTTTTGCCAAAAAATCCACTTTGTGTCAATATCATCACAGTCATTTGGCTTACATACATAATCCCATGTGTAGTTTTCTTCCACCTGGGCTTGCAGCTCTCTTGCTATAGCATCTTTCCAATTTTTAGCTTCACTACAAGACACTGCTTCAGCATAGGTGCTGGGGTCTTCATCATTCGCTGCTTTCAACAGGCCCAACTCATCATCCCCCAAGTAAATCAGGTGTTGAATTTTCCTCCTGGGACTAAGATTGTACGTCTTCTTGTCATCAAAAACTACATCTTCCTCTGGATCCTAAAAAGAAATATCTCTGTTTTCACAGTCTTCACTGATTTCTTATTCTTCTCTGTGCTGACTTTTATTTTCTTCCACAACCTCAGTCCTCGATTCTTCTCTCTGTTCCTCTGAACCTGAAGCTTTACCTATGTTCTCTTCATCACAACATATAGCATCTGATTCTTTTCCATCAACATCAGTTTTCTTCTCCCTTTCATATACTGCTGGTGGCAAGAAAATTGCATCTTGATGCACCTCCGTTGTCTTTGTGGAAGGTATAAATATTCTGTACCCCTACACATCGTTATCATAACCCATAAATAAACCTGTCTTGCTTTTAGGGTCCAGTTGCAGTCTTTTTTCTTTGGGTAAAAGGACAGACACATGAGCTACAAATGTTTTCAAATCTGCTACCGATAATTTCCTGCCATAAAAAGCTTCAAAAGGAGTTTTACCTTCTACAAGACGTGGACCAGTTTGATTTAGTACATAAGCTGTCGTGTCAACTGCTTCAGCCCAGAAATGTTTGGGCATTCCTGAAATCAATGAATGAGCAGCTTCAACCAAGGTGCGCAATTCCCTTTCAGCTCTTCCATTTTGCTGTCGTGTGTATACATTGCTTCTTTGATGGGTTATGCCATTTTCACTCAAAAATGTACCTAAGTCAGTATTCAAAAACCCCAGTCCATTATCACTCCTTAGAACTTTAATTTTCAGACCACACTCTCTCCCATACTATGGACTGTGAATCAGATAAAAAATGTGTATTACTGTTTATGAAAACATTTCTTTCCCTTGAGGTAACTGATAGTTTTGCACAAATGCTTTGCTGTGATTAAAACAAGTACAGATGCTCTACAATCATGTTCTTTGGGGTTCAGACCAGTGACCTGCCATGTAAAATTGAAGTGTCTCTACATGCCAGATCAGTATCCTAAAGTAGTGAGTACAGGGAACACACAGAAAAAAGATTGGGGGCTCTGTACTGTTGCAACAGTGTTCTGCAATGTTTCACATATACCTGAGTTTGGGTCAGGGGAAAAATGCTGCTGCACCAAAGGATATGGCATAATTTCCCATGAACAGTGCAACAATGAAATAAACGTAAGATATACAACAATTGCTAAAGCCATACTACGTACCATTGTGGTCATTCATATTATACTAGAATTCCCTGGTTGTGCACTTTGGTCTTGCAGTTTAGCTGTCTGTAATAGACAATTACATCTAGAAGTTTATGACAGTTCCCAAAGAAAAATAGTCTCTATTGGAGATTCAACGGAAAGGGGCAAGTGACCCTCTGTCACAGACACCCATGCTCTAGGCTTAAGTTAGGAGTTTTAGATAAATAATTTATTCTGGCAGATTTATATTCTGTATTTTATTCATACAACAATCAGATACTACATATTATGCCAATTCTGACAGTTCCTCAACTACAGTAATAACACATCATTTTGTCTCAACAACATCAAGCATATTCCTACAGGTACATGTTTTATTCAACAGCAGGACAGAAATACTCATCTCAAAAATATACAACAAATGACTAGCTCCAATTAAACAACAATCACTTTCATAACTTTAAATTGCTTTCACATGCTTGAATGAGTAATGCACACATATAATATACGTTCTCAAATTCACAACTTTAAAATTTAAAATGGTCATATTACTCAGAAGTATTGTCACATTCATTTATAAAATATGACAACTTTTGAAAATTACATAGATTTCATAGCTTATTACTTCATTTCTATCCTACGACAACTTCTTGGATTGAACAAATACGTAATTTATACAAATGTAGTATGTACATTCTGCTTTTCAAGCCCAACTGGACCAGGATGTATTTTCAGAAGTTTAAAAACAATATTACAGTCTTTATGAATGACTACAGAAAATATTTTTAAAAGTCACCTGTAGACCAGGAATGGAAGTCTCGATAGCTCCACACACGTATACAAAAATCACATTTGAAGACTGCATACAATTCAGCCTTTTTGTATTTTTTCTGCAGCATTTTTATATATCAAACATTACAGTGTGTGTGTGTTTTAAATTAAATGATTAAACTTTTAGGGAGTACTTTGACTTTCTTTCCTGTTCTATTACAATTCATACTTTTTTTAATCATGCATAATATAAAATAGGCATTCAAATACAGCTACTATCACACTAGAATCTAAAAGATTCACATATATCAAGGTTACATACTTTTAAAAGAGACAAGCAGTAAATAATATTACAGACAGAAGATAAGTATGGCCTAAAATACGTTTAGTACGTATTTCTTACTTTCAGTTTGATTTGATGTAATTACTAAAATATCATTTACAATGTATGACAGCATTCCACAGTTATCTCACCATAACTAAGATTAAGTTAAACAACCAACATAACACAAAATAGCACCAGCCCAATAATAACACATTGGCTTGGACAAAATCAAAGGACAGAATTGAAGAAACAAAAAAAAAATTACAATATATACAAATATTAATCTCCAGAAAAGCTATGCTGGAGCATGATGTTTCCAATTTCGACACCACTGTGACAAGCAAATCCTGTGGCTTTTCAAACCAGCCATCACATATATCTGTTTGTACAGTTTCTTAATCACACAACTGAAAATTTGGTACATTTATGCTAATATTTTGACAGTTAAAGTACTTAGTAGTTGTTGAGTAATTTGTTTAAAACTCAAATATTAATTAATATTTTTATCAATATCCCATCAATGTTTAGGCAGAACAGTGGATTACATAAACTAAGTCAAGAGGAAATCAAAGAAAGATGAAACTAATGAGCAGTACCAGAAATGAGAACAGTAACTTAACATCATAACTGGTGATCACAAAGTAGATGAAGTTAAGGAATTCTGTTTCCTAGACAGTAAAATTACTCATGACGGACAGAGCAAGGAGGGCAAAAGAAAGTAGACTAGCACTGGCAAAAAGTACATTCCTGGCCAATAGAAGTATACTAGTGTCAAACATATGTCTTAATTTGAGGAAGAAATCTCTGGGAATATAAGTTTGGAGCACTACATTGTAGGGCTGTCAAACATGGACTGTGACAAAACTGGAACAGAAGAGAACATAAGCATATGAGATGATGTGCTACAGAAGAATTTTGTAAATTATGTGGAATGATAAGGTTCTCCAAAGAACCGGCGAGGAAATGAATAAATGGAAAACACTGACAGGACGATTGGACTTCAGGGAAGGCTCTGTAGACATAGGTTGCAAGTGCTACTTTGAGACGTAAAGGCTGGCGCAAGAGAGGAATTCATGGTGGATTGCATCAAATCAGTGAGAAGTCTGATGACAAAAAAAAGTTACTAACCTGCACAAACCTTATCACTAGTCAATAAAGAAATTAAAACAACCTTATCTGCCCACTTTACGAACAAGTGTCACTTGCAAAAAGATGCCAAGACACCATGAAGGTAAGGCAAGAAATTTAATGTAATTTAGAAACAAGTTATGGCAGAATAATGAAAACATAAGTGAACTGAACAAACTTTCATTGATGCCCATCAATAAGAGCAAATGGGGCAGGAGGGGGGGGGGGGGGGGTGGAGTAGGAAAATTAATAGGTCAGAATACCAACAAAAAGGCCTCTGGAAGGGAAAAGAAAGAACAGAAAATTAGTGTATAGCTTACTGTCAGTTACAACATTATTAGACTTTGAGTCACACTCATATTGGACAAGTATATAGGGAAGAAAACTGGCCATATTGCTTACAAACGATCTGTTCTGGCAGTCATTTGAATAAATGAATTAACATATGGTAATAATTGTAAGTTACCAAAAAAAATCAAGAAAGGTATTCAATGCAAATTTTGTAAATGGTGGTTTCATGAAAAGTGTTCTAAAATAAAATATAAAATTGGTAACTGTATACTACTCACGGTCATGCGATGCTTGCGTAACGGAAAAATGTGAAAGAAAGTACTTAAACACTATCAGAGACAAGAATTCAATAATTAAAGAGTTGCAAAGTATAATGAAACTTTACAAATGAAATGTGCTGCTTTAGAACACAAATGCAAAATTCTGAGAAACAACAATAGTTTCAAAGTGGACAAAAATACATGTTTCATTACATTTAGCTCTCATGTAACCAAGAAAGGTGCAGCATCTGAAGAAACAGGAAAGTACAATGCAGAAAAAAATAGTGTGCCAAAACGTAATTATTAAATACAGCACTGCTGTATTAAAATTATGCATGTAAGTGGAATCTCAAAAATAAACATCAAATCTGCAAATAACAGTTTTGAAGCTAAACAAAAACAAATACACCACAGAATCAAAGTCAAAATATTTGAAGGCAGCCATGCATACGATGTTTCAAACTTTGTATCAAACTCTGCTAAAGAGACTGTGTCTCAGCTGTTGTTAACCAGGTGAAGTTCTTCACTGTGATCAGCAATATAGAAACGGAATGTGACATTTCTACTAAAAGTGACCGTGTTGCCCTCATAGCAGGCTGGAACAATGTTTACTGCAATGATGTGTCATTATCTTGCAACTGATGTTGACTACAAATGTTATATTGACAAATCTGCCAATGATATTTGATGTGACACACTCGGCTTGTGTTGATTCTGAAATTTGTCGAACAAATCAAAAATTAAAACATTTGTGTTCAATGTTTAAAAACTTAATCTTCTTGGCATCTACAGTTATGGAAAAGCTAGTTTCACAATGCATGAACAACACTTAAATTGATCTGATGAGCAAGACTTGCATCGGATATAAACAAAGCTGTTGACAAAATAATGTGTGAAAGCAATTATAAAAACAAACAAGCCATTGCCCTAAATGCTCACACACAGTGTAACTATAGAAAGAGGCCAATTCCAACCGTAAATGATCCAACATTAACAATCCAGAACAATTATTCAACACATAAGTGGAAGTTCAAAAATCAAACTAGTTTTAAAGATGCTTTACCTGGTAATGTAATCATTAATAATTTTATAATGGATTTGAACATTGGCAGTCCATCTGAATGAACGATCAACTAGCTTTATGATATGCAAATTCTGTGACAAAAATAAGCAGTAAAGGTAATACATCTAAAACCTGAACTCAGTGGGTTGGGATAAAGACTGCACAAGAATATTACAAGTAGTTTGTTATATTGTTGCACACCAGCTCTCCCTCATAATCAACCACTCTTTTGATGAGGGATGTTTTCCAGATCAACTAACATATGCTGAAGTTCAGTCAATTCATAAAAATGGAAAACGAGGAACTACAGACCTATCTCACTGTTACCAATTTTCTCAAAAATATATGAAAGAGTGGCATGTGATCAGTCAGAAAATTACAATTCATTCCACAGCATTATTTTATGCAATCAGTATTGTCTCACGAAAGGCTGCAGCAGCACAACACATACAATAAATGAATTGGTCATAAAAGTTAGCAGAGGCCTTGATAATAGAATATGTGCACCAGGAATCTTCTGGAACCTCATTTAACTTTTTGGTACTATAAATCATGACTTGCTTTTCTGCAAACTGACAGTCTATGACTTTACAGGAAAATCTCTTGGTTGGATGTCATCACACATGGGAAACAGAAAAGTATATGTTCATAACAGTGGCAAGGAATTCCTCTCTGGTTGCAAACACCCACAATCGGGCATTTCTCAAGGTTGAATGTTAGGGAAACTATTATTTCTGTATTATATCAATGATATGAATGCCATACCACATCCAGTCTAATACCATTTGTGTAGATGACTCAACAGCAATCCACCATATCTGAGTAGGCCCTAGGGAAAGTGGTGACATGGGTCAAAACTAACAATTTGAAATTAAACAGGAATAGTTCAATTTGCCAAAAAACTGTGCAATGTATAGGAGGAATACACCATATGGACAAAATTCCTTGGTGTTCCAGTAAATAAAAATATGTTGTGGAGTAATCACGTGCACAGTATACCAAGTCACTGGACAGTCTTGTTTATGTCATGAAGGTCTTATATAATATCACTGGTTTAGCTGTAATAATTGTATTATGCATAACTTGTTTTAGTCATTAGATGTAGTATAATTTTCTGGGTCTTTGAGTAAACTAATATATTCAACACTTTTAGACTGCAGATAAAGGTCATCTGAGCCACACTGGGAGCTAAGGAGAAATAAATGTGCAAACCTTTATTTGAAAATCTAAATCTAATGGTCATTCCAAGAATATATGTATTTCATTTTCACACAGAGAAACCTAAAACCTTTGGAGAGCAACTGCTTCTTGCATGAGTATAAGGCGGGATGTAAAGCAGCTCACATGTTACCTAGCCACAGACTAAAACTATCTGAAAGAACTCCACATTACTTAGGCATGAAATTGATAAATAAATTTTGGAAGGAGAAGTGGGACCCAAATCTGAAAAAAATACTGAAGAAGGCCTAGAAAACTACTAGAAAAGTAAATGGTACTACAGATTAGATATGTAACTACGCAAAGTAGCGTGTGTCCGAAGACGTAACACCTTATGATTTGGTAATATCGTGTCAAGAAAACAGTGCAACAACACAGCACTCTCATCAAAAAGTCAAAAGTTCGATATGTAAGAAATCAAAAACATGTATCAAAGGCATCTTACGTGTTGTCTGTAATTTCTGGCTACATGAAGAATGTGCAAAGTGAGAAAGAAATTCATAAATAATGACTATCCTCATATATTCCATGACAGGCAGAATTACAAAGCACAGTTAATTTAAAAGCCAAAGTCATTACATTAATGCAGAGTGATATAGAAACACTTAAAAATGAAATATTAGCAATAAAGAAAATTGATGCTAATTTAGTAACTAAATCAACCACTAGCAAAAAGAGCTAACTCGTGTGTTTGTGATGACAAACAAATCATAGGCTGCATATCTAATGAGGACTCAACAAATAAAGTACTCGGGAAATCAATAACAAAATATGAACGAAAGACAGCGAAGTATAGTAAAAAGAAAAACATTTGGTGCTCTGCAGCTTGTAGAAATTGTAAATATGTCACCTTTTTAATTAATTGTTAGACAAGTATTTTATTTCCCTGGACTAGTTTTGGGCGTTGTCCATTACCAGTGGGATGTATTACACAAAAGACATGTATTTCTTAAAATAAGTTCCTTACAGTGTACATTGCAAAGTTTTATGTATCTGTGATTTTTCAGTTCATTGTAATTTGACTTGCCTAATATGTAATGCTCTCTAGTATATCCCAATGACAATATTTCTTTATGTTCATGTGACAATACAATTACTTGATTTATGTACACATATTCGCAACTGCTGTACAAGCAAAGGTTATTTTTGGTGTATATCACAGAATATATATAATATTACTTCTAATTTGTATTATCTCTGTTAGCAGAACAAAGAAATGTCTTTTGATTGATGTATTCAAACAAGATCTTCAAATTTTTTTTTTTTTTTTTTTTTTTTTTTTTAAGATGAGGTCAGGATGTTTTGTTACATGTGCAAAAATTTCTTTTTGTTCCAAAATATTTAGTAAACTGCCTTTTTTGGCAATATGTAGGACTGATAGGCATTGTGTCATGTCACTGGGATATGCTAGAGAACATTAAGTATAAGGCAAGTCAAATAAAACTGAACTGAAAAATCACAGACACTCGTACATACAACTCTACAACATACACTTAAAGTAACTTATTATTAAAAAAAAAAAATGTGTGTCTTTTGTATAATACAGATGCCACTGTTGATGGGCAGTGCCCAAAACTATTCCTGCGAAATAAAATACTATCACAAACCAGCTATTGTAAAACACTTAATTAATAAAATAACTTATTTACAAAAACAGTGTTGATGCTGCGAGAGCCAAAATCATGTGGGGAAAACATACTACTCAAAAAATATCTGATAATAGGTGATTACAAAATGTAGTAGAGTTTCTGATTGCAAAACTGATGGTCTATCTGGAATCAGAACTAATCAATTCAGTAAGTGTATTACAAACATTCCGACATTGAAACAGGATGTATCAACCAATGCAAAAGAATCCACACAAGATCAGAAAGGAGTATTCATTAATGTGGGGGCAAACTGTTTACAGAACAACAGAGAAGAATTACTCATCAACAAAACTAGAAACATGATTCGTTCAGCAAAATGTGTTCATCCATCATGTAAACTAATAGTATGACATAGCAGATAGGAGGTCGGTAAGTGAAAAGCCCATCTGCAAAATAAACAGCTGTACGAGAAAACAGTGCAACAGACTTTGAACAATATTCATCAAACCAAGCAAATTTTTAAATTACAAATGTTTTGGGAGGGATGGATTTTAATTGAATAGACTAGGCACTGCAATTTTAAGCAAAATGTATATGGATGTCTACAAAATCATATGAAAGGGACAGTAATACATCCTGGTGGGGGGGTGGGAAGTGTAACAGTGAACATGAAAATGTTAACCCTTCCGTAGCATCTCAACCCAACAACCCATGGGAAATTTGTGAAAATGTAAATTTTCAAGAGGAACATCCTTAAGAAACAAAAAACAAAACTAGTATCTAACTGTTACATCAAAACATCCTAACTACAAGTGCATATAATTAGAGCAAGCACTAAGAGAGGAGAATGCAGACGTGATCATATTTACAGAACATGGTTTGTTCAATAATTTAATTACTAATGTTTAAATTCAACAGCTATATTCTGTCCAGCAGTTTCAGTAGATCAGAACATAAAAGGGCTATACATTTTAATGAGCATCTACACTTTACAAAACTGGACTTTATCACATAACTTACTGTGGAAATGAAATCTGAAGTTTCAACAATAAAGTCAGTGGTAAATGAAGAACCCATGATTGTTATACAATTGTACAGATCTCATAGTAACATAGAAAAAAATAACTGATGTTGTATATAAAAAGTAAAAGCACATAGGTTTGTTTTAGCTGGCAATTTTAATATGGATTCATTAATGTTCGTTAAAGATTATGAAAAAGTAAATGATATTTTGTGCAGTTCCATTTTGTTAGACACCCACAGATGGGCCCATCAGACTAGCTGTCTAGCTGTATAGATAACTTTTACACCAACTTAGATAACTGCAGACTTGATATAACACACCTTCATCTGTCTCATCATACTTGCCAGACAAATTAAATAATGAACATGCAAAATTCACAAAGTACTTATGGCATAAGGGAAATTAGATGTCTAAACTAAAAATCTTTAGAGAGGTTGCAGTATGAGACATGGGATGATACACATTGTGCAGACAAACAGAGTAACTTTTATAACACTTTCTTTACTCATTTCAGTGTACCATGTCCAACAGTTTTCAAACAGAAATGTGTTCAAAACTGCGTAAAACTGCCTTTGAAAGTGAAACAACTGAAAGAGTAAATGTTTATTCCTTGGAAAATATATAAAGAGTTCCCAGAGACACCAGCTAGAGACAACTACCAAATATGCCTAAAAGTCTATAAAGAAGCACTAAATTTACACACAAAGAAAATCATACAACAAAAAATAGTAAATTCAAGGAAAATGAGGAAATCAGAATAGAACTGCGTAAATGAGAGACTCGGCATAAAACCACCACCAAGTGTCAGCAGCATCCAACTGGTGGGTGATAGTGCGAATGTTTGAGACCCTTATATGATCATCAATGCTTTTAATGCTCATTTCATTAAGTCAGGTAGCATAAATGTGAAATCTGACACTGACGATTATAGAATTCCTTAGCAGGTACATAAATCAGTGTTATTTAGGAGACAACAGAAATAGAGAGTATAATAAATAAAATGCAAAACAAAGTCTCTACTGGTTGGGATTAAATTTCCTTCATTATCTTAAAATGATGCAAAAATTCACGAATTCCTGTTCTGGTCCACCTCTTCAATGAAAGTTTGAATAAAGGGGTCTTTCCATCTGATTTAAAATATGCAACAGCCAAGCCGTTGCACAAAAAAGGTAGTACCAACAGAGTAAAAAATTACTGACCCACCACCTTTAATTCTGGTTTTAAGCAAAGTACAAGAAAAAGTCACTATGATTAGAAAACTTTACAGTCAAAGGAAGAGTGCTATGAGAAACCCAACATAGTTTTAGGAAAGGCTACTCAACAGCATCTGCAGGTATATGACCCAGTACATATAGTATTTATGGAGCTAGATGAGAATGAAAGGGGGACATGCTGGTTCATTTGTTTGTCACATGCACCCGGCATAGCATTTCACAAGCTGCAGCTTGATATCAGCGTAACAGGCAAGTCTCTCACAGCCTTATCTACAAGACGTACCAAAGTATACAACATTATTAAGAAGTACAGCTGCAGTCCAGGTATGGTGAAGTGTGGTGCACACCAAAGGTCTTTCTGGGGCCTTTAATGTTCATATTATACATTAAACCACACTGTTCCATTTTTGGAATAAAAGTATATTTTTTTCTGTATAGGGAATTTGTCTTTTGTAAGTTTGTCATAATGTTTACCTTATACATCCCGTGTGTCTTTGCATAAAACTGTCAATTCTGGTGAGAGCATCTGAAGAGCATCATCGTTGATGCTACAGTCATTGCTATTTATAGAGAAATGACTTCTAAGAGTGGGTAGACATGGGTACACTGGTGTGATGGCACACGGGGCACGACACTTTATTGGCGTCCTCCACATAAAGTAATATAATATACAGAATTTACCCTAATAATAAAATATTTTCCAGAAAATCTTGTTTGTCTTGGGGGCCATTTGGCGCTGTGCAAGTGGCACAATGGGCATGACAGACCCCCTAGCCACCCCTCCCCCCTTTCCACAAATCACATCACTATGCCACTGAAAGGATAAGTTAGTTTTATCAGATTGACAGTACATAGTGATATTATAGTTTCTACGTATGTTGAATAAATACATGAACATTAGAGTGAGTGAGTGTGTGTGTGTGTGTGTGTGTGTGTGTGTGTGTGTGTGTGTGTGTGTGTGTGGAATTCATTCGTAATTAGTTCTCAACAACAGATTATAATGCATTATAGCTCAGTGTTCCATTTTTGGAACAATTGTACTGAATGGGGGTGTTGAAATAATTGTAAGCACTTGGTTTTTAGGTTGACTGCTGAAGACATTACAGCCTTACTGGAAGAAGATGCTGATTTTTGAGGGAGATTTATAAGTATATCCCCCCTGATGATGGCAGTCAGATGAAAACTTGGGTGATGAGTGCGAAAATGACATAAATCATTTAAGTGGCAACCAGTTAAGATTAGTTGCAGAAGCAAAAGTTACAAAATACTGTGATTAGGAAACTGTTACCCAGGAGGTAATTATTATACTGGACTACCAACTGAAGAGTCTGGTTATGAAATATGTGTTTTAGAATGTTCTTGAATATTTATCTGTAACCATAAAAGTATGATTTATGGTTTCTTGAAAGTTAATGTTTTATATTACAGTTATAGCATAAGGAATCTAATGAGCCATCATATTCAACTTCTGGTACCACCAGCCCGAATGATGTTTTCACTCTGTAACATTCTTACTCACGTACGATTCCTGTTACTGGAAGAGGAAAGAAGGCTGATAAGAAGTGGATTCAGAATGATATCAATGAAGTAAAAATGAAAACATGGATGCTTCCAGGATTTTGGAAGAAGAAATGTCACCATTACAGCTATTTGAACTGTTCTGTAATGACATTATCCTGGGCATGTTAGCTAATTACAGAAATATTTATGCTCATCAGCATGCAGATACAATACTCAATGCGTGAAGTGCAGAAATAAGTGTTATTGGCCATATTTCTTCTGACAGCTTACAACCCTGTATCAAGACATAGAATGTACTGGGAAATGAGCTGTGTCAACAGGAAGATTTGAAAAATTTGTGAAATATTTACAAAGATGACAGATTTTCAAGAGTACGATAGGAACTCTTGAATAATAAATGGCTAAAATCTTTCTCTAATGAAAACCTGCTATGTACTGATGAAGACAAGATTCCATATTGTCGTAGACACAGTAAAAAACAACATGTGGCAGATAAACTGATAAGGTTTGGTTATGAAGTTTGGTGTCTATACACAAGGTGAAACCTAACAGGGTGCTGCAACAGGAAACACTACACCTTAACTTGGTGTATGTTGGTAATTTGTTTTAGACCTAGAATCAAAACTTCTATTTGCAACTGAATAGACATACGATTTCTATTTTTGATAACTTTTTTACTTAATTGCTACTTCTGGATGCACTGCAAGAAATTACTGCACTGAAACTGGAACAATTCATTCCAACAGGATAGCAGATGCTCCTCTGCAAGAAAATGGAAAAAGCTCCAGTAGGATCATATGATCAAATAATCGACAATAAATCTGGATTGACTCTGATTCACTGCCATGACAATAATATTGTTACCATTCCTCAAACAGAAGACGAATTCAACCAACTTAAAAATATAAGTGATGCAGTAGGAGTGAGAAACTTTATTGACACAATTACACCTACTGCAGTTGTTAGATACGACACTTACATGGGAGGAGTTGTCAGAATTAATGAAACTATTGGAATATACAGCATTAATTTCTGAACAAAGAAATGGTACTACCAACTTCTTGCTTTTCCACTAAATACATCAGTCAACATTTTGTTTACTATACAGACAAACTCTACAGTATAAGAGCAATCCAGTGGATCTACTAGCCTTCACAAAGTATGCAGTAAACTGCTACTTTCAGAAGTACAGCTCATGACAGTCACCAGCCCATCTAGTTCAAAAACTGAAAGCAATACACAAAGGGTGCTCAGTGATGTACTCTAAAATGCGCAAAATAATCTGATTGTACCATTAGGCAAAAAACTAAGATGTGGCAAATACAAGAAGAATACAATGAAATAATGCCAAAAAGGTAAAGTTCCTTACCACACAAATTGTTTTGAACAGTTCTGTATACGCTAAAGTTGTGACAGAACTCACTAACATAGTGTAAACTTGTTTTCCATTATTTGGTTATATACTTACACACTGTATAATGAGTGAATAAGTTTTTTAAAATATGTAGTCGGAAAAATAAATGTAAAAATCAAATATACACACTCATTTCTCCCATCATTATATGTTAGGAACCTGTAACTGCCCATGTCCACTGTTCCATTCTGGAACGTGCATTATTTGTTACTAAATGTATTGCTAGAATCATGAAAATGGTATTTACAATTTATCTACACTTCAAACACAAAACTTAAACCATAAGTCATAAAAGATTTGAATGGGAAACCTTCCTGGATCAACTGGATTAATGATCTGTCCACAGAACACAACAGCATGGTCCTTAACTATGCAGGTGATACAACAATAGTTAATTGGGGGACACAACGTGAATGACGAGGCCCAAAATTGTTCCGTTTCTTACTTGGACAAAAGAATTACTTCCAAAACAATTGTATAAGCTTGAACATCAGTAAAACAAATCTAATGGACTTTCAAATACACCACCAACCAGATGAAGTGCAATGGAGAGTTGTGTCTGATGATGGTACTGAAATAAAATTGAACGACAAAATAGCTTTTCTTGGCAATATGTTACATTGGCATCTCTCTTGGAAGCATCATATTGATTTCTTAAGCACTAATTAAAAAAATCAATTTACGCTATGAGGACAGTGTCACAAGCTTAATTACGAGCAAATGAGTATTATCTACTATAGTTTAGTGTATGCGTACCTCACATTTGTAACTGCTGCCAAGCGTATATAAGGGTGGGACTAAATTTTACAACAAACTTTCAAAACATTTAAAAAGCTCTAGTGGAAGCTGCTTTGAAATGGCCTTCAATGAGTTTCTTACCAGTAAATGTTTTTTATATAATAAGGATTCCTTTCAGAGGAGTGGAACACTTTCACCTGTACAAATAATCTTTATATGTATCAGTAATTGAGCTATATTTATTTTCTTTTTTATTGTTTGTAATTGATCTCACATATTTATGAAAGGAAATATAAAATGTCAACAATTCACAACAAATACTTATATTTTCCCATGCAGAGCAAAGAAAAAATGTGTTATAGCTGTAGATTATTTTTTTAACTATAATCATGTAGATTAGTACCTGTTTGAAGAACTAACAACATATGTATTTACCTTAGATTACTTTTATTAGTCTGTATATAGTGTTGTAGCTGATAAGTCACCTATGTCACAATCTTTGATTGTACAATGCATGTTACATGACGATAAAGATTTGATAATAGTTAACTTCAGTATAAGATGTAGGTTCTCATTTCCCCATTTGCCTCTACTCCAATAGGTGTTGTAGTACTGAATAGTGCCAAGTTTGTAAACAAGGTAGTACCTCAAAAAATTCAGAGGGAAATTTGCAAGTAGTGCTCTGAATAATACCACCAGATTCCAACCAACCTCAAATTTTGAGATAGAGATGTGACTGTATACTACTGTCACCTACATTTCATGTGATGGAAGTATCCAGAGCTCTCATTTGGTACATTTAAAATTTGTCTACAGTGAAAATGCACATATTCTCGGAGTAAAAATTACATAACCCAAGTACGAGCACTTTACTTTATATCCACTCTGTGTGTGTGTGTGTGTGTGTGTGTGTGTGTGTGTGTGTGTGTAGGGAGGGGGTGATGGTAAGGCCACAACAAGGTTAATGGCAGTGTCCACATCTGTTTGGGTTGTTCTGGAATTTAAAAAAAAAAAAAAAAAGGGGGGGTAGGGAGGGGGAGGTAGGGAGGGGGAGGGGGGAGGGAGGCGAAGGGAGAGAGAGAGAGAGAGAGAGAGAGAGAGAGAGAGAGAGAAGAGTGGAAAGGCAACTACTGAATGTGTAATAAACAAAAGGATGATGTGCAGAAACAGTGGCAAATCACATTTCACAAAAGATACACCATATAAAGAATATGTGATCCACAAGTTTTTAGACATTCATGGAACTGGCATTCATTATAAACAAAATGCCTATTGGTTAATCTAATCCAGAAAAATTAACCTCTAATGATATACAAAAATGACAGACTTCTTGGTGATGAAAGTATGTCATGTTATGGTGAAGAGTGAAGCAATGCCACTGTGCCAGCAGGCATTCCTTAACTTGTTTGGTATTACTGTATGTTGATAAGGACTGTTAGAGGTAAGAAGCTTGTGCTTTAAAAATCGTGTAACATGGTGAGCTGATATTTTACATTACTTGTTTACACGTTAACACAGAATGCAATATGTATCCAATTCAGCTGGAGAACCTAGTATACTGATGCCTGACTATAGAAAAGCCTGGCATACAGACAGACCACTGAAAATTAGTATTGAAGCCAATGAAGCTGTGAAACGTATTTGCTGCTCCCAAAATATACTTCTCATTACAATCAGTTTAAAAATCCTATCAGATCATACATGTCTACTGTCCACTCCATGAGAATATGTGCATACTTCATTTTAAGCAATGCAATGAAAATTTGCTGATACTAGCATAGAATCTGATCAGTAGCAAAAATAAAGCTTCATGCATAATGTGAAGTATTCAATATATGCTTCAACTTAAGTTGTAATTTACATTTAACAAATACTTGCAGGATTTGTGAAATGTGCACAGCCCTGAACCTACAACCATAAAAAGAGCACTTAGCTCATGTGGCAGCAGTGAAAACACAAATGAACAAAGATAATAGTGGTGTTCTATTTGTTATTGCTGATTTTCAACAAGCTTTTCCCACATCTCACATTTTGAATGAAACAACATTTTATTTATGTAAGTACAGTTATGGTATTCAGGTGTTTAACAATGACCATGCAGTTATGAAAGTATAGTCTGAAATGTAGCTTTCTGTGTCTGTCATGATATTGGTTCTTGCTCTTTTAAGTTTTGCCTCGGCTGGTGTCAAAGTTCAGTGCTAATAAGCACATCATTTGGACCGATTTAGTGCTGCACAAGACAAAAATTTTCATATTGTCAGTCTTGGGATGTATTTTGTGAAAAATAATGTTTTTAATCCTGTAAGACAAATTTTTCAGGTCAGATGTGGATAGGGATTTTGCACTCTTACAGAAGAAGAAATGGGAGATGCTGTGTGTTTACTTGCAAACCAATGGTGTGATGTTACTGCTGCAGCAAAAGTATAACATTTTTTCACATTTAATAAAATGAACAAGGAAGGTTTGTTGATACAGAGAATGGCATTTCTTCAAAGATGAAATGATAAAAAAGATGTTAATTGAGGTTGTCTGTGTTTACTTTATAATCTGATAATGTAAATTTGGTTTAGATTTCTCTGATGCAGAAGCACATTAAACAGTTCAGTTTATGAATAGAAGTACAACATCACATATTATTCTTTAATTTATAACAGATGTATAGTGAACAAAGGGTGGTAAAGAAGGCTAAACACAATGAACTGATGAAACAACTGAAACATAAACCATGACTTTTATACCAAGCTTCTTCATAATGGTGGTAATGGCAATGACAACTGTAGAATCTAGAACAGCTATTTTAAGATGTTGCAACAGGAGAATTCTATTCCACTTCATTTTTTCCTCTGCTTCATATTTTTCTTAGTACACAACACATTTTGTTTTTTAAAAAAGATATTAACTATGGTTCAAGAATTTTCAGGCAGACATGAAATCCCAAATGTTAAAGACCATTAAAATATCAAGTTGTAGTGTTAATTTCTCACAGTTTGGATCAAAACAGATAATATCTTTCTCAGAACGAAGTTTGGTTGGGATCTGCAGTTATTATTCTGGGTACCTCAAATATCTTTGCAAACCATATTTATGACTCATTCACATGCAAGACAATGTCAGCAATGATGGAAGGCCAAAAATTCATTTTTAAAAGAAGAGGTTTCTTGTGACAGTTCAGGTCACCTTTACTCTCACAGCAACACACAGATGCCTGGAGATCACACAGACAGCTACACAATATTATTTTCATGTACTGAATATTTAGATTTCAGTTCCAAACAACCTTCAAATTGTTCCTTATCATAACATTTCTACAGTTTCTCTAAAATGTGGAAGAAAATTCTTACATAAGACTCAAAAACGTACTGCTGTTTACAATTTGATCACCAGATCCTCATTGCGATTTGGGAAAGAGCAACATAACAACATAAGTGAAGCAGTGCCAACTTGGTTACAGCAGGCCTCATACGTACAGTAAGGCAGGGTTGTGTAGTTTCATACAGAACAATAACATCCAAAAAGAGGCTTTTTGAGGAAGTTCAGTGTATGTCATAGCTGAAAACAATGCATTAATTCCCAATCAAAGGATCCTAGTTGCATTAAGTGCATATAACTAATTCATTGTGAAATGTATGTATCATAAGAACTTATAAGTATATGGAAGAAGCAACAAAAGTCATAGAAATTCAGTGACCAGGTGTAGAGATAATAAAAGAAAAAGCCAAATGAACACTGGAAAGCAAATAACTTTCACATGATGTACTTGTAAGCATCAGACCTCACAATACTCTGGACAAAAACAAAACCAATCAATGGTAATTGGGATTATGTATCAGAAGAAGTATGGACAACATGCAAGAAATTGAACAGAAAGCCAAATTGAAGCATATGACACACGTTAAGAAAGAATATTATGAATAAAACACTTGAAGTGAAGGAAAATGATGGCAAACACTTGGAAGTTATAGGAAGATCAACAGTATACTTAAAGAAGTAGAAAGGCAAAAGGAAGAAAAAACTGACAAAATAAAAAAAGGATGAAATAGTGGGACAAAACTGAAAACCCCCTGGTTTAAAGATATTCAGCAAGTTTTAGAATCCTTAAAGTGACAATCATGTCATTAAGAGTAAAAAAGCAGGCCATGTACAAAAATATTTTCAGCATATTTTTCACCAGTAAGCACATAGTTCATATATGGAAGAAAGCCATTTCCATAGAAAGAAAAAATACAGACATTTTTGATGCAGAAGACAGTCCTTTTCAGTAATTCTTGAGCTGTTTACAAAAATACTAAAACAATTGTATGGCATTAGCTTTACAAAAATATGGATCAGATTAAAAATCTACACCACAAGTTCATGTATTGAATCAATCACATAAAACCACCTTATCAGGCTAACATTGCAATTCTTAAATAAAGATTTTTCACAAATGAAATTTAAAATATCTTCAATAGAACACTGCATAGGTGGAAAACATATCAAATGTTCAGTCAAGAGATAACCAAACTTCTAAACATCTACACTTGATAACAGTACAAAAATTTTCTACTTTTAGAAACACGATAATTAAAGCTGTTATCATAGATGACATGGAATTAATTTCCCATTCATCTTGTTTACTACACACAGCCACATATTATATAGTATTCAATCACTTAGGTTATACTTATCACATTTTTAACAATAATATAGCTGTACACCTTTAAAACCTGAGAAACAATTGTGAACATTACCCATGATGTGAAAATTTATTAGACCTTCAGTCACTTATCAGTGATTAAACAACAAACATCCACCGTAGTAGAGTGTTAAAAAAATTACCAAGTAAATGACTTAGCCCATGTTTGGTAATTTTATTAAAAAACACTAGCCTTTATCTTTAAAGGACAAGAGATCCATGGAGCATGTAAAAGTAACCTGCCCAGCAAAGTAAATGTTTTGTAACTGAATACCACATAACAGACAACAAGCAGGTAAACTTGCTACATTAATCAATGTTGCTAAGTCTATCACAGGATCGAACAATTAGTAACTGAATCATGAGATTCCTAAAATCTCAAAATATGTTAAAAAATATATATATCACACGAATAAATAACTTCATATAAATCACTAAATCAGCACAAAAAAGCATAATACTTGTTTCACAAAATCTATGCTTCTTACACAAAAATAAGTACCTTAAATATGCACTTCATACTACTTTTGGCAAGAAGGCCAATAATACTGAAAAATATTCATTCAATACAACAATACTCAAGCAACAGCTTCATCAATTTGTACCTTAAAATCAGTCTGTTTCACAATAGCAACCATAATACTTCTTTGAGTCACATTATCATGTTAATAACTTAAAGCACAGAAAGACATTGCATTCAAAAGAAATTGCTTAAGAACTTTACCTGCAACAACTCATTATAGACATTGTCTCATTTGAAAATCAAAATTATAAAATGAAATTTAGTCTTTGGAAAATAAGCTTTGCAGTGCTGCAAGTCTTTTAACATGATCAGCATGAAGATATTCAACACAGTCCAAAACACCACCATAGTCTCTAGGGAGACAGTTTCGTGGAATAAATTCATACAAGGAGTCATATCCATCAGCTGCTGGATGAAGATGTAAGAGTGAAAGCAATTCCTTTTTCATGAATGGCTTCGTGAGACTCATTATTCTTCCCATGATTGGAACAACATTTACAATATGTATAGCATGTAAGCGAATAGGCATACCCTCCTGTATGTACTGGAAAAACTTCCTAAGTAAAGAAATATTAAGTTTAGTGAGATGGCCACTCTGGACTCCCCTCATATCAAAAAGCATTACATAACCTGGTGACGTTCCATCTGAATGGACACAGGCATCTATCATCATCAACAATAGTTTAATTCCATCACTGAACACATACCTGGAGGGCTCATAATTGCATAGACTATGAAGCAAAATAGTGTGACCAGCAGGGTCACAAACTGGCAAAACAGCATAATTTAAAGCTGAAAGTGCCATCTGCAATTCTGGACGTCTAATATCTCTGTTTGCAAACAACTCTGGAGTGCCGTTACGTATAGAGAAATACACATTAATGCACTTTTTTGTTCTCTCAACATTAAAATAACAGCTATGGTAGAAAATTCTCAGCTGGTGTTCTGTCAGTAAGTACCGTTCAGCAGCAGCCCACTTCCTCAGGCTCTGTATGTCACTTGCGTTACCTTCACTCTGATGGGACCCAGAACTGCTTGTTGCGGCAGCCATCATACTGAAATCAGTGAATAATTTTGTACTTGAATGACATATACCGCTTGCAATAAAGCACCAATTTTCAAAATTTTGTCAGCAACACACCAACTATAAATTTCACAAACTCAAATTGGCATGTTTTCAGTTTTTAATATCTTTGAACTGTAGCTCATATTGAGAATATATACTCAGTGAGTGAGTGAGTGATGCTTTACATTATGTGCATGTTTATACAAAAAAGTGCATTATACAGTTTTCGCTGCTGCAAGATGATAAGCAGCCTGCACTGGAACATAGTGGTGTGGATTCTTCATTGGCACCACCACCCAAGGAAATTTTGTCAGATGGGGAAACAAAAGGCGAAATCTAATGTAAAATGTGAACCAGTCATCTGAAGATGAACCTGTCGATCTGAAAATGGTAACAGCACTGCTTAAACAAATAAATACCAAAGGAAGAAGTAGCTGGTTGCTGTAATCTTTTATGTAAGAGTCACGCTATAAATTATGATTACTATTAATAATTTCAAGAAATGACTTCTGATCATCAGAAACATATGGCTCCCCACACTAAAAACGTTCACTGTCTCAATGTTGGCTGCATTTACTCTCAACAGCCCTCCCCCCCCCCCCCCCCCCCCAACACACACACACACACACACACACACACACACACACACACACACACACACACACACACACACACACACTTGTCCCTGATATGCACACACCCAATAAGTGGAGTAAAAAGAACATTCAACAGATTTTCATTTCTGTATGCCCAACTCTCATAATTACATGCCGATAAATCCAAATGCATTTTTGGTGACAATGATACAGTAAGCTCTATGTGCAAGTGTGCAGAAAACATTATCATCAAGGATATGTTCTTCATATGACCATGGTTGTAATGGGTGACCTGTGCTGCACAGGATGAGGGTGCAGTTGTGTAACAAACTAAACTTTTGCTGTTCTCCACTTCTGTGCCAATAACTCGTTTTTCATATTAACATGAATCTTAACACAGTTTGTCTGTAGCGTGTGCCAGACATGCCAAAACTTCAGTCATCGCACCTGTCTATCACAATCCATGACATTATCACTTACTACATATCAACGAACTATAATGTTTCGCACCACTCACATGTTCAATATTTACAGAGCGGCTGGTATCATCATACTGCACTAGATGGTAGCAAGAATCACTGTGAATGGCCTACCAACCCACAAGAGCAAATTTACAAATTATTAAATTGGTTGTACATTAGCAACCATCCAGTGAAAGATCATAATTTTATGAACTATCATCCTAGGACTTATCAATAAACCCAGAAATATGTTCCTATTTGAAAACATACCCAGTAAAATAATTTATTTATCTAACAGTTTCTCCAAAGATCTAACATCAACACAGTAACAGAATTACTCTCAAAATGCCAGAAAGGCAGTGTGTGTTACAGTCATTATTTTACACTGAAAGTATAACCATCTTAGTTATCATACTGAATGCCCAATATTTCGATTTAGAAAGCACAGCAAAGACAGCAGCAGTGGCTCACTCAAGAGACTAGCATGATTCAGGTGGGATGAAACACAGGAAACTTGCCTCAATCTGGTGCTAAAGACATTCAAATTGTTGTCTTCATGAAGCAGCCAGCATTTTTGGAAGCAGGATGGAACAAAAAACAGGCATCAGCTTTTAACAGTGCCACTGTCACCACTACATAATCAGTTGTATTAAAAAAAATTATAATAATAATACATCAGTGCTGGTATCTTCTCTTTCTTTGCCTCCAAATCTAACCTACTCCTTGAGCTATTCTACTGATCACAACATTCATTTAAAAATCTAGCTTATTATTGGATATTAAAGGGCTTCATCAATGCACAGCTAATGTACCACCTTTTTAGCCAAACCTAGAGATTGGCTACTCTGAAGATAAGTCTGTCAACATTACAATCCCCATTTTAACAACACAATATCAGTAGTAACACCAAGGCCTACTTCCTCAATATGTCAATAGTCAAATCAGAGTGACACCCAAAACTTATTCCTATATAACTTAGTTAAAAAAACAATTTTGATTCCTGCAAAAATGTTCGTAAATAGAAAGCTTATATACAACATGAAAAATTGAGGAACTGCCTCAAATACTTACAATTATAACACTGAATTTGATGAACCATGACACAATTGCCTTTATATTATGGCTATTTTAACACCTTCATAGTCATATGTAACCCAGTTATACACCTAGGAGGTGTATAAGCAACCAGCAGTAATGCCCCCGACTTGAGGCCATGCCTAGCAAAAGAAATATTTGTTTAATATTTTTTATCACCATCATAATATTAAGTATGTTTTATAGTAATATAACAGAAACCACATATCACATATTTACTGCCTGGAACTTCACAGCAGGTGTGTATGCTTACGTATTGTGATTATGTTAAGTTACATATTAAAAGATAAGTGAATCCCACACATGCACGTCTATCTGCTTATTATTTTGGTGTATTCTTGCAGATAAAAATAACACAAAATAACCTCTCCCAGGAAACTACAAATCATGAAAAAATTTTAAGGAGGACTTTTTTTTGTGCTGTTTGTACACCAAGCCACTTGTCTAGTCAGAATTGTTTGAGTAGTAGCTGCTCCAACGAGCCATTTCTCAGTGTTCATCTCAACCACATTCAAGGCAGTCTACATCTACATAGACATCTATACTATGCAAACCACCATGATGAGCATGGCAGTGTGTACAACCTATTGTACCCGTTATTAGGGTTTCTTCCTGTTCCACTCATGTACGGTGCACGCACGCACACTCAATCGATCATTCTACCTGTGCTCCATCGTACATGAGTGGAACAGGAAGAAACCCTAATAACAGGTACAATAGGTCATATACACTGCCATGCACATCATGGTGGTTTGCATAGTATAGATGTCTATGTAGATGCCGATCATATCTTCACAATCCCTATGTGAGCAATACTTAGGGGGTTTTTTCATATTACTAGAGCAATCACTTAAAGCTGGTTCTTCAAACTTCATTAACAGACTCTCTTGGAATAGTTTACACCTACCTTAAAGAGTCTTACAGTTCAGTTCCTTCACTCTTCCAGGGATTAAACAAACCTGTGACCTTCTCTGAATACATTCAATATCCCATTAGTCCTATCTGGTAAAGGCCACACACACTTGAGCAATATTCTAAAACTGCTCACACGAGTAATTTGTAAGTGATCTCATTTGTAGATTGACTGCACCTTCCCAGTATTTTTCGAATAAACCAAAGTCTACCACCTGCTTTGCCCACGACTGAACCTATGTGGTCATTCCATTTTATATCCCTACAAAGTGTTACACCCAGGTATTTGTATCAGTTTGCCAACTCCAACAGTGACTCACTGGTTTCATAGGCACAGGATATTACGTTTATTTTGTTTTGTGAAGTGCACAATTTTACATTCATGAACGAGTAAAGCAAGTTCCCAATCTCTGCAATAATGGCTCTGAGCACTAAGCGACTTAACTTCTGAGGTCATCAGAGCTTAGAACTAATTAAACCTAACTAACCTAAGGACATCACACACATCCATGCCCGAGGCAGGATTCGAACCTGTGACTGTAGTGGTCACTCGGCTCCAGACTGTAGCACCTAGAACCGCACGGACACTCCGGCCGGCTAATCTCTACAATACTTTGAAATCTTATCAAGATCTGACTGAATATTTATGGAGCTTCTTTCAGTTAGTAATTCGTTATAGCTTTTCGTTCTGCAAATAGCTTGATCTTACAATTAATATGTCTGCAAGGTCATTAATGTACAACATGAGCAGCAAGTGTCTTCAACACACACTTCCCTGGAGCACATTGAAGTTAATTCTACATCTGGTGATGAGACACTGTCCAAGATAACGTGCTGCATCCTCCCGACCAAAAAGTCCTCAAACCAGTCATAAATTTCACTTTATAGTCCATATGATCATACTTGTGTAGGCATAGTACCGAGTCAAATGCTTTTTAGGAATCAAGAAATACAGCATTTACCTGATTTCCTTGATCCAAAGCAAGATTCTACAACAAAGTGATGACAAGGCTATTGGGTGGTAGTTTTGTGGATCACTTCTACTACCCTTCTTGTAGACAGATGTGACCGTGCCTTTTCCCGAGAACTGGGCACAGTTTTTTGTTCGAGGGACTACGATACATTATAGTTTGAAGAGGGGACTAACTCAGCCACAAATTCAGTATAGAATCTGAAAAAGATCCCATCAGGCCCCACAGCTTCCTTCAATTTTTTATGATTTTACCTGTTCCTCAACATCAATGACACTAACACTTATTTCAGTCATCATTTCAGTGGTACGAGGATTAAATTGGGGCAATGACTGTAATAAATGTTTGTGTCAGTGATTTTGAGAAACAGGTGAAATCATATATTTGAAAATGGAGATAAGCACTTCAGCTTTTGCTTTGCTACCCTCAGTTTCAGTTCATCGCATATGCTAGGGTCTGGACACTAACTCAGGTTCCACTAACAGTCTTTACATATGACCAGGATTTCTTTGGGTCCTGCGGAAGATCACTCGACAATATTCTGTCACTGAAGACATTACGCATTGCTCTCTTTAGAGCCATATGCGTTTCATTCAGCATTTCTCTATCTATAGTCCTAAGTTGTGTTTTACACATATTATGCTGCAATCTGCTTATTTAGAAGCTTCTTCACAGTGACTGCATACCACAGTGTGTCCTTCCCATCATGAACCATTCTACTTGGTGCATATCTATCCAGTGCATGGCCAATTATTCTTAAAAACTTGAGCAAGAGTTACTCTACATGTTCTTGCCCTGTGCTGAAAGTTTCAAGTTCCTCATTGAGATATGATACCACTGATTTTTATCTGGTTTACTAAACATATATATCTTTCTTCTTGTTTCTTGGTAATCACTGTTACCACAACCATGTCATGGTCACTGATACCAGTTTTGATGTGGACATCCTCAAAGAGGTCAGGTCTATTTGTTGTCATTAGATCCAATATATTTCCATCACGAGTAGGGTTCATAGCTACCTGTCCTAAGTAGATCAGAGAAAGCGTTCAGTAAAGTTCCACAGGCTGTCTTATCACACCCACCCCTAACAAAACTGTAATTCCCAATTAATTTTTGGATTATTAAAGTCACCACCGATGATTACAGCATGATTGGGTAACTTATGCAGAAGTGAACAGAGGTTTCCTCTAAAGTTTTCCATTACATCTGGAGATGAATGTGGTGGGCGATAGAAGGATCCGTTATTGGTTAGCAAAGATAACTTCTTCATAACAACATATTATGGAGCAATTTACACCTAGAAAATTGTGATAACATTAATAAAAATTTTAAATTAGTATAATCTAAAAGTTAGAAGGGAAGCTACTTTCTTGACCTATAGAGTGGTAATTTTCTTGAATAATGAGTAATATTAACTAGGTGTACTTAGAATTTTCTGAAGGAGGTGAAAATACAGTCGGCATTCTGAGTTATATGGGGAGTGATATTGGGGTTTACCCATCTGAATGTCTAAGAAATTATATTACAGCATAGTTCTCTGCAAGTCAACTCCCAATTCTGGAGAGAGAGAGTGTGTGTGTGTGTGTGTGTGTGTGTGTGTGTGTGTGTGTGTGTCTATATATATATATATATAATTATTCACTGAGTGTAAAGAAAAATAAAAACGACATTTGATGATAAAACTGTTAATTTAAAGGCAATAGGCTTGCAAGTGTTCTACAAACAGCATCACATTACAATAAGTCTGTCCTGGAAACATTATTATTTGTAAACATTCAGAACAGTAATAACTAATGGAAAATGGCAACAATTTCTACATTTAACTATCAAACATTCCTCTGAAAAAGGAATGATGCAAACAGAAGTAAGAATCTCTGAATACCAGTGCAGTAAATTAAAATCATAGCACAAACAATTTTCTTTATTGGATCGAAAATCTTTCTTCTTACTGATCTTTTTACTTCACACATATATTTGGAACAAATACAGTTACTGTCTAACAATAAACTTGGGTCAGTTCTTACGTAAACTTCTGTACAAAACAACCGTATGAAACAGTAACCTCCCTATTGGTTGTTTTTTTCCGTAAAGACACTGCAAATATGTGTAGCTTATTAATAACTAACACATGGCTTTTACCAAAACACATTTTACAACGCACAGAATGCCATTCTATTACAGAAGTTCGCATACTGTAACAACTAGCTCGGGAATAGCTACGATTTCTAGCAATGTGCTTACTCCAGGTACTTGCCGGCTGTGGGGAATGTAGACTGAAATGAGCGAAAGATACAAGACGTTTCAACTGAATGGAACGTTTTAAAATGTTGCGCTAAACTGAGAAATTTATAGTTTTTCGCGGAAATACACATAAATTAGGCAATTATACGGAGCAAACTATTTCTTATATTCAACGTCCTCTTCCCTAGACACCATCAAAACTGGTTCCGCTAATACAGAACTTTCTTGCTCAGTTGTTTGACAGACTGCAACACACGATGTTTAACGTTTAAATTATCGTTACCAAATCTCCCTCGTTGTTATATGCAAACAGCTCGTAATCAGTAAGTACTTTATTTTTTTGATACGTTGTTTCGTCGCGTAATTGGTTACAGCTTTCACGACTGCGAACAAATATCGATTAAATTTACAACACTTCAACTTAATAACACAATTATGACATAACTCCATTTACAAATTTCTCTCTCAATTTTAGCATGTGATGACAACAAATAAGATATATTTGGTAACCAACTCCATCAAATATTTGCAAACTACTAACTTTAACACCGTAGAGGTGTAGATTTTACAAACATCCCAGTTCTTCGGATCAATGCATCTTAAACGTCAAATGAAAGACAAACCATATGAGTGTCAATTAGTCGTTCGACAGTGCAACTATATCGATTTATAAAATCGAAACTCCGAAGACAGCTAGTTTCCCTATTTTCGCGTTGCCACTGCGTTGAATTAAAAAACAAAAATTGCTACCAGTTCTAAAAATATAATACGCTGCTTAAAACATAACATCCGATATTGAATTTAACACGAAATAGGGAATATTTTGTATATAACTCTTTTAAGAAGGAGATATTGATTAAGTACTATATCTTCGTCGTTTACCAGCCATGGCTGGACAGATGCGTCACGAATACAATGTTTATCAATTAACATTTATACAACACCATATACAAGATTTATATTACAAATAAAAGAAAATATTTATGCAGTGCTCAAAAACACATAGAACATAGAGAAAATGAAATATAACCAAACAGGAAAGTAAAACTTCATAGCAGCAAATGAAAATACCATAAAACAAAATGTTTACAAGACCATGTAGATCACATACATAAAGTTTCATTTTGGCAAAATATGTACTTTAAGTAAAACACAAAGTTAAATGTGAAGTTAACTGAGAACATAAAAAGAAGATTAAATTTAGGCAAAATTATATATAAAACAAAACAATATTTATTATTTTGTCCATTCACTAGAACCACTGTTGAAAAACTCTTCCATGAAATATAATGGATGTTGTTTCAAGTCCTGAGCAATTTTTTTCCGAGATAATTCAGGTGGCAGGGATCTCACTTCTGGAGGCAGTTGATTGTTCATTTTTTGGGTGACTGTTGGAAAGCTGTCTTATGTACTTGATAGGCGACACCTTGGCACTTCAATGTTCCTCTTACAGCGAGTGTCATGATTATGTATTTCTTGCTTATGCTAAAATTCCTTTAATTTTCTTTTATATAAATGAGGCAGAAAAACACATACTGGCTAAAAACAGTAATTATGCCTAGCCTGGTGAAAATAGGCTTACAGTGGTCCAGTCTTTTGCTAGAGGATATGACCCTGATGGCTTTTTTTTGTAATAGCAGCACGTCTTTGCTGCCTGAGGAGGGTCCCCACAACAACAGTCCATAGCTAATGTGGGTGTGGAAGAGTGCATGGTAGACTACTGTTAGAAACTCGTCAGTTATTACCCTCTTCATCTTCCTCAGGAGGTATATCACATGAGAAAGTTTGGTGCATACATATGCAGTGTGATCATTCATGGAGAGTTTGCTGTCAATGTTGCAGCCCAGCAAAGTGACAGTCTCCATGTTTTCTTGTCTTCAATGTTGGTTAGACTACATATCAAATGTTGGGTTTTTTCCTCATTGATCTTCATTTTGTTTATGATGAACCATTTTTTTATTTCTTCAAACATCAAATTTGATGCACCAAGAGCTTCTGCAGCTGTATGTCCATTGGCAATAAGAGTAGTGTCATCTGCAAACTGCAACATTTGACTATTACAGCTCATATCATTGCCATATATGAGGAATAGGAGAGGTCCTAAAACTGATCCTTTGGGCACTCCATGTTCCAGTTTTTGTTCAAGAGAAGTTGCTCCGTGTACTGATACTACCTGCTTTCGGTTTTCCAAATAAGATTGGAGTGTTGATAGAACAACGCCTCCAACACCATACCGTCTTAACTCGGCTATTAGTGTTGTGTGTGGGATGCAGTCAAAGGCTTTGCTGAGGTCACAGAGTGTCAGTGCCACACTCTCTCTCTCTTCAAAACTCTGTCGAATCGTTTTTAAGAAGTCCAGTGTGGCTGTCACTGTTGATCTCCCTTTGCGGAATCCATGCTGTGTGTTTTGGAATAAGTTGTTTTCCTCAAAGTAATTCAGTACCTGGCAGTGCATCACAGACTCAGTAGCTTTGGCTAGTACTGGTACCACTGAGATTGGTCTGAAGCTGGACACCTCGCATGGATCCCCCTTCTTATATATTGGTACTGTGCACGCCAGTTTACGGAAGTCTGGGAAGACACCAGAAGATAGACATTTGTTTATTGCTATGGCTAATGGCTGAGCTAATTCTGCAATAATTTTCTTTAGCAGTGTGCAGGACATGCCATAGATGTCTACACTTTCTGAGTGTTTGTAGGAGTTCACAATTTTTATCATGGCTTCAGGGTTTACTTCCTCCCAGTTCTGAATACTGCAACTGTCTGCATTTCTTATGTTTGCAGTCGGATCTAGGTCAGAGTGTGGAATTCCACTCACTGTCTTTTCCACTATTCTGACAAAATATCCATTGAAGTCATCAGGACTACATGAATGTAAGCAGCAGGTAGTCTTCTTTCTGTTCTCATTTACAAGATTCCAGGCAGCTTTACAAGGATTTTGGGCCTCTTTAATGTATGTATCATTATATTTCTTTTTTGCTTCCTCTACTGCCTTCCTATAAGCTTTTTTGGCTTTTAGGTAGTTGCGGTGATGTAATTCTTTAGCTGGAATGTCTAAATCTGATTTCATTCGGTCCTTGCAGATTGTTACAATACACTTCATTTTATTGAGCTCGGGGGTGTACCATTGTTTCACATTGATAACTTTCTGCCTGCCTTGTGATTTGTCCACGGGATTCTTCACTGGTCTCACCGGAAACATGTCATCAAAAATTGCTTTTAAGGTTTGGAACAGACATAAGAAAGAATTACTGCCTACTAACTCTGCAATTTTCTGCTGCCAGTTTACACAAGACAGAGCTGCTTTGAGATTATTTAGTCTCTCTACTTTAACAAATCTTCTTTTGAATTTGTAGACTGAATGCCATGTGCTTATCTGCAGTTTGCTCCCCATACTGGTTTCCATTACTAGCGCACAGTGATCTGCTATCATGGGTTCAACTACACTGAGTTTTTAATCCCAGATGTTGAGGTTGGTGATTATGGTGTCCAGGCATGCACCACCCCTTGTTGTGAGCTTATTTGCAATAAACAACCCATAACTGGTAATTAATCTCATAAATACCCTCTCTCTGACATCTCCATCACCTATGTGTATGTTAAAATCTCCACACAGTGCTATTTTTGACTTTAGGCGTGTTAGGTAACACAAACAGTTCTCCATATGCCCAATAAAATTCTCAAAGTTACCATCTGGTGAATGGTAAACACCAACAACAACTAAATCAATATTGGTTAATAACAGTGCAGCTAATTCAAGATCAAAATCCACACAAAAACTGCTTAAATCAATTTCCTTGACGCCATGATCTCTGTTGGCATACACAGAGACCCCACCATGGGTTGCAGTTCCTTGAAACCAAGCACTGGCAATGTCTAAGTATTCAACAAATTTATAGAAATCACCTTCTGCTTCAGCTAGCCAGTGTTCACAAATACATAAAACATCTGGTTTAATTTCTTCTATAAAAAACGATAGGAGATCCATTTTGGTTCTTATGCACTGCACATTTACACTTGCAATGATTACAGGCGTATGGTTTTCAGTACTATCAACATTCTTGTACAGTGATCCTTGATCCTTGTTTTTAACTTCATAATCTATTTTATTGGCATAATGGTTAGTCTCCAGAACAAAAAACGCTTAATTACAACATTTTTGGGCCATACAGCAGTGTCCATTAGCTTGTCTTTTAGATGAAAGTCTACACCAATCTTAAAACTACTATTTACACCCTTAGATTCCAATTTTTCTACATGAAAGTTGCTATGACCTGGTAGGATTTTCTTCAAGTCGTTAATTACGTTTTCTGCTGTCGTTCCACTTTTCACCTTTCCTAAATGAAACCATGCTCTCTTTTCCCCATACAGCATTCCTTGGTCATCACCAGTGCCTATTATTTTGTTCTTCCTGTCATTAACACTTGAATTTCCAACTACTGAGTTGGCATTGGTTGGAGGAGTTGATCTGATAGTCACTGTCTGTGGCAGTTTGCATGGTATAGCTGTATTTAGCGCTGTGTTATTTGTTTGTTGTCCTGCAGAAGTTGTTGGGGTTTTCTTGTCCCTATGGCGAACACTTCTTTTCCTAGAACCAGCATGTCTCTCCTTCGAAAGGCCGACTGCCGTCTGCAGAAAAAGATATGATGTTACCATCTCTGCCGGACACAGCAGATTATCAGCAGCTGAGACGTTTCCTGGAGTGGTACATTTTTATCGACGTCACCTCCCGGCAATGACAAATGTACGGACACAGCTCATAGATGTACTCGCTGGCTACGACACCACAGGACACCGATCTGTTAAGTATGCAAGGCATTCCACGGTCCCCAGGTGAGCTGTTGCCAGCCAGTTTCACTTACTTATCAGATTCCCCAAGTGCACATGACTATAGCCGTTGACACGAGTCAACCAGTAATCAGTGCAGTGCTCTGCCAACAAGTAAATCAACACTATCGATCACTGAAGTATCTCCCTAAAAATCGGCAACCATCCTAACAGAACTGCGGTGCAGATGATAAGGAATTATTGGCAATATACGATACAGTCAGATACTTCTGATCTTAAACAGATGCTCGGCCAGTAACCATTTTTACAGATCCAGAACCCTTTAGCTCTGCATTCAAGAATGTTAGCGACTGTTGTTTACTTATGCAGTTTCGATTTATTGAGTCCATAAGTCAGTTATCAACAGGCATTTGCCACGTAAAAGTTGCTACAAATTTAGTGGCTGACTCAGTGGCGATTGACCTCATTTTCGTTGGTGGGGCAGAGAAAAAAGTCAATCAACTTTATAATGGAACTGATCCATTGTTCGTTATAAACTTTCATTCATATCATGCTGCTTAAAAACAATAGAAAAACAGTAAATATGCTAATTAGACAGTTATAAATGTAGGCCTAACCCAAGAACTACTGTAGCTAAAAATAAAGTATATACACAAGTTAACTCGATTTTTTGTGCGTTGTGTGTGGAATACTAAAATTGAATGATGGGCGCCTAACCACTTGATTTCTAGCGTCTCTTCCATACTTAATAAATTAATTGGCATTTTTAGCAAACAGTCTACTTTATTTATCTTAAAATCTCCATAAGAATACTCGAGTTTGAACCATGCAACTCCAGAATACATGACACTACTGAGAACAGCCCCATTGCTGTTCTCTACAGTGGGCAGTATTGGTGGGGAGAAGGGTGGATCTGAATGCAGGACTGAACATGCGTCACTTTGGCTATGTGTCAACAATGGACTAAATTCAAACAAATGCTACCTATACAGCCACCTCATTTCAACAATAGAGTTTCTGCGGTACTTTGCTACAGTATTGTACAATCTCAAAGCATCACCAATATGCCTCGACGCAAATAATATGTTTTTTAACTGTAGGCTTCGTATTTTTGCCAATTTTAGCCAACTCAGGACTCGAGTGACACTGTTTAAGCCAGACTGCTTCAAAATATTTGGTAGAGTATTATGCAGAATAGGAAGCTTATATGATATTTAACACATGATGAATGATGAAATATTTCCATAACAATTTTCATCCTCTATTTCATCACCTTAGGGGTTGAATTTCCAAAAAAACACTGAAACACATATTTCTTTTTATTTCTGACCAAGAACTCAAATACAAATTTTCAGAGATTTACTTTAAAAATGCTTTTATAAAGAAATATTTTCATAACAATTTTCATTCTCTATTTCACCCCCTTAGGGACTGAATTTCCAAAAACACTGCAATATGTATTTCTTTTTATTTGTAACCATGAAGTCAAATACAAAATTTCATAGATGTTGCTTTCAAATGCTTTAGTAATTCTTTAATAATGATTTAACTGCTGAAACACATATTTCTTTATTTCTGACTGAGAAATCAAATACCAATTTTCATAGTTCTAACTTCAATATTGCCTTAATAGTGGCAGTTTTTGAAAAGCACCTTCCATCCACTATTTCACCCACTTAGGGGTGGAATTTTGAAAACCCTTTCTTAAACGAAGCCTACAGGGTAAGATCAACATAGTCTCCAAATTTGTATGTCTGTCAACATTTTGGGCTGGGCGAAGATGAGACAGTCAGTCAGGACATTTCCTTTTACATACAGAGATTAATGACTGATACACTGTTAACAACACAACAGGAGCAGATAAAATCTGTTATATATTATACATCATGATAACATCAATGTACAATGGCTGAAACAAACAGTAAGACATTTATATTTGTTTTGTAAATAAAAACCACCCTTTCTCCCAAATACAGAAATAAAATGCAGTACAGCAAGAAAATGTGGTTTTATATACAAAACAAGTATTTCTGCCTTTGCTGTGGAGGATGGCCATGCAAACAAGCTTGTTAGTAAGACAGAGATTTTATTTTACTTTCAGTTTTTTTTTGGAAATTTCATACAGTTTGTAATTTATTTACTGATTCATAATTTATTTACCGCACTGATAAATTTAAATTGTTGTGACCAATATTTTTAGTCTATATAGCTCATTTGGGTAATGTTTTTCAATATACTACATTTTTATTAAACTTTTCTTACAAATTACGAAATGTCATATCTGTGTGGAAAAAATTGCAGATAGGTAGTTTTTCTGTGGGTGAGGGGTGCAAGTTCTGCCAGGGGTGCAAGATCGCCTCGAGATAGCTCTGTTTACAGGCCCTAGCCCCTAGCCCCAAACAAAGGAGTAGGAGGGCAAGGAGGGTAGAGTGACAACAAGATTCGTTGGGGTTGGAGGTTGCAAGAAAAATGGGGATATGAATAAGATGGTCCATCCAGGGAGACCACGCAAACTGGTCCTGCACTAGCAACAGTGAGAGGTGAAGCAGAGAAAGGGAATCTTCTTGGTGACACCAGGGGTATGGATACAGTAAAGGCCACCTGCCGCTGGCCCCTGGCACTCATCGAATGGCCCAGCTACTGACAGCTCTGAGTAACATAGTGCCTCTTCAATGGAGAAGCGGAAACTAGGCTTGATGACCTCTGGTCTCTGCCACTCGTACTGTGTCGAAGTCATATCATAGCCACTGTTTGATATAATGCTGAAAAAATACACGAAATAAAATTATATCACAAAATTTCTGGTGGGACCATGCCCCTCTAGCCCTTAAGAACGAACCACCATTGGGCCGACTACTTTTCTCGTGGTGTGGCAGAGACTTTAGACTACAACAAAGTCGCTGCAGAGCTGACCCCATACGTGCAGTTACAACTACTCTTGGACGACTCATCTATAGAATTAACCCTTGAACAGTTTTCTGTGTCCAACTCAAAGCTGAAATTGTGGTGTGACATTTCTTGGAGCAAACCACAACAATAAATTTCAAGAAGTCTGAAAGATAGCCTTTGATAGCATCCACTGCTTATCCCACCTGAGGACTGTCAGTATGAAAAGATTATTTGCAGACTGCTTTGTGTGACCTTCTATAAAGAAAGACTCACGCATGTAGCAAGTCCATGTATTTCATCCCAAGAAGGTAGAGTTAGCCATCATATACACACTGACACCGGCAGCTTTGAAGGTGCACCTCTAGATTTGTCCACATTCAGTCGATCTGGTTAGCTGAAACAGTGTCTTCTCTAGGAGGCATTTGTTTTTGTTTAATACTGCTCCATGGTCAAACATTCACTGACGTACTTTGCACAGATGCTGTTTATATACTTGAGCTCTAGAGGAGAATACCAAAACGTTGTCCAAGTATTCAACACAAAACTGAAGTCTTTCGAGTACCTCATGGATGAAACACGTCTGGTCGACGTTTTGCAGGCCAAAAAGCATGAGTAAAAATTCAAATTTACCAAGTGGCGTGATCACTGCAGTCTTCGCGACGTCCCTAGTAACTACTGGTATCTGGTTGTATGCATTTATACACTCCAGGACGCTAAAAAGCTTTGCGCCAGCGATCGTACACGTGAAGTCCTTTATGTCGGTCAATGGGTAACTGTCCACTCTTGTTCTTGCGTTTAAGGCCTAGTAATGACCAAGTCACCTCCATGAGACGTATTTTTGTGAACCAGGGATAGGAGCAAATACGACGAACTGTTCGAATGGCGAATAACTATAGACTGTAACATTTCCTCAAAAATCGCCTTGGTCACTTTCAGTTATTCCAGTGCGATTCTGCGCGCATGTAGCGAGACAAGCTGTCCTGGTGTAGTGCGCTGTACTGTACTTGACACTATTGCAGTGAAACTTTACTTGCAGCTCGTCGGCTGACTAACGTGGTCGACCGTCAGAAGAATTCTATATTGCAGTTGTGCTGCGTTCCTGTGAGGGGCTTAACTGCCTACATACAGCACACTGTAAGCTTGCAGACCCCTAGCTCCTGCTGCTGTACTGTTGTTTACTAAACTTAACTGTTTTCCCTACAGGCCAACTGCTAACGTAAAACGTGCTAGGAAGTCGACACCTAATACAAGTTTGGAGACGTCAGCGACTACAAACATTACTTGTACTGAGTGGAAAAACCAATGTCGACTGTGTACCCTTTGTATCCACAAGTGTTGACCATGTAGTTATTAACTGTGTTAGCTACCTTCAAATGTGGCTTAACATCCCACTTGCTGCGCAGTGTGTGGCTAACAGGTAGAGTGCTGATGTCTAAGGTAGTGTATACATGGAACATAGTTCCAGCATAGCTATCTGACACATACAGTCATTTCGGCGAGGTAGAATGTGTGTATGGGTGTGGCTACTGGTGGTGGCATGTAGAAAGTGCATTATTATTGTAAGCACTCGGTCTTCTGAGTAAATGAATGGTGACATACGCTTTGCAGATATCGGCTGAAACGTTGTTGATATAGTGTACCTTGTGAGAGGCTTTCCTCTGTTGGCATGGATCACATGGTGCTGGTGGTGGCGGCGTCGGCTTGAACTGATCCTGATTTTGACTGTTGACGCTTTTCGTCGTTGCTGGGTGCTTAAATGCGTTGCCAGCGCTTCCACTGTGGCTCATAAATCTTGACTTTCATGGTAAACGCTGGATGGACGTTGTAGTGTGATAGCTACATTGTCCAAAGTTGTAACCTCCGGTGATTTTGGTTCCGACTGGAAGGTCTGCACATGTCATAGCAGTTGTTGAAGAAAGTTCGAATGTTACATAGGCTCTTGTAACCTCCCCCTTGCGATATAGTTGACTGTGATTGCGTATGCCTAATGAAATTTTACATTGAGTAAGGCTATCATTACCAAAAGAAAATAATACCAGTTAGTAGCAGGAAAGCGTACAACAGACCCTTCTCAAAGAAGAATCTACTCTAAACCTAATCTAAATACTGGTGATAATTTTGAAATGGGTGGAATGGAGTGCAATCACTCACGAACCACACAGGGGGAAAATGGTGCCACGTAATACTTTAACACAAAAAATACTGATAATACAAAAATACTTATTAGCAAAAAAGGGATAATTAAACAGTCACCAGCTCACTAGGACAATGAATATCCAAAATCCTAAGAAAGGTACTGGCAAAGAAAATTAAGCAAATAATCAATGGCAGGGGCAACAGAAGGTTGTCATGCTTTTCCACAACACAATAGTTCATGAGAAAATGAATAATCAGAAAGCAATGAGTTAGCAGCTACTTATTCTGAAATATTAGATTTTGAAAGTAAGGTTGAATGAATTTGTTGGTTAAATGACTGACTATAACTGAAACTCTGTTATGTGAAAAATGACTTTCAGTAACGTGATTGTAACTAATGCAAAATTTAGACAGAGGCAAGACCGAACTGAATTTACTTCAAGTAAAAGAGCCGCTCATTTTACTTTTAATGCAACAACAAGAAAATACATCCAAGTCAGCAGAAGTCACTCACTAAAGTAAATACAGAGTAAATGAAATTGCACACTCTTAATTTGTGCTATATCTTTAATTATCAGTTTTGCCACCTAAATTTTACATTACTTTAAGTGACTGAAATTAATACTCAAAATTGGAAATTAGTTAAGCCTCTGTTATGGAATACAAGAATGAACAGTTACTGAGACAGCAAAAAATTAACTGAAACTGGTCATTAGAAAACTAATAAAACTGGCAGTAAGTAGTTAACCAGTTTTCATATTTTTACAACACTTGGTGATTACATGGAAAGGAAAAGGACCCTGCTTGGTAATAGTGTCAGGCGACAATGACAATGCGGGTGCCCTACAAGGTTTAACTATTGCAAGTTATTACTGAAGAAAATTATGAAAGTTTGTGAAAGAATTGCCACTGGTTAATGCCTGTACAATATTAATTAACAGCCTTACGATGCTGTACCTATTCAGACGACCAATAATGCAGCAGGCGACAATACTGAGCTGCCACCGTTCCTGCTGCTGGTGGTTGAGAACCACGAGTCATCTCCAGAGCCACAGATAGTTATGGGACAGGCAATAGTGAAAACTGCAGCTTCCTCCGCCTGTTCACTTTTTCTGTGCTCTCAATAATCCTGGGTTAACGAATTAGGTGCACCTACACTGGCGTGATCACAGCTGCACAGCATGTCTTTGGAAGTACCCAAGAAACACCTCTGCACTCTTTTATAACTCAAGCTTTTCTGCTCTCTCTCTCTCTCTCTGCTCACAAAGCAACAGAGACTCTCCATACACAAAGATAAACAATGCCACAGCTACTGCCATTTTATCAGTACTATCGAAACATTAAAATGAAGTCCCCTTGGCTATTACCCAGCAACTTACAATATTTACATTATATTAGAATCAATTATATATATTAACAAATAAATATGCTATTACATCCATTACATATTAAATGTAGTTTCTGTAATAAAGCTTATAGATTCAGAATTAGAAGGGCAATACTAGTTATCAATGGATATTAAATAGCGAAAAATTTTGGACACTTCAGAAGATATTTTCTCCTCATTTTCGGTGTAGATTCAGAATTGGAAGGGCAATACTAGTTATCAATGGCTATTAAATAGCGAAACATTTTGGACACTTCAGAAGATATTTTCTCCTCATTTTCGGTGTTATACTCTCTCTGCAGCCTGCAGTAATTTGTTGAGCGATCTATCGCCATATAATGCTGAGTCCCCCATACTTGTGTTGACAGCTGTTGCTGGCAAGCAAATATGAACAAATCTTCAGGTACTGTTGAGCTGTCTATTAAATCATGCAGATGTCATCGCATTTCTTCTGGTATAGTACATGTGTATTCTGATCTTGATGGCCTTCGTGCAACAAGAGATAAGCTTTTCTTTCAGCTTATTGTAAGTTTTGTCTTGTGGTGGGTACGCTATAATATCTGACTGCTTGTTGCTTGTTGGTCCGAACTGATTATCTCCAAGGTGAACAGTTCACGCTCACTGGTCACCTTTTTCTGCCAGAATATGTTCTCCATTCCTACAAACCACATTTGAAATTGGGAGGGCATTAACAGAGGTGCTCATAGTTGCAGTCTTGGCAGGTCTGAACAGCTGAAACTGATGGTCCATCCTCTTGTTGCTGCGAATTGTGATCGTGGTTCCACATGGTCGCCACATGGAAGATTTACCTGAGCCTGCAGATTCCTTAAATCGACTTAATATTGTTCCTTGCCTCGGCAAAATTATCCACTATTCTGCAATGTGTGGACATTGCAAAGTTAACACCGTTTCTGTTTTCTATTGTAGACTTCATCCCAGAATGTGTCAGAAATCTGAAGTTTTCAGTTTTATCAATGTCATGGAATAGCTTCCTGTAGTCACTCATTTTCCCCACATATATTTATGTGCTTGCTGCTTACGCTGTTCACAGAAATATATGAAAGTTTTTAGATGGTGTGACCAATTACAGGCCTCATAGTTTATATACAAATAGTTCTGGTAAGCAAAGCAGTTACTTTTATTTCTGAAAGTACATACATACATACATTAATCCTTGTTCCATAGATCATGAAAACGACATTTCGTAATGATGTGGAACATGTCACTTTAACATAAGTTTTCTTTACACAACATTTTTTTTTAAATAAAATACAATGACGTTATATAAAAGCAAACTTAAGCATGAGAACTTCTATTATGGAGCTAAGATAACAATATGTCAGAGAGTTTGCTGCTTTTTAGGTACCTTCACACCGAAAACCAACACCAACTAACTCAGTTGACAACTGTATTGAACTTGAAGTTTTTCTTAGTTTTCAAATGTTGACAACAGTTGTTTGAAATCGCGAGTTTGAAAAACTAGTTTCTCGATATTTTGTCTCGAGTTTGTAGTTTATAGTGATTTAGAAAAATCAGAGATTACTAACTGATGCATGTGTATTGCTGTGTCATCCGTTTTGTTTCTATCTTGTGTTTGTACAACAGTGACTCCAGAGTAGTCCACAGAAGTGACTACACAGTTTTTATTAGATAATGAAGTTAGGAAACCTCTGTGGGATCCTTCTGACTCGATAATTATGTCAATAAATTGTTTGAGTTCAACTGTCTTAGGCAGTGACATCTACGTTCATTTTGTGTCTTAAAATATATTTTGGTTGCTACCTTTCAGAGGGAAAAGCTGACTAGATACACTGTATCTGAGAGTAGGTGCACATATTTATATTGTTTCTAGCAACTTTTTTTTACTTAAAGGCTGAAGTGCCTGAAAACTACTATGGTGATCTCAGATCTTACCAATAACTTTCAGTTTCTTGCCTTCAGATTGTGGAATATTGTGACAGACCTGAATATGTAGTGTGTGCCAATAAGTGCACATATCACTGATAATATAGTAAGAATTTTTACAAAATCCTTGAGTAAGTTCATGGTAACCCAGCAAATTCTACACACAGTTTCACTACTCTTCACCAATTATAGTAGATGAGAGTACATTAAACTTGCATAAGTCATCTGTGGCAAATATGGAAGGGCTTCAAGACGTTGTTCTCATACTGCAGCTCTAAAATTTGTGTCTTTCTATTGAATATGTGCTATTAATAGCCTCAAGAATTCTTCGAATTGCGCACATGTCATTATGAAAAAAATCTTGAAACTATATCTTCGATATAGAGCTCTTCCAATACAGGATTGTAAGCTCCTGGGGTTTCTCTTTGTAACAAAACCGGTCTGGACCGAATATATCTTTTTTGGAATAGTTTTCTTGAGAAAGAATTACTCTAATAATTATAACATAAAGTTCTAATGCATCTTTACATTCAGGATGCATTTTATTTTCTGAAAATCAAACCTTACAACAGTTGTATGTTTTTGTTTGTTGGAGTTGTCTTTCAGTATGAAGGTACCTTTACGCTGCACAAGTACACAAAAACTTATTACAGACACAGCTGATTCACAAAGGATATTCAGAATGGAACGTCACCTACAAATTCCACACGGCATTTCAAATGATACAGGCCGTCCATGGCACAGAACAGAATGGCAATTTACCATAAAGATTTCTTGGGAAGTAAGTTTTGATGTTGATATTGTTGAAGGGAATATGATGTCATGTGCTAACACTAAAATTAAACTTTTTTCACTGCAGTGATCTGTGTTATAATAGTGGAATATGTGCTTTTCGTATGCTGGTCTTCAGTTTATTCGCTTATAACCTCGCCATTGAGCACCTATAAGCACCAACCAACCTTCATTTTATTAATGTATAAATTGCAAATGTCCTATGACGATTTGGATACTTTTCCCATTGAGCTTCTTATGTAAGAGAGGCTAGATCTCTGTAAGAGAAAAATGATGTAGTTTTTACAACAACTGAACAGAGCTGACGCCTTCACTGTGCACACATAAGCACATAAGTTGATGAAGCATTTTTAATCAATCAAGCTTTTGTTAAGTGAAAAATTTAGATCATTGAAGGAGGAAAATGCACAGTTTTGTCGTGTTATTGGGTATGTAGGGAAAAAAACATAATGGTGAAGTAAATGGGCTGTATGTATTTCCTGATAATTATCTTTTGATATGCTGTCATGTGCACAGTTTTGCTAACAAATAAACGTCAGTGGTTTGAAATGTTGTTTCACTTTTCAGCAATTTATCATACAAACATTAGTTAGGAAGTTCAATTTGGCCTTTAATAAATTTCATTGTTGTTATTTCTTTAATTCCTGTACTATATTCCAACTTTTTGTATAACAGATGGTATCTCTCAACCATAATTGATATTGCACCCATGTTCCATCTGGTGAATGCTCCACCATTTGACAGTAATATTACCTGACATTCTATTCTGTTTTACTGAATATTATGTCAATCAGCATGTTCTGGGTCAATTTTGGTTGGAGCATATATAGGAATTCAAATAAATAACATATGTCTCAGAAATGCCAATGGCTGACAAATATGTGACACATCTCTGTCAAAGTGTAATGAAATAGTATTCTGAAGGATGTGGTAAGAGTGACAAGCGATGCTCAAAAACAAAAGTTCAGAAAATATATCGTTAAAAAAATGATAAATTTTTACTGAAAGTTTAGACCATGTATGTTCTACAACAATGAACAGTCAGGTTAACACCAGTTATCCTACGCCTTTCCTCAATATAAACTGATTTTAACTTAACAAGAGAAGAAATAAAGCTGTAAAAGAAAAGGTCAGTTGCTTACGCAATAGGGTAAAATATGTTTACTACAAAAAAAATGAATTTTTGTTCCAACACCTCCCTCTGACATGAGAAATAATTTTAGCTGGAAATATCCGTTAAATATGGGCATGTACAGCATAAAAATAAAATACTTACTGTTGTCATTCTATATAAGCAGGAAGATATGGACTACTGTTATTAACACAAATCGACTGACAGCTTGGCCACAGTCCGTCCAATATCCTTCGTCAGTTTTTGGTAGGTTCAAAGAAGCTGGGCTGGGCTGGGCTATGTTAGAAGCTATTCTATTAATTTGGTTGTATTTTAACGTGCTTGGTCGGGAGTGGTGATTGCAGCTTTTGCTATTAAAAAGACACCGGATGCATGTGGGTCAATTATATCTGTGTCAAGAACAATATGGTGAGTACTGTACACTCTTTACTCAGTTACTGGAATGATCAGACAAGTGTTACGAACTGTTAAATATTCGAGAAGGACATTGAAAAGCGACATTACAAATATTCTGCACAACACCAAATAAATGCAGCAAAACAGACTTACGTCAGCTAACTTTCAATGACTGTCATGACCGTGTGACAGGAAAATATAAAATTTAGAACAAAGTACTCTGAACACCTGAAGCACTTAAAAGTGGAAACACATACACCACATTTGCAAACCAACTCATGTAACAGAATTACCATCCTGCTAGCACAAAAACACCAGAAAGCAGTAATAATAATTTGTAGACAGCTAATGCCCACCAACCAAAACCCAAAAAAGATTCACTTCAGTAAAGTTAAGCATAAGACACATCACACTTCTCAGCTGAAGTGATTATTTTTTGATGTTATAATTTACGCCTAAAATTTCCAATAATCATTTTGCTACTCGTGGTTTCCAATAAAGCCGCGATTTCGGTAAATAGATACCGAACTACATCTCAGTAATACTTTTCATCCTCAAGATACAACAAACCTAGGGGGACATCCATTAATAACGCGAGGGTTTTGTTTAAAATTGGAACCCCTCTCTTGCTGAAATTGGTGAAATATGTTGAAACTCCCCCTCCCATTCACGTGACGTTTACCCTGTAGTTGGGTAAAAATACTTAAAAATTGTTACTTGTTTTCAACATTGATTAAAACACTTTAATGAAACCATGTTTTATTTATAAAGTGTATTCAACAGTGTTTCTAATACATAACTAAAAATACTCTATTTTAAACACGCCAAGTCTGAGTAGTGTTCAGACAGACACATAAAGGCAGATGGACAGAAAAGGCTCTACGAAACTAATATAAACCGTTTCACAGATCCCTAACAAACTGACCTACTGCTATATTATATAAATTAAATGTCACTGAAACTTTACTTACCTTGCTGATAAAGAACTACATTGTTTGTACCTTGCTCTGAACTATATGATAATGCAGATTTTCAGTGTCTTGTTTTATTTGATAACTAAGAGGATTCTTATCAGTGAACATCTTAGCTTCCTTCTACAAACGATTAATATCTTGCTCGCACATGTGTTTTGACTTGTCGGTATGCCACTTAACATACATACTGTAAAAGTTTTGATACAAATTCGTGTTGAACACAGTAATGTACGCTTTATATGCATTGCAGAATATCATGACTGACTCACTGACTGACATGCAGTGATTTCGACCAACGTGGTAGAGAACTCCAGAATGAAATCTAACACCTGTGCCAAATCGGGGCCATGGGTGGGAATTTCAGTATTGCATATACTTCTGTTTAATTATGTAAACAAAATGTTATCCATTATAATAATATGTATTCTCTGAAGTGAGATTTTCATTGCCATCCCCGTCCCCTTTAACTGAGATTTGGAGAGATTTAGCTGGACCCCTCCCACTCCATTTTGAGCACACCTAATTAAATCACGTCCCCCTACCAGTTTCTCACAGTCCATCTTTCGCCATTTGTAGGCTACAGTTTAGTTTTCTACACGATCATGGCAGAAGTCTCTCACGATATAGTTCGGTAATCAACCACAGAATCACAGTCAGGCATCTTAAAATTACAGGATGAAAACTTACAAGATCATATGTGAACGATCGTACAGATTCGAGTAAATTCAGGCATTGTCGATCATGAGTAAAGCGAGCGTATGATATATTGATTGACTGACTTGACTATTTGATTTGTTGCAAATTGCTATCACTTTCATTTGTTGTTATTTGATGTTACTGCAGAAAATAATTTGTTATTTGTATGATAAAGTATGAGTAACGTCATTTGGGATTATTTTGATATAAACTGTGACAGTAATAAGTTTACTATTTGTTTGTTGTGCTGAGTTCAAATTTCTCGTTGCGGAAAAGGATGCAAGGATGTTTTTATGAAGCGCAATCATGAAAGACCATTTAATCTAATAAAAAATACCTAACCTACCCAAAAGCAATGAAATTTTTTGTGTAACTGCTACTTGAGCGATGAAAAATTATTTGAACACAAAACACCTTGATAAATTCCATGTGATTAATACAAGTACAGCCGTTGTCATACCCACATGGTCTTCAGTCATCTCCAATACAAGTTCATCTTCAACACTGACAGAAAAGCAAATGACAATATTAGAATAGTTTGAAAATAAATTGCTTTGAAATGTAAACAACACAGAAACCAAAAAAATATGCTTATTTAATAGCTGACGCGGTTGCATTAGCTAACGAGCCATCCAATATCTGTGGTGGAAAGATATGGATTTAGAAGACTTATAGAACAAACTTTAACCTGCTATAAAATGTCAAGTAGTACATACATTTCCCAAAAAGCTGTTGCTGCCATCTACGACAGGGCTTACAGAAAAATAAAAATAAACATTTCAAGATTTTTCACTGTTTCTGTAATGTCTGGTATATGCGCCTGTTTGCATAATGATGTCCTGAGTTTCGCAGCTCATTGGTTGTTCCCTGAATTGCAGTTGGAACACGGACTTCTTGTTATGAAACATTTTCGAGGTTCTCACACTGAAAAAAATATAGCAAGGGAACTTAATACAATCGCAGTTTGCTAGGATATTGACGAATGCAAAATACATTTACGCATTCACGTCAGTTACGTCAACGTGGTGTAAGGTGTTCGTGTGGCTTAGTGCGATTCTGCTTGATGTTTCATCCATTCGCTTTATAGGGTTGTTACTTGGCCATTGAAAGACCAGCTTGAAGTAGAAGGAATGAGTGCTCATGCTGAGCTTAAGAAAAACTACTGGCAGTTTAAAAGCAGTTAATTTACCAGAGCATTTGTTGGTGCAAGATATCAGCTTGAAGTGGAATACCGACTTTTATAATATCGTACAGCAAAAACCGACCATTTTACTTTATGTGGTGGATCACGATACTCCTACTAATTAAGTGTGTCATCTGTGCCTTTTCATGGAACAGTGCGTTAAGTTTCTGAAGCCGTTTGAAGATACAAAAATAAGCTATTTTCTCTCCTGCATATCTGAAATAACACCACCAGATGTTGTGGCATTAAATAAGAATTTAGATAAGGATGACACTGAAAAGAACCACTGAACTACTGCACACGAGAGCCTCATTAAAAGGTATCGAGTGAGGTGACGCACTGGTTAGCACACTTGATTCGGAAGAACGACGGTTCCAATCCCTGTCCGAGCATCCAGATTTGGGTTTCCTGTGATTTCCCTACATTGTTTAAGGAAAATGCCAGGGTGATTCCTTTGAAAGGGTACAGCCGAATCATCCTTAACCAGCCCATTATTATGATCTGTCCCTAATGACCCAGTTGTTGACAAGGGTTAAACCCCAATCTTCATTCCTTTTGTTGTTGAAAGCTGATTCAGGACTTCATTTCAGCTCCTCAAATCAAGATCTAAATTACTATATTGCAACATTTTTACATCCAACATTCGAGACAGACTGTTTGGTTTTGTAGAAACTGAAAGAGCTCGACAGAAGATCCTACTGAAATTTCGCGCAGAATTTTGCAGCAGCAACATTTCATCTGAAATACCTGCTAAAAGAAGTGGAGGACAGGAGACGGGATTAAATCAAGTGTGACTCGTGAAGCTCAATACATATTTTGTACCACTTTAATAGGGTGGCAAATGAAAATAGTCTGTAGGATGGTAAAGAAACAAAAGCGATTATAAGCGAGACTCACTCTTATTTGAAGACAGTTCGAGTCTATCTCAAACGCCACCCATATACTTGGTGGTCAGCTTGTAGCGTGGGCTTTGACTGGGGGGGGGGGGGGGGGGGGGTTCGGCCTGGCGGTTGTGCAGGCGTTGGCTCAATTTAGCAGTTAATTTACTAAACGTAAAACTGTTCTTGATAACAGAAGAATCATACAATAACAATGAAACAGAATTTAATACTCAGCCCTGTATAGTTTTTGAAAGCAGTCCTCAACAAATAAATTGTCTTCAATACAATAAACAGAATTAACGCCAAACCATTGTCTCAGCACACAAAATCTGATAATACAATATAGGGCACCCAGGTTGAGAGAGGAATACACTAGATATGATTTCTTAAGATACTGAAAAAAAAATCAGGCTTAATTAAGATCATCTACATAGCACATAACGGCATACTGGACTACTACTGCTACTACTATTACTACTAATACTGCAATCACCTGCTAGATACTATGACAAGATGCCATCAATACTCTGCAGAACTACCTACGCAAATATCTCAGAAGTCTCCTGTACAATAAAATGTACAAACTGATCATATGTACAAAGTAAAGACCAAGGTGGCTTTCATTGTACAAATGGCATCAACCAATCTGTCATGTTCACAGTTTAATACATAGGTAGGTACTCAGAGAGCGACCAGGATATGGTTAATATTGTGGATGGGGCCATTAACAGTTACTGTGAGTTGCACTATCATGCACACAACTTTATTTTTCTAAGAATCACTTATTTACACATTGCCTTAAAAATTCACAATTAGAAGGCCTAGTTAAAGAAAACTTGAGATGCTTTCTGGGCTGAAGGCCCAAAACAACGTCCAAAACAAGAACGGCTGAATTCCTGGCTTAGAAATCAAAAGCAATTAAAATATAAGGTAAAAAATTAAAAAAAACATGCAATTAAAAACAATTAGCTGCTGAAGGCCTACACTACACGTCTGAAAGACAACTATAATTAAAACACATTAATAAAAATATTTTTCTAACCAAGAAATTTCTTTTTAAACTTACAACTGAATCGCCGAAAGCATAAATAAAGAAATATTAACTTCTGCATGGCTTAAGGCCACAAACAAATTTGAAACAACAGCTGAAAACCTGAATTACAAGTCAGACAAACAATTTAAAATAAACCCCTTCCTTCTTATAAAAAATTTTCCTTTAAAGAATACACACGGCTGAAGGCATTATTAAAAAGGGTTCACATAAGTCCTCGGCTGATGGCCACACATAACACATCGAACAACTAACGGCTTAGGGTCTGGATTACATACAATTTCAGATAGAACAAATTTTAAGGACAAATATCTTTTTTTAAAAATAAAATCAACCTTCAAAATTTTAATTTAACACAGCTGAAAGCCTTTATGTAAAATTTAAAAAGAACTGAAATACATGGCCGAAGGCCTCACACAATACTTCAAACTAAAATGAAAATATATATGGCGGTAGTATCTGTTCCAGAAGGAACAGTTACCGTGGATGACGATGCAGCTTTGCTAGAAATGAAATGATAGTTAAATGGACACCCTAGCTGCAAACAGGCGTTGGTGTACTTCATTGGGGACATGTTGAAAATGTGTGCCCCGACCGGGACTCGAGCCCGGGATCTCCTGCTTACATGGCAGACGCTCTATCCAACTGAGCCACCGCGGGCACAGAGGATAGTGCGTCTGCAGGGACTTATCCCTTGCACGCTCCCCATGAGATCCACATTCCCAACATGTCTACATCACTACATTTGTAGTGCGCCTAATAGATGTTTGCCCATCATACTCGGTACTCGTGGCAGATTAATCTGCAAGGTCCCGTACGAGTTCGGGCGTAGCGTGTGCGTTCGCACAAGAAGGTCAATGGCCGGGAAGCCATATTTTTTAACTATATATGACGGTAGTATCTGTTCCAGAAGGAACAGTTACCGTGGATGACCATGCAGCTTTGCTAGAAATGAAATGATAATTAAATGGACACCCTAGCTGCAAACAGGCGTTGATGTACTTCATTGGGGAATGTGGATCTCACGGGGAGCGTGCAAGGTATAAGTCCCTGCAGACACCCTATCCTCTGTGCCCGCGGTGGCTCAGTTGGATAGAGCGTCTGCCATATAAGCAGGAGATCCCGGGTTCGAGTCCCGGTCGGGGCACACATTTTCAACATGTCCCCAATGAAGTACATCAACGCCTGTTTGCAGCTAGGGTGTCCATTTAATTATCATTTCATTAAAATGAAAATCACGATCTAAAACAAACAGAACAAGTGGCGCTCAGAAGTGTCCCAAGGATCGGCATGAGCAGGTAGCTCAAACATAAGGTGAGGTGAGACAGGCAACCAAGACCTGAAGTTGAATAATCGGATGGCAACCCAAACTAGGGATGGCTCCAGGGCCGACCAACAATTTAACCAATTCCCTTCCATCAGACCAACGGCACAATGATGGAAAATATTGGCCGAGTACGAGGATACAAACAGCACTATGTCTTCAGAAATTGGCGTCTAAAAACAGCCAAGGGAACAATAACCACTCTAAGCAAAATACAAACCAAACAATTTAAAAGGCTGTTGAACTACACATCGTGCTGGACAGCATCAACACAACGAGGAAAGGCACACTGCCGGAAACAACACTAACGACCAGGGCAGGTAACTGGGGCGTTAACGGTCACAGGGCAGAAAATACCTCAGGTGCACTTCACTGGCAAATAACACTCAATTTAATAATTAATCACAGTATAGGGAGACGGCTGCAAGATTTAGCTGACTCCAACACGTCATACATTGCTGCTAGCCTGAACGGCCCAGGGAGCAACAACCTGCAAATGAACAAAGAGTTGTCACAATAGTTGAGCTTTCATAACAGGTTAACTGATCACTCAACTTCAGCGTCTAGGTTTGGTGGGCCAATGAACTTTGTCAATCTTGCAGCTAGCACCTCACGATCCGACAGCGTCTACATGCCGCCAGCAGTACCGGCCTGACCTCGCGCCGTGATGACTTCCTCGTTGCTCTGTTCCCACCGACTGACAACCACACTCCACCACTACCCGGAAATACTAGCGGTCACACTACAGATAGTACGTCAGTACTAGTATCGATAAGTGCTGCTGCTGCCACTCTAGGAGGCAAGCCAGCAACTTCGTTATGGCAGTAAGCAAGGAAGAAACAAGACGCCACTCGATGTGACAAAATGCCAAAGAACAAACGGCATGAGCGTGAGCGGCACAGGGCTCAGTCGTCAAATTAAAAAAAAAAAAAAAAAATGAAAATGGCTCTTGATTTCAGAGAACACACCAAAATGTCCTCAAACAACAGCCACAACTTGTCACTTGATTATCACGGTTGTCAGTGCATAATATTGTTTGCTAACCAATACACTCAATGCACCACTTGTACTTAGCAATACACGCTGCACGAGTTATTCAACCTCCAGAATGCAATCATCAGTTACCAAAGCACACAGGTAGTACTCCTCTTGACATGTAAAAGTTCCTTCTTTCTCCACCTCCGCTTGAATCACTGTCCTCCGTTCACTCTTCCAGGAAAAGACACCAGCTGCTCTACCAGGGTATTGTGTGCACACTGCTGCCACATCTCTAAATGGCTCTTAGTGACATATCATCGACAGTCCACTGAGTACCAACTTATATAAGCTTCATGTAATTGGCTCTGCAGTCATCACTTTGTTACTGGCTGTTCGGTCGCTGTCTATTCCATTCGTAACTGCTCTTTCTGGCTCACATGCTAGGCAGCCGAAGAGTCCCACTCAGTTGACCACCTCCAAGTGCAGCCCAAGCTGCCAACCCTGGCCACCGTCTACAGCTCTCCAGGTCCTGCAATGACGGTTTAAAATGCGCCGCAGGCTATCTGACAGCAGTCACAGTGCTGACTTCCAGGGGGTATACCACATTCTAAGTGGAGCAGGTGACTGCCACAATCTCGTCTCGACACTGTTCCACTGAGGCTTGGAATGGCTCAAGTGCTCCCAATCATCCTCCCCCCCCCACTCCCTTCCCCTCAAACGAGCACTAATGTGATAGCAGCGCTATTGTGGATGGGGCAGGAAACTAGACGTACCATGAATTACAAATTCCGTCTGGCATCATCGCCCCCCTCCTTTCTCAAACCGGTATCCACCCCTCCAGCTCATGACGAAAACCCACACATATAGTCTGCAACTAAAACAACATGAAAATAGCAAGAAAAAAGTACAGCCACGCTGTCATATAGTCATTACACAAATAGGCACATTAAAACTTTACAACAGCTGATGAAAATACGCCATGGCTCCATATAGTCATACACAACAAGCATGCTAAATTATTTATGCCACTGGTATTGCCTCCCCTGCCTGGACCCCTCGCCATGATGCCAGGCTATGGCCACCCGCCAGCACAACGTACAACCACACTCTGCTATCAATTGTAAAACAGGCTTTGGGTGTAGTGTGGGGTCAGGCTGCGTGTTGTGCTGGTGTGGGCTTAATTTATCAATCAATTTATTGAACATGAAACTTAATCTGCAGCCTTACAAATTTTTTGATTGCAGGTCTCAAACAAGAGGATACAAATCAAATACATTCAACGCAATAAACAGAATTAAATCAAAGTTTTGCCCCAGTGCAATTATGGCATCAACTATGCAGATGACCATTCCAAAACACAAACATTTTATTTTTCATTCGGTGACTAGTTTCGGGCCGAGACCCATTTTCAAATCAACATTTCCGTAGGTGTCAACAAAATGTGTAATTTACATTTACAGTATATATAATGATTTGAAAATGAGTTTCGGCCCGAAACAAGTTATCAAATGAAAAATAAAATATTTGCAACTTGGACTGGTTTTTCGATCAATTGAATATGAAAGTAGCTCTCGCTTTCAGAGAAGACACCCACATGCCCTCAAACAACAACCACAACTTGTCACATGATAAACACAGATGCCTGTCTCTAATATTTCTTACTAACCAATACACTCAATACAACACTCGTACTTCCCGCGACACACTGTACTGAATCACTCAACCACCAGGATGCAATCATCAGTTACTAAAGCACGCAGGTAGTACTTTTCTTGTCATGCAAAAACCCGTTTGTCCGCCTCCATTGGAGTCACCGTCCTCTCGCCAAGTGAAAGATACTAACCACTTTACCAGGACTTGCATATTGACCAGGCTGAGAAAATCACAGATATCCGATCGCATACGTAAGGTTTCTCAACGCCTCATACGTGTATGGTAATCAAGAGGTGGGGAAATGACAGTTCCATCTTCCACCACACACCCTAAGGTGTCTCACATAGTGGTCATGCCCTATGCTGACCATTTGTGACGTCCCGTCACCAGCTTTGCAGCATACCCTCTAAGAGAAGCTTTCTGTACTTGGCTCTACAACCACTGCTTCTTTTCTTTCCATCCAGCCACTGAGTACTTCTCCGCTAACTGCTCCTTCTGGCTCATGTGCTGGGCAGTCCAAAATTTGCACTCCACTGCCCATCTGAGGTGCAGATTGAGCTGCCAACCTCAGCCATAGCCACCAGCTCTCCGCAACTCCTGCTGACTACTTGACTATTCACTGCAAGTTACCTGGCCGCAGTCACAGTGCTGGCTTCCAGGAGATGTACTGCGTTTGAAGTGGAGCAGGTGACTGCCAGCCTCTTGTCTCAAACTGTTCTACCAAGGCTCAGAGCTGCACCAGCAGCACCCCAGACGCCACCGATCGAGTCCCGCACCCAGGAGCCAGTTGTGATTGCAGCGCTAAGGTGCTCCCGTGTGCGAGGCAGGGAACTAGACAACCCATGGATTACAAATACACAGCGGAAGTCAATGCGTCACAGAACCCGAATTTTGCGAAGTTTAGATGAGTTTATCTGTCAGCACATATAATAAAAGGCTTTCCTCTGAAACTGGCCCTGTTTACGAAGTCACACACTCACCATAATTTGCCTCTAATTCGAGTATCACCTAATTTCTTTTGTGTTGATGTGAATAGCAGATAGTGTTTTGATTTGAAGATATTATAGTTTTATCTGTGTGTAGAGTATTTTGCCTGTGAATTAAATGAAGTCGAGTTTAAGAAATTTTCATAATTTATTGAAAATCCGGTTTCTGCTGTATATTGACCTACTATCTGGCATCCAACCAGATAGTAAGGTTAAGCTGAATACTGGATAGGTGCTGGATATCCGTTTCATGTCTAGGTGAAATCCTCAAATGTGAAAGGAAATTCAGGTGTACTACATGGATCACGTCAGAAGTTTTACATGGATGTTGACAGGCGTGTTATGTATAGCAAAGTCACAATGTCAGGAAGTTTAAGCTAAAATGCAAGACGACCTGTAGTTTCAAGATATCGTGCAGGGGCTGGGACTTGACTCTAACATTAATAAATGTAACATAATACGGAGGAAAAACAGTTATTGTTGCAGTGTATGTGAACCGTGATTTATTTTCAAAGAATATTCTTAAGAATTTATTTTATTTACTAGCGATTCATCAAGAACATTAACACATTTTAATCACACTATGTAAGCATGGAAGTAGTTGCCAGGGAGTAACTGATGAAATCATAACCAAATTCTTTTTAACAAATAGGCATTTTATTCACTTTAATAGTGCCTAAAAGTATTTTTTAAAAGAAACAGATTTAAAATTATAATCAGAAAGCACCCTCTAAATATCAATGTTACAATTTATTCAGAGGCAGAAAGAAACAAGTTTCGACTGAGCTTTCGGGCAGAGAACCTTCCTACTCCCTTTTGACGCGGCCGTAGTTACGACTGCTCACAACAGCCTCTGAAAGACTACACTGGTACAAATCTGCAACACACCAGATAACTTTAAACTAAGAGTTTTAAGAATTTACACAAGCACACAAACTATACACCCCCTGTAGGACGGATGGAAATAGTACAAAACACTAACAATTAAAATATTAACCTTGCCACTGAAGGTGCAACCTGATTTTAACTTCTAAGAAAAGGCTTATGATGAAAGGGTGGGAACTTTATATACTAAAATGATCATTTAAATAAAAGCCCATGAAATGCAATCTTATATAAAATTCTACAATGTTGGCCAAACAATAGTAAAGATGCTCTACAGTACACAGATACCGCCTCTCAAGATCAAAGGCAATAATTTCAAAGTTTCCAAAGATAAAAACATATTTCAGGTATTATGCCGTTACACTCCAAGCAATAAATTCGTTAACGCACCAAATCCGACAAACATGACAGAGGCAGCTACTCACGGACGGTAGATTGATAGGGAGATCACCGAACAACCCGAACCACAGGTTGCTCTAACACGCTCCTAGTCCACAAGGGAAAAACGTACCACACAATTTATAAACAACCACCTTCCCGCGGGTGGGCAAACGGAGAAGAATGGTGGGACGACCCCAAAGCAAAACGGCTGGTGACCTCACCAAGAAAACAAGTAGAATTTAACAAGAATAAATCAAACGACATATCACCAATCACTTAACTTCTAATAAACTGCGATTTCTCGAGAAGACCTGGTGCAGCACCCCCAACGCTCTCCCGAACTGTCCGCTGCCAGCCGCTTCAAAGGACACAGGAAGACGCGCCGATCTCCCGTCTCACGGCGTCGCAGCTCGCACCGGTCAGACTGATGTCGTGGGTTGACTCCTGTTGCTCTCGTGTCGACCGCGAAGTCACTACCCCTCGCTATACGCCGCAGCCCACTGGACTCACATGGCGACCTCAGATGCGCCGACGCTCAAGACGGACAAGTCATCTTGTGTCTCAGTGCGCGACTGACCAACCGATCGATCCGTCCGCCAATGACCATTCCCCTTAGCAAACTCGAGCAGACTGGCGGCCTAACGCGCAGACTCAGATGCAGTTACTAAGCCCCGACCGGGCGACAACTAGCTGAGTTCTCTTACTGGTGAAGTGGAAAGAGTCTCATTTTTCCGGCCTTAAAGGTTGATCCGAACGACAGACATACTAGCACTCCGAACGACAGACAAACTGCCTAACAAATGCGGACGAGAGACGGACTAGCAAGCTGAGGACGAGAGACTGACCCAGACTGACCGACTGGCGAGTTCATAACGCCCCTTAAATGCACGTGAACAGCAACCTTTCCCCTTTCCCACCAGAGGGAGACACCAAAGCTGCGATTGCCACAGCGGCGCCACCGCCAGAAAAGGAGGCCGACTGCTTCACACTACGCGCTGCGGCGCGCTCTTCAAAACAGCACTTTTTATCACGGCTCAGAATGACTAACGATTAATCGTTGAACACAGTAATAACTATAAAAGTCTGTTCGAATGCATTTTGAGGCACCTAAAGTTGAAAGACCTCATAAAACTATTTTTAGGAAAAGGAGATTCCAAATTTAGAACCATTGGCAGAATCCTAAGGAAATAAGACTCAGGCACAAAATAAGTAGCTTACAACACTCTTGTCTGACCAGTTATTAGGTGTTGCTCATCAGTATTTTGTCTTACCAGCTGGTATTAATGGAGGGGACAGAAGATACAGACACGAGCATGTAGGTTCGTTCGTTCGTTAGTAAAAGCCATAGCATCACTGGGAGATGATAACTAGTCTCTAGTGGTAGATGCTCCAAGAGAGGTTTGAGCACCAGGGAAAAGTTTACTTCCACAAAACTGTGAGCGTCAATTCTGAGAAGATTCAGGCAACATGTACATGACATATGTCTTAATGAGCTGTCTGGATGACGTAGAGGAACTCCCTTGGCCACAATATCCCCAGATCTGTAGATCTGTCCCCAATAGAACGTATTTGGGACCAGCTCAGACATCAGATCCCTTCCAGGGACACAGTATCCAGGATATCAAGGACCAGTTACTACAGTTGTGAACCTGTGTGTCCCAGGAAAGGATACAACAGCTTTATGACACACTCCCCAACCGAATAAGTGCATGCATCTAGGCCTGAGGAGGTGCAACATCATACGGATTATTGGGCTCATACTGTCAAGTTTTTGGCAAATTTGTCTTAGTTTTGTAATCACTGAAATAATATCACTTACCCTCTCGGCCCATGAGTTCATACCAACACTGGGGCTTGTGCACTAAAATCAAAGGCTTCTAATTATTAAACGTTGTGATAATCTGAAAAACGCTATTATAACTAGTTATTGAGAGCAGCTTCTGATGCAGCTAACGATCTAAATTCTATGAACTGATGAGATAAGTGGGCAATTTCAGGAACTGGGGTGTCAGGTTAAGCCTGCAGCCCCCTCTCTCGATGGATATACTGTACGCCCACACACTTGTATGTGGTACACTCAGGGTCACACCCCTCCTCTCTACCCTGAGCCAATAAGAAGCAAGCTGTCTTCTTTCCCCTCGTCCATTCATGGTTTCTGCTCCGCAGTGGAAGATCTGGAGTGTTTGGAGTCATGGTATGGATATTTCTAATAAATAATGATGATAAAGAAATTTTATTATTATTCCAATTTTATTGTTACAAATATTTGACTTCAGCCATTAGAGGTCTGTACACTGTAGTGTGAGGACCATCAGCATCAGCAGAGAACTGTACTTAAAAAAATTGTGGCAAATATTATCATAATTTTGCGTGCTAAGACACTTCGGCATTACAGTGTGTGTATAAATTAACGTGGTCATAGCATATTCTGCAAAACGTCGATTAATGTTAACGCACCTTATGATGTAAGATACTTTTGCATTATAGTGAGTGGCTGGATTACTAAAATTTTATGACGTCGTGGCATATTCTGCAAAAGACAGATAATGTTACTCCACCCGCTCCTCTAGGCATATTGTGTGTGGTAGGTAAGCTGTGGTAAAAAATTACTGTTTTGAAGAGTGCGCCGCAGCGCGTTGTGTGAAGCAGTCGCCCTCTGTTTCTGGCGGTGGCGCCGCTGTGGTAATCGCAGCTTTGGTATCTCCCTCTGGTGGGAAAGCGGAAAGGTTGCCTGTTCACATGCATTTAAGGGGCGCTATAAGCTCGGCAGGGGTCCCAACCACCACCACTATCATTTTCACCTCTCCCTCTGCTGCTCCAACCACCATCACATGGAGCTCATCCTCCACCCCCCTTCCCGTCCTTCCTTCTCTCCCTGTCCACCCCACCCCTGCGCCATTTTCGGCTGTAACTACCCCCAACTCACCCTCCCCTATCACTGTCGCCCCATCGACAGCTACTGACTTTCCACAGCTCCCTGCACCGCCTCCGACAGGCTCCAATCCAGCACGGATTTCGGCTCGACGTTCCACAGTCTCTGTGACACCCACGCCCCTCCCTCTGCGTCATCCGCTACTCAGGGTGGTACTGCCCCCCGCCATCTCCCCCTGCAACCCATCCCCCAGCCCCCTCTCCACCCTGTCGTGACCGCGAAACATTCGAAGCACCCGTATGTTGATTCTTCCACCGAAATCTCCTCCAAGAAAACCCCCGATCCCCGTGACCCACCCACCCCCATGGACGCAACCCCGACCCTCGACCCTGCCACGCCTGCCACTCACAACTTCGTCCTCTCCAATCCTGACCCTCAATTCCTTGACGGCCGCTCACTCATTGTCGCCATCCGGAAATACACTCCTGGAAATGGAAAAAAGAACACATTGACACCGGTGTGTCAGACCCACCATACTTGCTCCGGACACTGCGAGAGGGCTGTACAAGCAATGATCACACGCACGGCACAGCGGACACACCAGGAACCGCGGTGTTGGCCGTCGAATGGCGCTAGCTGCGCAGCATTTGTGCACCGCCGCCGTCAGTGTCAACCAGTTTGCCGTGGCATACAGAGCTCCATCGCAGTCTTTAACACTGGTAGCATGCCGCGACAGCGTGAACGTGAACCGTATGTGCAGTTGACGGACTTTGAGCGAGGGCGTATAGTGGGCATGCGGGAGGCCGGGTGGACGTACCGCCGAATTGCTCAACACGTGGGGCGTGAGGTCTCCACAGTACGTCGATGTTGTCGCCAGTGGTCGGCGGAAGGTGCACATGCCCGTCGACCTGGGACCGGACCGCAGCGACGCACGGATGCACGCCAAGACCGTAGGATCCTACGCAGTGCCGTAGGGGACCGCACCGCCACTTCCCAGCAAATTAGGGACACTGTTGCTCCTGGGGTATCGGCGAGGACCATTCGCAACCGTCTCCATGAAGCTGGGCTACGGTCCCGCACACCGTTAGGCCGTCTTCCGCTCACGCCCCAACATCGTGCAGCCCGCCTCCAGTGGTGTCGCGACAGGCATGAATGGAGGGACGAATGGAGACGTGTCGTCTTCAGCGATGAGAGTCGCTTCTGCCTTGGTGCCAATGATGGTTGTATGCGTGTTTGGCGCCGTGCAGGTGAGTGCCACAATCAGGACTGAATACGACCGAGGCACACAGGGCCAACACCCGGCATCATGGTGTGGGGAGCGATCTCCTACACTGGCCGTACACCACTGGTGATCGTCGAGGGGACACTGAATAGTGCACGGTACATCCAAACCGTCATCGAACCCATCGTTCTACCATTCCTAGACTGGCAAGGGAACTTGCTGTTCCAACAGGACAATGCACGTCCGCATGTATCCCGTGCCACCCAACGTGCTCTAAAAGGTGTAAGTCAACTACCCTGGCCAGCAAGATCTCCGGATCTGTCCCCCATTGAGCATGTTTGGGACTGGATGAAACGTCGTCTCACGCGGTCTGCACGTCCAGCACGAATGCTGGTCCAACTGAGGCGCCAGGTGGAAATGGCATGGCAAACCGTTCCACAGGACTACATCCAGCATCTCTACGATCGTCTCCATGGGAGAATAGCAGCCTGCATTGCTGCGAAAGGTGGATATACACTGTACTAGTGCCGACATTGTGCATGCTCTGTTGCCTGTGTCTATGTGCCTGTGGTTCTGTCAGTGTGATCATGTGATGTATCTGACCCCAGGAATGTGTCAATAAAGTTTCCCCTTCCTGGGACAATGAATTCACGGTGTTCTTATTTCAATTTCCAGGAGTGTACTACCCCAATGCCCCCATTTCCCTTTTGATTCCTCACAAGGACTTGGTCCTCATTAAATCCCCCAATGCTTCCTTCCACACCAATCTCCTCTCCTGCATCGCCTGTATCCAATTTGGTCAACGTGCAACCCTCCCCCCCTCTACCACACCCCATCCTCTCCCCATCAGCCTCAACCTCCCCAACATCCGCCAACCTTCACCGCTGTGATGACGAAGCTTAGCCCCGTGATCATGGAGGCTGAGGTGTTGGTGGAACTCAACTCCCGGCCTGACATAGAAATCCGCTCAGTCCGTTGCATATTCAATGATGCCGAGCTGACTTTTCTCATCCTGATATTCACTGAATCCTCCTCCTCCATTGACTGCCTCCTCACCAAGGGAGCCCTCATCTACAATCGCCGTCATAAGGTGGACCCCTCCCGTTCCCCAGTTCAATCCTACCACTGCCAATGCTGCCTCACATACAACGACCATGTGACCTCTGCCTGCAAGAACCCCCCTACTTGTCCCCACTGCAAAGCTTCACACTTCCTCAAGAATTGCCCCAACCTCACCTCTCCCCCTCCTGCAACACCTGTAACGAACCACATCCTACCTACTCCTCGAAGTGTAAAGCGAAACCTCCTCCAGTCACCCCTGAGCTCACTGTCCCTGTCCGTCCTGTTGATGAGCCCATCCACCCCAACAACTAGCTCCACACTCCATCTACTGCAGAGGACATCATCCACTTCATCACCATTGTGCTCCAAAACATCCATCCCTTCCAGCGCTCCCACACCCTTTCCCAAATTGCCCTTGCTGCCTGTTCCATCTTCCATCTTATCACCTATGCCACATACTACCACAACCAGGCCCACTTCACCTTCACCCCCCTCACCACCCTCGTCTAACTCTCCCCTCCCATGGTACAACAACCCTACCATATCCTGTACCACAATATTCACTCCCTGCCCACCCACAAACTCCTCTTCCTCCACACCCTCTGTCAGCACCGCATGGATGCCTTCGTCCTAAATGAAACCTTCCTTCAACTCCGTATCTCCATCTCCACAGCTCCTTACACCCTTCACCGCACCGATAACCCATACCCTCTGGTGCGTGGCAGAGTTGCTATATACCACCTCAAGCACCTCCCTGTCCAGCCCCAACCTCTCCTTAACAATCCTGCCGAGCATCTCACCCTCAGCCTCTTCTTCCCCACCCTTACCATCACCTGAGCCACCATTTATGTCCACCCTCACACCCCCATCCCATATGATTTCCTGGCCCACATTGACCGCACCTTCTCCACCTACGTGATTGCCGCCGACCTCAATATGCACAGCCGTGATCCTGCCGACCTCCAGTGGTGGCATCAGTTTCTCACCAACCTCCAGGGAGACCTGGTTCCCCTGCCTCAGCACACCCAACCCGAATCCAACACCACTCCTGATGTGGCCCTTGCCTCTCCCAAACTCCTTGGGCGCCTCACTGCAGATGTCCTTGACCTCATTGGCAGTGACCATTCTCCTGTTCTCCTCACTATCTCTAATGGTCGCCATCCCCGCAATGCTCCTCGCCCCAACGTCCTTCCTAAACTTGTCCATGATTACTCCCGTGCCAACTGGGACACCTACCGGGACTCCATTTACACCCAGGTTGATGGCCACGACCTTACCCTCCAATCTCCTGATGACATCTCTCGCACTGCTGCCTTCCTGCACCAGACCTTGTCTGACGCCATCGCCACCCATATCCCCACCAAAGCCATCCACCCTCACTGCCCTGCCCTGCCTCCACAGGCCGTCCTTCTCCTTCGAGAGTCCCGCCACCTCTACCGCACTTTCTTCCACACTTGTGACTGGGATACACTTACCCACCACCGGCAATTACAACGACACATCCGCAACCTGCTTACTGCGAAGAAACGCCGTGCCTGGCACCAGACATGTACACAACTCAACACCACGCTCCCCATAAACTCTTCCAAGTATTGGTCTGCTTTCCACTGCCTTACTGGGAACCGCCACACCCCCCCAGTAGTCTCTCCTCCTTGATGACCGTCCCTTTCCTGACAACCTCAGTAAGGCCAACCACTTTGCCTCTCACCTCTCAGATGTTTTTTCCATCCCAGATGATCCCCACTTTGATTATTCCCTCTTCCCTGACGTCATGGACTGTATGAATACCTCTGTTCCTTCCCTTGCTCCTAGCTTCCAGTACTTGGGCCACACACCACCATCTGAACTCAACACTCCCATCACTACACATCACATCAGCCTCACATTCCACACTAAACACAATACTGCTCCCGGCCATGACTGCATTACCTACTGCCACCTCAAACACTGCCCCCTTCCTTCCTTTCAGTCCTTGCCACCCTCTACAATGTTATCCTTGCCACTGGCTTCTATCCCGACCTGTGGAAGCTCTCCCGTATCCTGATGCTCTCCAAACCCAACAAGCCTCAATCTGATGCCTTTCCCTATCGTCCTATCCATCTCACATCAGTGTTCAGCAAGCTCTTGGAATCCATCCTTTCCCAGCGCATCCATCACCACCTCCACCAAAACCACCTCCTCCACAACACCCAATGTCGCTTTCGACCTTCCTTCTCTGCCGACGACCAACTTCTCCGCCTCACTCATCTCCTCTCCCTCCAGCTTAACTCCCGTCACTCTGCCATTTTTGTCTCCCTCGACCTCGAAAAGGCCTACGACTGTGTCTGGCATCCCAGTCTCCTGTTTAAACTCCAAACCTATGCCCTTCCTATCAACTACTTCCGTCTGTTGGCCTCTTTCCTCTCCCGCCGCCCCTCCTATGTTACCATCCATAATGCCAATTCCCACACCTTCTGCCCCTCTGCAGGTGTGCCCCAGGGCTCTGTCCTCTCCCCTCTCCTCTACCTCCTGTACATGGCAGATATACCCCAACCCCCCCACCAGTACACCTCTTGCAATATGCTGATGACACCGCATACCTCGCCCTCACTCCTACCCTCCAATGGTCCCAACGCCTTCTCCAGAATCACCTTGACCTTTTTGCTGCATGGTGTAACCAGTGGCTCCTGAAAATCAATCCTTCCAAGACCCAGGCAACCATCGTAGGTCATACCACTCGCTTCTTCCAGCACCTGGATTTCTTCCTTACTGTCTGCGCCCCTCCTGTCCGCCTCACCCCCACCCTCACCTACCTTGGCCTCACCATTGACCGTCACCTCACCTGGATCCCTCATCTCCGCTCCATCCAATCCAAAGCCCACAACCGCCTCCGACTCCTCAAACTCCTCTCTGGCTGGACATGGGGGTTGCACCGCTCTACCATCCTCCACACCTACAAATCCTTAATCCGTCCCATCCTCTGTTATGCCAGTCCCGCCTGGATATCTGCCCCCCCCCCCCAAATTCTATAAGTCCCTCCAAATCCTTGAGAGTCATGCACTCTGCCTCCCCTTCCATATACGCCTCCCGTCCCCCACGCGGATCCTCTATGACCTCATTCCTTTCCCCCATCTGCTCCTATTCCTTGAACATATCCACATCCTCTACAACTCCTGTCGCCTTGATCCCCTTACCCCCTGGTTGCTCCTCTCCTCTCCCATCCCCGCCCACTGCCACGTCTTCACTGTTGTGTCCCCCCTACCTTCCATCGCTACACCCTTCATCTCCTTTCCCAAGGTGGCTTCCATCAACTCCCCCTCCCGGATGATGCCCTCTCTCCCTCCATTTATCCCTCAAATCAACTCTGATCCTCACTCCCCCTCCTTTCCTCTGTCCTTTTCCCAGGCTCCCTCTCCCCCCCATCCATCCTCTTTTTTCCCCACCTCCCCTCTCTCTGCCCCCTTCTCTCCACGGAGTCCTTTTGCATTTCCCTCCTCTACCTCTTCTCATTCCCTCTCACGTCTGCCCTGCCCCTCTCCCCCCTTATGAGTCCTCTCCCTCCTTGGTTCCCCCCCTTTCGTTTTTTCCTCTCCTCCCTCCTCGTTTTCCCCCCTTCTCCGGGTCCCCCCCCCCCCCCCCCCCACCCGCCATCTGCCTTCGGCTCGGGAGTGTCATCTTTGTGCCGCCATTTTCGTGCAGTGTTTTACAGTGCACGTTTTACAGTGAGTGTTCCGTGTTGTGTCTTTTGGGAAGTGTTGCGAACGGCCATCATACTGTCGCTGGGTGTGATTTTTTATCACTTGCGAACAGAAACCAGACTGTCGCCATGTTTTTTAATTGTGTGTCTACTATGTTACTTGTCTGATTCCTGTGTATTTTATTAACATTGCCAACCCCTTTTGCTTTGTGTTTTAACTTTCCGCATTTTTCCGCAATTTTACACTTTAAGTCACCGTTTTATCGCCTGTTTTTCTTGTTTCTTTTCTTCTTCCGTTTTTAAAAAAGTCTGTAGGCTGTAGAGCAGCGTACTAAGCTGCTGCCAGCCCGCACCCTTCGGGGGGAACTGAAAATCAATAAAGGAAAAAAAAAAAAACTCGGCAGGGGGTAAGTCGGAGTGAAGCTACAGTCTCGCGTCACCAGTCTGTCTCTCGTTTGCATTTGTGCGGCAGTTAACTGGTTAGGTGTAAGAGAGGGCCTGAAGGCCCTAATCTTGCCAGGTAAAATAAATGCATAAATAAATAAATAAATAAATAAATTCTGTCTGTGGTCGAGTGCTAGTATGTCTGTCGTTTGGATCAAACTTTATAAGTCAGAAAATGAGAGTCTTGCCACTCCGCCAGTAACAGAACTCATCTAGTGGTCGCCCGGTCGGGGCTGAGTTCCTGCATCTTAGCCTGCACTTTAGGCCGCCAGTCTCCTCGAGTTGCTCGGGCAACGGTCATTGGCGGTTGGATCGGTCGATTGGTCGGTCACACACTAAGACACGAGATGACTTGTCCGACTTGACCGTCGGCGCATGTGAGGTCGCCACGTGAGTCCCGTGGGCCGCGCCGTATAGCGAGGGGTAGTGGCTTCGCGGTTCACACGAGAGCAACAGGAGCAAAACCACGACATCGAGCTGGCAGGGGCGAGCTGCGACGCCGTGAGACGGGAAATCGACGCGCCTTCCTGCGTCCATTGAAGAGGCTGGCAGCGGTCGGTTCGGGAGAGCGTTGGGGGTGCTGCGCCAGGTCTTCTCAAGAAATCGCAGTTTATCAGAAGTTAAGTGATTGGAGATATGTTGTTTCATTTACTTGTTAAATTCTACTTGTTTTCTTGCTGAGGTCACCAGCCGCTTTGTTTTGGGGTCGTCACACCATTCTTCTCCGAATTTATTGCTTAAAGACCGAATTCCTGAAATATGTTTTTTGCCTCTCTTCTTACGAGGTGGTATATGTGTAATGTAGAGTATGTTGTACATTTTATGTAAGTCTGCATTTTATGGGATTTATTTAAATAGTCATTTACTCTTTCAGAGTTTGTCGTGAGCGGTCATGACTACGGCCGTGTTGAAAGGGAGCAGGCAAGCTTCTCAGCCCGAAGGCTCATACTGTTAATATTGTTCTTCCTGCCTCTAAATAAAATTGTAACTTGATATTTCGAGGGTGCTTTTCTGCTTATAATTCTAAATTGTTTTTGAATAAGCTTTTAGGAATAAAATTCTCAGTTGTTAAAAGTAATTTCATTTTCCATCAGTTACTTCCTGGCAACTACTTCCACGCTCACCTAGTGTGATTAAATGTGTTAATGTTCTTGATGAATCGCTAGTAAATAAAGTAAATTCTTTAAGAAAAGATTTTGAAAGTAAATTTACGATTCAGTAGGGTGTAACCCTACTTAAAATTAATGGCCAATATTACCATAACAAATGGTTCAAAATGATGTCTTTAAGTTTCCATCTTAAGTAAGATGATTAGCAACAAAGTATTGGGTATATTTCGTAAGCACTCCTCCTCCCAATGTAATTTTCAATAATTTTAGCCTATTTCTCCACAAATACCCACACTGTGAGCCTGAGCAACACAAACTAATGCCGCAAGTATCACGTTGTGCTATTATTAATGTGTGACATCACGATAAAGCAGTCCATAGTAGTAGGCTTGTAAATAACAAAGAAAAAATGAACACACTTGACAATGCTAAAATAAAATTACTATCTCCATAGGCATAAAACTGAGGTAGTTTATTAATAAAAGAATCACATGACTAACAGAATGCCTTAGAAGAGTCAGACACTTGAAGAATATAGTACATTTGTAAATAAAGATGGAATAATCCGAGTAGGAACGTTTCTACACACCAGTAAATTTAAGCTATAAATAACAGCCTCACTTACTTGTTTTGGATAGCAATTGATACATATATGCAATTTATTTAAAACAACAACAACAAAAACTTGCAATGTGGATGCCTGTATGTAATGCCGTTGTTGCACAGGTCTCCAGCTAGGCTGCTCAAGACCAAATGCCGCCAATGGTGGCTGGTGCCGTACACCTCCGACCTAGGTCCCAGCTCCGCGACGGGGAAATTAGCGATGTGTTTTGCCAGTATCTGTGGGCTCTGACACTCTTACTACAATGCACAGACTATGAATGACACATCCCACACATTTGCTCTAGTTATAAAGGGGGAGGGAGAGGAAGAGAGGTTGCTTATTGTTGGCTCTGGGGAGAGTGGGGGGGGGGGGGGAACTTGAATTATAGCATACAAGTGCATGGACAGGACGCTGGGTCCCCAGAGGTGGGCGGCAGGTGACTATCAATATAACTCGCCGAGTTGCCTCAAGTGTAACCTGATACACTGAAAGTCTTAATAGTTCCTCGAATTGCCCCCCCCCCCCCCCCCACCCTTTATCTTAGCAGTTCTTGGAATTTAGATCATTATCTGTGCTCTGCGTAACTGCTTTTAAAAACGTTTTTCAGACTATTACAGTGATAAAATAAGGAGCCTTTGGTGTTGGTGAATTCTGCATGTGTCGCGGTGGTCGTATTCTATGGAACACCCAGATGGTGATAAGGAAACGAAACGTCATTTCAAGAAAAATTGTGGGATGTGATGTCCACCAGTTATGCAAAACACCGTTTTTTCAAAGTACCAAAACATGTTTCAGCACCACTGTGACATCATCAGTGGGTTTCCGTTTTATTTAATCTGTAATGTGAACATTTTTATTAAATGATTACAAAATTATGTGGATATTTAGGTCAAACAATAGTTAGTTTCTTTTTGTTAATACCATTACACTTGGTGTGCATGATTTTTCAGGACCACTTGTGTGTTATTTATTACGTGTAGCTGGTTTTGGAAACTTTGTTAATAGACTTTCTTGGGATAGTTTACGTCTGTCTTCAAGAGTCTACCAGTTCAGTTCCTTCAGTATCTCTGTGACACTCTCTCACAGATTAAACAAACTTGTGACCATTCGTGCAGCCCATCTCTGTTCAATATCCCCTGTTAGTCATACCTGGTAAAAAATAAATTTAAAAAAAACTGCGCTCGAACAGGCCATGAAGGCCCAACAGTACCGACGGGCCGCCGTCTCATCCACAGACCACAGGCGTCAGCGGATGCGGACAGGAGGGGCATGTGGTCAGCACACCGCTCTCACGGCCGTATGTCAGTTTCCGAGACCGGAGCCGCTACTTATCACAAGGGAACCTCCCCATCGCACCCCCCTCAGATTTACTTATAAGTTGGCACAGTGGATAGGCCTTGAAAAACTGAACACAGATGAATTGAGAAAACAGGAAGAAGTTGTGTGGAACTGTGAAAAAATAAGCAAAATGTACAAACTGAGTAGTTCATGGGAAGATATGCAACATCAAGGACACTGGGAACGCAGGAGCGCCGTGGTCTCGTGGTAACGTGAGCAGCTGCGCAACGAAAGGTCCATGGTTCAAATCTTCCATCAAGTGAAAAGTTTAATTTTTTATTTTCAGTTTATGTGACAAACTCTTATGTTTTCATCACTTTTTTGGGAGTGATTATCACATCCACAAGAAAACCTAAATCGGGCAAGGTAGAAGAATCTTTTTACCCATTCGCCAAGTGTACAAGTTAGGTGGGTCGACAACATATTCCTGTCATGTGACGCACATGCTGTCACCATTGTCGTATAGAATATATCAGACGTGTTTTCCTGTGGAGGAATCGGTTGACCTATTACCATGCGATCAAATGTTTTCGGTTCCCATTGGAGAGGCACGTCCTTTCGTCTACTAATCGCGCAGTTTTGCGGTGCGGCCGCAAAACACAGACACTGAACTTATTACAGTGAACAGAGACGTCAATGAACGAACGGACAGATAATAACTATGCGAAAATAAAGAAAGTAAAAGTTTCACTCGAGGGAAGACTTGAACGAAGGACCTCTCCTTCTGCAGCTGCTCACGCTACCACGGGACCACGGCGCTCCTGAGCTCACGTTCTCCATGATGTTGCCTATGTGGCCCATGGACTACTCAGTTTGTATATTTTGCTTATTTTTTCACAGTTCCACACAACTTCTTCCTGTTTTCTCAATTGATCTGTGTTCAGTTTATCAAGGCCTATCCACAGTGCCAACTTATAACTAAATCTGAGGGGGGTGCGATGGGGAGGTTCCCTTGTCAGTAAAGTAGCTCCTCGGTTTGCCTCACAAGGGCTGAGTGCACCCCGCTTGCCAACGCTGCTCGGCAGTCCGGATGGTCACCCATCCAAGCGCTAGCCCAGCACGACAGCGCTTAACTTCGATGATCTGACGGGAACCGGTGTTACCACTGCGGCAAGGCAATTGGCAATCATATTTGGTAGTAGTCCCGCAAACTTAAGCATTATTCTAGGATGGGTCACACGAGCGATTTGCAGACAATCTCGTTTGTAGGCTGTTTGCGCTTCCGCAGTAAACCGAAGTCTATCACCCGCTTTACCTATAAATGAGTCTATGTGGTCTTTCCATTTCACATCCCTACAAAATGCTACACCCAGGTATTTGTGAGAGTTCCCGATTCCAACAGTGACTGATTGATATTATAGTCACAGGATTCTACGTTGTTTCGTTTTGTGACGTGCACAGTTTTACGTTTCTGAACATTTAGAGCAAGTTACCAATCTCTGCAGCGCGTTGAAATCTTGTCGACATCTGACAATATTTATGCAGCTTCCTTCAGATAATACTTCATTACAGATAATTGCATCATCTGCAAGTAGTCTGAGGTTGTTATTAACATTGTCAGTCACAAATTTCACTTGATACCCCATAAGACTGTACTTTTGACAATAAGCCTAGATGAGGTACTGAGTCAAATACTTTTCGGAATTTAAGAAATACTGCATCTAGCTCATTGCCTTGCGTATGTCACGTGAGAAAAGTGCAAGCTGGGTTTCACAGGATCGATTTTGCTGAATCCATGCTAACTGGCACTGAGGAAGTCATTCCGTTCAAGATACCTCATCATGTTTGAGTTCAGAATATGTTCTAAGACTGTGCAACAAATTTATGTCAAGGATACTGGACGGTAGTTTTGTGGATCACTTCTACTACCCTTCTTGGAGACGGGTGTGACCTACGCCTTTCTCCAAGAACTGGACACGGTCTTTTATTCTAAGGATCTACGATAGGTTATAGATAAAAGATGGGCTTACTCCTCTGCAAATTCAGTATAGAATTTAACAGGAATTCCATCTGGACCTGGAGCTTTGTTAAGATTTCAACTGTTTCTCAGCACCACTGACGCTACTGCTTACTTCATTCATCTTTTCAGTGATACGAGGATTAAAGTGGGGCAATTCTCCTGGGTTTTTCTTTGTAAAGGAATATTTGAAAATGCAGTTAAGCATTTCAGCTTTTGATTTGCCTCCCTCAGTTTCAGTTCCTGTACCTTTCGCTGCGAACTGGACACTAACTTTGGTGCCATTAACAGCATTTACATACGACCAGAATTTTTTGGAGTTCTGTGAAAAATCATTTGACAATATTGTGCTACGCTAGTCACTGAAGGCATCATGCACTGCTCTTTTGACAGCCAAAGGCGTTTCATTCAGCATTTCTCTATCTATAGCTCTACGCTTCGTTTTACACCTATTATGCACCAATCTCTGTTTGTTTAAAAGTTTCTTTACAGTGACTGTATACCTTGGAGGTTCCCTCCCATTTTGGACTGTTCTAATGGGTGCATATTTCTCCAGTGCGTGGTCAACTATTCTTTTAAACTTGAGCCATAGTTTCTCTACATGCTCCTGCCCTGTGTTGAAAGTTTCAGGTTCCTGATCGAGATATGACACTACTAATTTTTTATCTAGTTTAGTGAACGTTTTTGTTTTAATTATCTTTTGTATTTTGGTAATCATTGTCGCCACAAACGCGTCATGGTCACTAATACCAGTTTCGATGTGGGCATCCTCAATGATCTACTTGTTGCCATTAAATACAATATATTTCCACCATGAGTGGGATTTCTAGCTGTCTGTTACAGGTAGTTTTCAGAGAAGGCATTCAGTAATGTTTTACAGTCTATCTTATCACGTACACCACTAAAAAACAGTAATTTTTCCAATTAACTGTTGGATCATTGAAGTGTCCACCAACGATTACAGTATGATTGAGGAACTTGCATACAAGTGAACTGAGGTTTTCTCTAAAGTTTTCGATTACATCAGGGGATGAATCCGGTGCAATAGTTCTAGATTTCCGGAAAGCATTTGACACGGTGCCCCAGTGCAGGCTGTTAACGAAGGTACGAGCGTGTGGAATAAGTTCACAGATATGTGAGTGGCTCGAAGACTTCTGAAATAATAGAACCCAGTATATTGTCCTCGACGGCGAGTTTTCATCAGGGGAAGGGTATCGTCAGGAGTGCTCCAGGGAAGTGTGATAGGACTGCTGTTGTTCTCTACACAGGGTGTTACAAAAAGGTACGGCCAAACTTTCAGGAAACATTCCTCACACACAAATAAAGAAAAGATGTTATGTTGACATGTGTCCGGAAACGCTTAATTTCCATGTTAGAGCTCATTTTATTACTTCTCTTCAAATCAGACTAATCATGGAATGGAAACACATAGCAACAGAACGTACCAGCGTGACTACAAACACTTTGCTACAGGAAATGTTCAAAATGTCCTCCGTTAGCGAGGATACATGCATCCACCCTCCGTCGCATGGAATCCCTGATGCGCTGATGCAGCCCTGGAGAATGGCGTATTGTATCACAGCTGTCCACAATACGAGCACGAAGAGTCTCTACATTTGGTACCGGGGTTGCGTAGACAAGAGCTTTCAAATGCCCCCATAAATGAAAGTCAAGAGGGTTGAGGTCAGGAGAGCGTGGAGGCCATGGAATTGGTCCGCCTCTACCAATCCATCGGTCACCGAATCTGTTGTTGAGAGGCGTACGAACACTTCGACTGAAATGTGCAGGAGCTCCAGCGTGCGTGAACCACATGTTGTGTCGTACTTGTAAAGGCACATGTTCTAGCAGCGCAGGTAGAGTATCCCGTATGAAATCAAGATAACGTGCTCCATTGAGCGTAGGTGGAAGAACATGGGGCCCAATCAAGACATCACCAACAATGCCTGTCCAAACGTTCAGAGATGTCAACACAAGCACCGAACTCAACATTACCTTCCTTTCATTGGGCCAACTGGCGGTGAATCGAGGAAGTACAGTACATACTGACGAAACTAAAATGAGCTCTAACATGGAAATTAAGCGTTTCCGGACACATGTCCACATAACATCTTTTCTTTATTTGTGTGTGAGGAATGTTTCCTGACAGTTTGGCCGTCCCTTTTTGTAACAAATGGTTCAAATGGCTCTGAGCACTATGGGACTTAACATCTTAGGTCATCAGTCCCCTAGGACTTAAAAATGGTTCAAATGGCTCTGAGCACTATGCGACTCAACTGCTGAGGTCATTAGTCCCCTAGAACTTAGAACTAGTTAAACCTAACTAACCTAAGGACATCACAAACATCCATGCCTGAGGCAGGATTCGAACCTGCGACCGTAGCGGTCTTGCGGTTCCAGACTGCAGCGCCTTTAACCGCACGGCCACTTCGGCCGGCCCCTAGAACTTAGAACTACTTAAACCTAACTAACCTAAGGACATCACACACATCCACGCCCGAGGCAGGATTCGAACCTGCGACCGTAGCGGCCACGCGGTTCCGGACTGCAGCGCCTAGAACCGCACGGCCACCGCGGCCGGCTATGAAGATACAAGTCGACTTAGACAACATTTGCAGTTGGTGTGATGAATGGCAGCTAGCCATAAATGTGGAAAATTGTAAGTCAATGAGGATAAGTTGGAAGATCAAACCTATAATATTCGGATACAGTATTACTGGTGTCCTGCTTGACACAGTCAAGTCTGAGCGTAACGTTGCAAAGTGGTATGAGGTGGAACGAGGATGTGAAAACTGTGGTAGGGAAGGCGAATGGTCGACTTCGTTTCATTGGGAGAATTTTAGGAATTTGTGGCTCACTTGCAAAGGCGGCCTCATAATTATAGGACGCTGAGGGGACCAATTCTTGAGTACTGCTCGAGTGATTGGGATCCGTACCAGGCCGGATTGAAGGAAGAATAGAAGCAACTCAAATGCGGGCTGGCAGGTTTGTTACCGGTTCGAACAACATGCAGGTGTTACGGAGACACTTCGGGAACACAGATGTGAATTCCTGGAGGGAAGGCGACGTTGTTTTCGAGAAACACTATTGAGAAAATTTAGAGAACAGGAGTTTGAAGCTGACAGCCGAATGATTCTACTGCCGCCAACATACATTGCGTGTAAGGGCCACGGAGATAAGATTTGAGAAATTAGGGCTCATACGGGGGCATACAGACAGTCGATTTTCTCTAGTTCTATTTGCGAGTGGGACAGAAAAGGAAATGACAAGTGGTGGTACAGGGTACCCTCCGCCAGGCACCTTACCGTGGTTTGCGGTGTATCTATGTAGATGTAGATGTTATAGTGTTGCCCGCATCTCGTGGTCGTGCGGTAGCGTTCTCGTTTCCCACGCCCGGGTTCCCGAGTTCGATTCTCGGCGGGGTCAGGGATTTTCTCTGCCTCGTGATGGCTGGGTGTTGTGTGATGTCCTTAGGTTAGTTAGGTTTAAGTAGTTCTAAGTTCTAGGGGACTGATGACCTATGATGTTAAGTCCCATAGTGCTCAGAGCCATTTGAACCATTTTGTTATAGTGTTGTGTTTGTGTCGTTGTTGACGGTTAGGAAGAAGAATGAGGGGAAATGCCGGCTCCGGTGCACAGAGTACTTCTCTCGAATAGGACCGAATACTGGTGATAAAAATTTCTTCCGCTACCAGCGTTTGAACCGGATACCTTTGAATAGAGTCAGTCTATACAGCGCGTTTTAGTGACCTTTTTTCACTCTATCTGTCCGCTACTTCGTCATTTTCTTGTCACTATTTCTGCGGGAGAGTAGTATGACACCTCTGAAATTCTATCGTAAAGAAAATCACACAGTTTTTTCTTTTTTTTTTTTTTATTACCGATGGTGGCAAGCCCCCTGCCCGCAGACACTGAGCTGTCGGGTCTCGGCTGCGCAGGCGAGTGACACTTCATTATCTGTAACGGCCTTCAATCTAAGCAGGAGTCTATCCTATCGATTGACGCGGAGGCATTTCCGCTCTGCCGTTTCCGGACCGGGCTTGTTTATAACGGAGGCGCAGCTGTGAGAACCGGAGAACGCTGGGGTCGCACAGAAATCTGCGCTACTATATCACCCAGAGTCACCAGGCACTAACGAAATATCGCCGTCAGTAATCTGTTAACCATGGACACCGTATCGGCGAGCGAAGGCACTGGGAAGACGGCGATTGAGGCAAAGGATGAGAAAAGTGAAACGGCAGAACATAGCGCGCACTCAGTGTCGACAACCGGTGCTGCTGACAATGCAGGCGAGAAGGCGACGGGTACAACAAAACAGGAGCTCGATCCGGGTCAAGCGAACGCAGGCAGCGAAGCGACCCTGACAATTGGCGGTGCAGCAGTGGGACCAACCTCAGAGTCAAAACCAGGTGTAGCGCCCAGGGCGCAGACAGTGCCGTCTGACGAGACAGTAGCAGGTACTACTCTTGTTCCACAGAAGCAACCAGTCGCTGGAAAATCCGTGGAAACACCGGTAGCTCCGACTGCGAAGGAGCCACCAGCAGCGGCCACCGTGTCCGACCTCCGGAGGGACAAGTTCGGACAGTGGGCGACAGGCGATGAGGGAACAGCTGCCTGCCCTTCGCTCACCAGGGGTGTGGATCACTTGCGCAGCCCTCAACTCAACAAGGTGCGTAGTGCAATAGCTGCAAAAGACACATTTTGAGGAAGGGGTTGAGGGGCTTGGATGAGGAGGGCAGGATGTCATCAGTCTTATGACTGGCTCTATTCCACCCACTACTCCTTCTCCTGTACCAATTTCTTCAGGTCAGACTAGCACTTACAGCCAACGTCTTCGAATGTTTTGTTGGACACATTCTATTCTTTATCTCTCCCTCTACGGATTGCTCTAGTACATGAAACATATTCCACGATGCCTTAAGGCATGTACTGTCATCCTGCCCCTCATTCTAATCAGTGTTGTCCACATATTCCTTTCCTCGCCGATTCTGAGGAAATCCTCCACAATTTTCGTTTTATCACTCCACTTAACTATCATCATTTTCCTATAAGATCTCAGATGCTTCGATTCTCTTTTATCCGTTTTACCACACAGTCCACGATTCAGTCCTCCTGTGCTCCAGATGTACATTTCCGATTTTTTCCCTCGTATTAATGACTACGTGTGATACTAATAAACACTTTTTAGCGAGGAATGCACTGTTTGCCTATGCTAGCCTGCTTCTCTGCTTCTTATACCCTCCTTGCGTCATCCGTCGTGCATTGTTTTGCTTCCAAGTTAGCAGAATTCCTTCACTTCGGCTACTACAGGGACTCTAATTTTTTGTTGAGTTATTCTTCATTACATTCGTTTTTCTTCGATATGCTCTCAGTTTTTATTCTGTTATCATTAAACTCAAATGAAACATTACGGTTCTAGAGACCTTTCCAGGTCTCAAGACATCTATGATGTGTATATGCAGACTGCAGTGACAAATGAAGATATGTAACAAGACCAGAATTCGAACCCCGGCCTCCTCCTTACTTGACAGATGTGCTAACCACAATACCACCCTGGCACAATGGCTTTGCACAACTGCACAGACTACCCTAGCACGCCTCACTTCTCCCCCAGTCCATACAGTTGTGCAAAGCCACTGTGCCAGGGTGGCGGAGTGGTTTACACAACTGCCTAGTGAGCAGGAGACCGGGTCCATATCCTCGCCTTGGTACAAATTTTCATTCATCGCTTCAGTCTGCATGTATACGTCATAGATGTATGAGACTCGAAAAAGTCTCTGGAACCATATGGTCTCATTCAATTAATGCACCTGAGCCCGGTTTTAAGACAGGATCCCCCATTTCGTGGGCTGAGATGTGAATGGGACTTTGTACTGAGGAGATTCCGTGGAGTTGCGGAAAGCCACTGTGCCTGGGTAGCATAGCGGTTAGCGCATCTGCCTAGCGAACAGGAGGCCCACCAGACTCGAATTGTGGCCTTCATAGAAATGTAGCCCCTTTTATACCTTGTAAAAAGAGATACGTTATTAAGAGTAAAAAAAAAAAAAAAAAAAAAAAACAAACGCCGAAACAAATACTAGTAAGACAAATTATTTTTCTTGATCCTAGGTCCACAGTGCAATGAATTTTTAATGAGTCCATGCTGCCAGTAATAAATTAAAAACTAACAGTTAGGCATCATGGAGTCATTCAAAAACTAATAAGATTAAATTACAGCAGGAGAAAGAACTAAAAATGTCCTTCAAAGGTGTAGAACATTGTTAATGCCCTGAAACAAAACGAAGTAGACATCTCGAATACTAAAGAAGTATTTGCCGTTATATATTAGAACCCATTTCCTTTTAGGAATCTAGAACTGTTTCCTTACGCTGCGACGAATTTCTTCGAAACAGGTCAACTTGGTAGAAGTAAACAGGCAGTTTTCTACAGACGTTTGCTTGCGTTTCGACGAATGACAAATACGGCAGAGATCCTGCAGAGCTTCTTGGAAAATGAAACGCAGAAATGTTTTGAGAAGTACAGTGAACGAATACGGCCGTTTGTGCTCTCAAGTAGGTCCTGATCTGAGGGCAACCACTAACCTAACATCCTTCTAAAGCAGAAAAATTTGCACTATCCCTCCAGAATTTTTTTGTCACAGACTTTGTTTACATTTCTTGAGGAATCTCAAAAACGCGTCCTTCGTATATGGTTCATCCACTTTTACTAGTTTGCCGACACACAACTAGCAGAGTACTATTACACTACAGCAAAAAAATGGCTCTGAGCACTATGAGACTTAACATCTATGGTCATCAGTCCCCTAGAACTTAGAACGACTTAAACCTAACTAACCTAAGGACATCACACAACACCCAGTCATCACGAGGCAGAGAAAATCCCTGACCCCGCCGGGAATCGAACCCGGGAGCCTGGGCGTGGGAAGCGAGAGCGCTACCGCACGACCTCGAGCTACACTACAGCAAATAGATCTATAGTAATGTGAGCAATTTCGTTTGTTTCGAATCGCGGTAGTACGTAAGAACTTATGCCATTCTCCGACTGCCGGCCGGGGTGGCCGAGCGGTTCTAGGCGCTTCAGTCCGGAACCGCGCGACCGCTACGGTCGAAGGTTCGAACCCTGCCTCGGGCTTGGATGTGTGTGTTGTCCTTAGGTTTGTTAGGTTTAAGTTGTTCTAAGTTCTAGGGGACTGATGACCTTAGAAGTTAAGTCCACAGTGCTCAGAGTCATTTGAACCACTCTCCGACTTTACTGTATACTTCACGCAATAGTTTCATTGCACTTTGACAGTTCGCTTTTATCTAAAATTAGTTTTTTTTTCAGTGAAATTGGTGTTGATGTAATCATAGGTTGTTTAGGCACTCCACGCAGGAACTTCATGATGACTAAAGGTTGACCTCTAGGAAAATTGCCGCACCACAGTTGTATAAGGCTTACTCAGGCAAGCGGGGCTCTGTCTGAGTGGATCCTTATTACCCTAGCTGCTCGTGGGTCTGAGATGGATCCCTCGAAATTTTCTCCTCCACCTCCCAGCAGAATGAGTGAGCCGCTACTAGATATCGACACCAATCTCTCGAGAGGCCTCGTGTGACGAGTCCTTCAGATTCTAGATTTATTCAGGGTAGTTCTGTCTTTAGTAACAGAACGCATGGTTCGGCTCAGGATATGTTTTTCATAGTTAAACGAAGAGAGGGAAGCTTTGAGAAAGTTTCCCCTTCCTACATTCACAAGGGTTTAGATGGTATAGCAATTATACTGAAATCTGCAAAGCAGCTGTGCAGTGAAACACTGTTGGTCGAACCCTCCAGTTCCCAACAAGCGACAAACCTACAAAATGCGAAAAGCGTTGGGTAATGTGATGTGTCGACCGAAGTGCCGACACAGTGTTATTTTGAGGGGGCCGATAGGCACGCTATCTAACGCAGACGGGCGTGAATTCTGGAACAGGATAAGTAGTGAATTCTCATGAGAAAAGTATGCAGCTCCTCAAATACTTATCTTTTATTCTTTGATGAATACAGCATTCTCGATGAGACATTTCATATGATAACTTTCAAACTAGGTAAGGCTAATGGCGCCTTGCTAGGTCGTAGCCATGGACTCAGCAGAAGGCTATTCTAACTGTCTCTCGGCAAATGAGAGGAAGGCTTCTTCCGTACTGTCGCTAGCAATGTCGTCGTACAACTGGGGCGAGTGCTCGTCCGTATCTCGAGACCTGCCTTGTGGTGGCGCTAGGTCTGCGATCACACAATGGCGACACGCGGGTCCGACATATACTAAATGGACCGCGGCCGATTTAAGCTACCACCTAGCAAGTGTGGTGTCTGGCGGTGACACCACATAATGTGCCATTGAAACTGAGATACACACAACCTTGAGCTACAGCAAAGCTACTGCATATCTGGTGGCCATTACAAAAGAAGAACTGCAAGGTTAGTGGGCTCAAGCATTCGGTTTTAACATACAGAATACCATGGAAGTGGTGAGAGAAACGTATTGTACCTGCTAACAACAGGAACTGGGGGCGGAAGAAAATGTATAGAAACTATCAAAATCAACCAAGAACAAACATTTAGCAAAGGGGAGGAGAACATGGAAGATTTTTGGCTCAATACAGAGGTATTAAAGGCTCTGTGATAGATTTCCTGTATGATATCAGTCAACAGATCAAAGTGGCCTGTTTAGATGCTCATTTGTCATGATGGAACTGAAACGGAAGGTGATGAAATGAAAGCTGACATATTAAATTCTGTCTTTGGACATTAGTTCTCACAAGAACGTAACACAATTCTTTTGATTGTCGCAAGGATATGAAAACATTAAAAACTTTAGCGCCCACCTGAAAAACAAACGAAGACAAAAGATAGAGGTTTCGTGATCGTCGATGCTGATAACCCACAGCCTGCGTACACCTGTAATACTCGTATATAGGTTCTGCCCTCCACCATGAGATGGAGGCAAGAAGAAAAACGATTATTGTAAATGTATCTGGAAAGATATTATTATGGCAGTTGAAGGCCGCTCACTTATGTCTCAGACCAGCATAAATAAATGCAAGTTATTAATAATAGCAAATAGTCTGCAGGGGACGTTGCAAATGGAAGACTCTTGGACCAGGTGCGGTGTTTATCACACTGTCCATTCATAAGATCCAGAAGTCTGTAGACAGTGAGCTTTAGTTTGATGCTATGTTTCGTGATTTCCGAGAAACCTTCGATACAGAAACACATCGACGCCGTATATACAAACCACGTATTTATGAAAACCCGTATGAAACTGGAGACTGAAGACTTTACTAGCATCGCGTAGTACCTCTTTCTTATCATTTTCAGAAGCGAAAGTATCGTCTGGTATACTTGAGGAAGTTCTGTTGACAAGACATTAAGCAATCTAAAAGAACTTTTACCTCTCTGAGGCTTTTCAGAAACGACACATCTGTAATTAGGGAGAGGGAGATCATATCGTTAGAAGATTGCTGCAGAAAGACCTAGACATAGCTATCTCTCGTTGTAACTACTAGCAACTCATCCTCAACACGGTTTATCTGATTTACTCTCCACAAATACCCCGAAAGTCCCGATACCAGTTGATCCGGTAATCATTCATTAGAATCAGTCAGGACAGCCAGGCTTCAAGGAGTAGCTGTCCAGAACGATTTATCGCGGAACGACCGCATAAATCTATCGTTCTGGAAACAGGATGATGTTGAGTTATCGGAAAAATCGTTCGGAAATGTTGTTCACCCAAGAAAAACGCTAGGCCAATTATGAAATTCTAGTTCCAACAACTCATGAGAATTGTTCGTCAGTATTGGTTACCGTTAGAGATACACGTTGAAAACAGATCCATGCGTCTCGTCATTAATTTTATTTAGTCAGTGCAAGCACGACACAGAAATCCTCAAAAAACTCTAGTGAGAAACGTATCAAGAAAGGCGCTGTGTATTGTGACTCGAAGACCTTTGAAATAATAGAACCCAGTACGTTGTCCCGGACGGCAGATGTTCATTGAAGACAGGAATGCTCCAAGGAAGTGTGACAGAACCGCTCTTATTTTCAATGTGCATAAACGATCTATCTGAGCAGAAATCTGAGACTGCTGATGACGCTGCAGTGTACGAGAAAGTGCCGTCCTTGAGCGACTGTAGCAGAATACAGGATAATATAGATAGAATTTATACTTGGTGTAATAAATGCCACCTTGCCCTCAATGTGGAAAAATGTAGGTTAATGCAGTTGAGCAGGAGAAACAGTCCTGCAATTTCGTATACTGTGTTATAGTTCAATTCTTTTATCTTGGCGGCTCGCGCATGCCCGCCTAGACGTGGGAGATTGCTGCGTTGCCAGTTGCACACGACGCACGCGCCAAGAGAAGCAGCGCCATAGTATAGCATAGCTCGCAAGCTTACGTTTAGGGGGGAGCGCGCAGTTCATGAAGTAAAGCCGCCACGGCCGCATTAACCCTTTCGCTGCTACAAAGACGTGCTCCCTGCATTCCGCGCTGTGGGCGATTTTGTCACTGCACTGCTCGCCTGTGCAGACACATTGTGTTCCGACTGCTTTGACACTCTTTATCATTCGATTCCACAAAAATTATTTGGCTCAAAAATTAGATTTTTACCTATCTTCTTGACTGATACCTTACCCATAAATGACTTAATTTTGTTTCGATGTTCAACGCAGTTATTGTGCAGCATTAAATATAGTAAACCCTTGCACGAAATTTTGAAGAGTTTGCAGAGGTAAAGTCCATAGAGTATACTTTCCGGATGGTCGATTTTAGTTGCCACAATGTTGAGAATGAAATGTGGACAAGATACCTATATATTTCATTTAATTTAAGTACCACATAAGTGTCGTATGTAATATTGAGAAATATTCCACCTTTCGCGACTGTAACAAAAGTTTTACTTACACTGGGCACGTTTGGCTTTATTTTAAAGCACTTCAATCAATCAAAAGGAAGTAGACAAAATACATTAAACAAAACTGTGGACTTACAAAAACATTAGGACTTGAATATACCGTCTGTCAGTGAAGTGCTCAGAGCTATGTCAAATATAATTTTGTGTGTGGCACACACAAACAGCATTTATTTGCTAAAACACTGATGAGCCAACACAAACGTTGAATATTGTGCTACCGCAGCACAAAACTACGAAAGGTGACTTGGCAATGGAGGACACAAAATACAGTCCTCTTATGATGCTTCAAAAGAGAGAAACGCGTCTGGTCTAAATAAGTCACTTATTACAGTTGCAGAAGAGGGATATATTTCAATACCATTGGTAAAACTGCGACTGTGGAACAAAAACAAGAAATAGAACATGAATACCATTGTGTATGTGCCATACCGTTCACCGATGAAAGTGCTTTAAAATAAAGCCAAACGCGCCGTGTGTAAATAAAACTTTTATTACAGTCGCGAAAGACGGAATATTTCTCAATATTACATACGACACCTATGTGGTACTTAAATTAAATGAGATATTGTTATACAGTAAATATTATATGAAATTTAGGTATCTTGTCCACATTTCATTCTCAACATTGTGGCAACTAAAATCGACCATGCGGAAATTATACGCTATGGACTTTTACCTCTGCAAACTCTTCAAAATTTCGTGCATTGGTTTACTACATTTAATGTTGCATATCAAAACAAAATTAAGTCATTTACGGGGGGAAGGTATCAGGCAAGAAGACGTGTAAAAATCAAATTCTTTGGCCAAATAGTTTTTGTGAAATCGAATGATAAGTGTGTCAAAGCAGTGGGAACACCATGTGTCTGCACAGGCGAGAAAAGCAGTGATGACAAAATCGCGCACAGCGCGGAATGCGGGGAGCACGTGTCTGCAGCAGCGAAAATGTTAATGAAGAGGCAAAGCACTAGAAATTTCATTCAAACGAATAAAATTCGTGAAGTAAGGCACTCCAATATTGTTTTTAAATAAAGAAAATATTAAGCGCCGCACAAGGTTTGAACTCATAACCTTTCACTAGGCAGCCCAACACCTTAACCATTCCACTACCTTAGCTCATCGAACAATGTAACTCCATAAGGACTCTAACACCTCACGCAACTACATATAAACACTGTTGGTATGACTATGAATTACTCACGCTTCGTCGACGTACAATAGGAAATAAACAGTTACCGCTGTTCTTTATTGCAAAAAAGCAGTTCGTGAGATTGAAACAAACACCTTTCCTTGCTATCGCTTGTATTAGGAGTCTTATTGCTTGTTTGGTTTAATTAATTAATAGAATATGAAGCAATTGGTATAAAGAATGCTTTTTCCAAACTTTCTGTAAAAGAAAGTCTGCTATCAAGACATTGCTTTTGTTCTATTACTTTATTTATGACTGAACGTTTCTAAAACTGAAGACACTCGTCCGTGCTCTGCACTGCTGTCGAGATCTGGCAACGTCGTTCTCTGTTCATTGGCTGACTGTGTTTTGTGACGTCAGATGCGCAGAACGAACCTAAACTCGGCCGCCAAGATATATGACGCGCACTTTAGTGGTGTGCTGATTGACATTGCCAAGTCCATTAAATAACTTACCGTAATGTTGTAAAGCTGCATGAAATGGAAAGAACAGGTAAGGGTAACTGTAGGGAAGATAAATAGTCGACTTCTGTTTATTGGGAGAATTCAAGGAAAGGGTAGTTCATGTATAAAGAAGATCACGTACAGATCACTAGTGCGACCCATTCTTGGGTAATGTTCGAATGTTTAGGATTCCGAGCATGTCGTATAAATGAAAGCTGTCGAAGCAATTCAGAAGCGTACTGCTAGATTTGTTACCGGCAATTCGATCAACACGCAAATACTACGGAAATGTTCCGTAAATTCAAATGAGAATCCCTGGAGAGAAGTAGTTCTTTTACGAAGTACTGTTGAGAAAGTTTAGAGAACCAGCACTTGCGACAGACTGCAAAATAATTTTACTACCACTAATGTACATCCCTCATAAACACAGCGTCGAAAAAAGAAACGAGGGGCCGGCCGAAGTGGCCGTGCGGTTAAAGGCGCTGCAGTCTGGAACCGCAAGACCGCTACGGTCGCAGGTTCGAATCCTGCCTCGGGCATGGATGTTTGTGATGTCCTTAGGTTAGTTAGGTTTAACTAGTTCTAAGTTCTAGGGGACTAATGACCTCAGCAGTTGAGTCCCATAGTGCTCAGAGCCATTTCAACCATTTTTTTTTAGAAACGAGGGCTTGTAAAGAGGCACCCAGAGAGTCGCTTTTCCCTCGCTCCATTTGCGTGAAACAGAAAGGAGAACGACTAACACCGATATGAGGCTCCCTCCACCATGCACCTTATATTGATTTGCGCATTATACGCGTAGATGTAATTGCAGGCTTCCTTTCGAAATTCTGAGAAACCATTTTCCAACACGAGTTTATATTTCAGTTGTTGTTGTTGTTGTTGTGGTCTTCAGTCCTGAGACTGGTTTGATGCAGCTCTCCATGCTAATCTATCCAGTGCAAGCTTCTTCATCTCCCAGTACCTACTGCAACCTACATCCTTCTGGATCTGCTTAGTGTATTCATCTCTTGGTCTCCCTCTACGATTTTTACCCTCCATGCTGCCCTCCAATACTAAATTGGTGATCCCTTGATGCCTCAGAACATGTCCTACGAACCGATCCCATCTTCTGGTCAAGTTGTGCCACAAACTTCTCCTCAATCCTATTCAATACTTCCTCATTAGCTATGTGATATACCCATCTAATCTTCAGCATTCTTCTGTAGCACCACATTTCGAAAGCTTCTATTCTCTTCTTGTCCAAACTATTTATCGTCCATGTTTCACTTCCATACATGGCTACACTCCATACAAATACTTTCAGAAATGACTTCCTGACACTTAAATCTATACTCGATGTTAACAAATTTCTCTTCTTCAGAAACGCTTTCCTTGCCATTGCCAGTCTACATTTTATATCCTCTCTACTTCGACCATCATCAGTTATTTTGCTCCCCAAATAGCAAAACTCCTTTACTACTTTAAGTGTCTGATTTCCTAATCTAATTCCCTCAGCATCAACCGACTTAATTCGACTACATTCCATTATCCTCGTTTTGCTTTTGTTGACGTTCATCTTATATCCTCCTTTCAAGACACTGTCCATTCCATTCAACTGCTCTTACCTCCAGCTTATATCACGAGTAATTATCCAAGAAAATTTAAGGCGTGCCTTTAGGGAATGAAACAAGTAGGACCGGAAATGTTTATTGCACACTAAGTACCCTCCGCCTCGCATCACACGGTGAAGTATAGTCGTAGATGTACTTGCCCTCCATTCTACGATGAAAGATTGGCTCTGAAACTGACCTCTAAGCCCCTCCAGGAAGGGCCATTCCATCAGAGACTGCAGGAGAACATCTCAGGAGTTTGGATGAGTAGTACAGAGGTACTTGTAAATTGAAGAGCCGAACAGGGTTGTGAGTTGTGTTGCAAAGGGTTAGTTATTACGAAGTTTCTTGTGGTATGCAGAGTTCTGATTTCGTCTCCAGTTTGAAATTCAGGTTTAGACTCATTCTGTAGTTGTTTCTGCATTAAGAGCCGGCAGAGCGGTTCTAGGCGCTACAGTCTGGAACAGCGCGACCGCTACGGTCGCAGGTTCGAATCCTGCCTCGGGCACGGATGTGTGTGATGTCCTTAGGTTAGTTAGGTTTAAGTAGTTCTAAGTTCTAGGGAACTTATGACCACAGCAGTTGAGTCCCATAGTGCTCAGAGCCATTTGAACCATTTGAACAACGAGACTGGACTGTAGATCAGTGGAAAAGTGTCGCTTGGTCGGATAAATCATGTTTCTTGTTACACCAGACCGATTGTTGGGTCCGCATCCTCTAGGTCAGTGATCGTCAAAGTTGTCAGTCAAAAGAGCTATATGGCAACAGAACATGAACTGAAATTTCTTCTAAGAGCCAATTTTTTAAAACTTAAACTATGTAGGCAGATACTTCGTTATTAACTTAATTAGAGTACTCTTAAGCCAGGTTTTGCAAAAACCTCCTGAATTTGAATGAAATAAATTTGCTGAGGTCAATCCCTTTCAACATACCCATCCACAGTACAACGAAAAACGAGCCAAAGTTGCAAATTTCACTTTTTTATTTACTTTATTTCGGGCCAGGACCCATTTTCAAATCATCGTGCCAGTTAGTCGAAATGGTATTTCCAAAAATACAAAATCATATCAAAAATATATAAGTATTATGAAGTGAAAATGAACAGTTACAGTGCATACAGAGTCACCGCGTAAAAAAAAAGTAAAATTTGCAACTTTGGCTGGTTTTTCGTTGCGCTGATTAAGAGACGTTGAGGGCTAAGAGAAGTTGAGGACCTGCAAATATTTCAGCATGCTAGAAGTTCATACCCATCCACATTTGTGTTTTATAATTGTCTCGTATGCCTCCTTTCATTCATCCTCTGTATATGCCAAACAGACTCACCATACCTTTCTCAATATGCGACACTACAACTTTTCTCGTACTACAACGCTCCCTAAAATTAACAAACTTCGCTGAAACTTTTAAATCTCAGTTGTGCTTTAGGCACGTTGGATAACGATGTTATTTATGAATAAAGGTAGATTTTGAGGTATCTATGAAATTAAATCATTACAGTGACTGGCACAAACTAATGTGAGTAATGATGTTGCATGTCTTTGGGCATTTGAGTAAATCAGCTTTTTATGTGGCTTTTAATTATAGCTAAGGTTCGACATTCTCAGCAGTAAGACAACTTCTCTTCACAAGGTCCATGGTTGAGAATGTTCGTTCGCATGAATACATAGATCTGAATAAGAAAATAACAAGGGACACTAGTTTTTCGGCTGATTATGAGTCAGGAATACTGTTCCAGGCGTAAAAAAAAAAAAAAAAAACTTCAGAGCACTCGCCTGAAGATAGACACAAACACAAACAGGGTATGAAGAAATTGATTTAAGAAAACCAGACATATTTACAAGTATATTTATTTGTTGTTGCACGGGCTTGTATTTCTTTGTAATTATCATCATCTACTCCACTTATTTACGACTCATGGATATTACTAAACCACTTTGCAAATGTTTCCTTGTTATTTCATTCTCTTTTTTTCTTTTTTTTTTTTAATCGATTGCACGCTTCATAATGCACTAACTTCAGCACGTTAAAAATTATCTCGCGCACCTGACATAGAACCATTTCGATGACACTGTCTCGAGCCGAAAAAGCGGTGCGAATGGCAACGAGTGGACGTGGTTTGAGTCATCTACACACACGCCTAACACCACTTCTTCAAAATACTCTAGCCCAAACCAAGAATCTACTTCTGTGCATAGGCCAGGAAGTTTCATTCGCACTGTGCGTGCACGACCGCGCGTGATTTTTGCAGAGTAACAACAACGAGATAAGAGCTGCCTGAGGCTCGCGAGCCACGGTTTGCCGACCACTGTTCTAGGTGAACTTCTGCTCGAAGCAAGTACAGCACTACCGACTCCGTCCTGTGGGGACAGCATTAGTATACGGGTACATTCACTTGGGCTTCCACGGGACCTGTAGTAGTAACCGAATGCACTGTGACAGCTGCGCACTACATGAACATAACTGCGAAGTACCTGCTCTCTTAACGCTTAATATCTTCCTTGATGACGGCATGTCGCAGCAGGATAACTGTCCATGTCACAAGGCCAAAATTGTGTTAGGGTGTTTTGGAGAGCATGATCGTGAACTCATTTCTTGTCTTGGCCATCAAATTAGTCTGATCTGAACCCGATGGAAAACATCTGAGATGCTATCGGACACTAGCTCTGTGCCCTATACTAAAGGCCCATAATTTACGGGAATTTCGTGGTCTGTGTATAGACTTGTGAAGCCACATATTTCCACATTCCTACCGTGGACTTTTCGAATCCGTAACACTCAGAACTGCTGCTGCATTGCATCCCAAATGTGGACTAACACGCTATTAGCAGGTGTTCATAACGTTTTGGCTGTTTGTGTGCGTTTTTTGAAGAATACGAAGGAAGACTATAGAGTTTTGGTTGGAGACGGACCGCAGCTAAGCTAGGACAAAGATGGGGAACGAAATCAGCCGTATACTCCTGAAAGGAACATCCCACACAGTTCGCTTAACCGATTTAGGAAAGCCACATAAAACTTAAATCTGGACTGGTAGATGGGGATTTGAAACCCACGCCTCCAGAATCTAGGTCTGTTATCTTAATCTACTATCTTAGCCGGCCGGTGTGGCCGTGCGGTTATAGGCGCTTCAGTCTGGAACCGCGTGACCGCTACAGTCGCAGGTTAGAATCCTGCCTCGGGCATGGATGTGTATGATGTCCTTAGGTTAGTTAGGTTTAAGTAGTTCTAAGTTCTAGGGGACTGATGACCTCAGATGTTAAGTCCCATAGTGTTCAGAGCCATTTGAACCATCTATTATCTTAACCGCTGCATCACATGGCTCGGTTTGGGTTTCTGAGACTGGCATTTACCTGTGTTTGAATCTGCCCACAGTTAATTACAGCACTCAGATTTGCGAATGTCTTGTTCAGCTATATCACAAGAGAGCACTCCGCGCGATAAGCTATTGGAGCAACGTCGTACTACTAGCTATTGACATTTTCAAGATATTCATTTAGTATTCTAGGTAACTGGTACGCGGCACGTCATGAGGTCTATTTTACAAAGGAACTTTGTTTCTACAGCTAGATTCATAACATTATCACCCTGAAATTTTGCCGCATTGACATTAAACCTCGTCAAACTGGCATGTACTGTAAAAAAACTGCACTGTCTGTCAGCAGGTAATACAACATGCAGCTTGAAAAAACACGCTATAGGTGAATGCTGTAAATATTATCTTATAATTATGTGCTGGTGAGTACGTAGGATACCAGTGTGTTATACAGCTAACACGAATTTAGTAGCTGTTCTGGATATGTTGTCGACTGTGCATCACGTCTTGTCCAAATAAGTTACGGCGCAGCTATTGTATTATCAGTATGAATTATTTCATTTTCTCGTAAATAATTTTTGTTTCTAAGTTGCTTGTCACGAGGGCTGATTAGTTCAAATGGTTCAAATGGCTCTGAGCACTATGGGACTTAACATCTGTGGTCATCAGTCCCCTAGAACTCAGAACTACTTAAACCTAACTAACCTAAGGACATCACACACATCCATGCCCGAGGCAGGATTCGAACCTGCGACGTAGCGGTCACGCGGCTCCAGACTGAAGCGCCTTTAACCGCACGGCCACACCGGCCGGCGGCTGATTAGTATGATATCCTATAAGCTAACTGTTTTGTGTGACTGTCTGCAGTCGCCTTTGCTCATAATTAAGAATTTCCACAAATTATTTTTCTGAAAAGTAAAGCATAAAGGCCGTCTGGTACTAACGATAGACAGGTAATGAGTGGTAGTTTCAATAGATCACTCACTGACTACAGACAGTTCTGAATTGCGTGTAGGTCGACATTCTTACTGCAGTAGCAGGCTACGATGAATGCGTGTAAAACTATGCGTTACATTTACGTCCATATTGACAGAAATCTAAGCCCTGTCAAAAAACGTTAGTAACTAAACTTGGCGTGAAGTAATATTATGGTCAACTGTATCTTACGTTATCTCGTTGTTTGATACTACAGAAAAATTCATTAACCCTGAGTGTCGACGTGATGGTGTGCAGTAGATAATCTCAGATCAAACAACACGAAGATGTATTGTCTTTCTCCACGAAGGAGAGATGCTAAAGGACTGCTATAACGACCCATCATGCATGAAGACGATAACGCTTGTTTCGTCATCATGATTGTAAACATAATAACATCGAAACGAAAAACTAGAGGCTGCAATTTGTTTTAATTTTGCTGTTACCTGTTTCCCTTTATTCCATCATTGCCTCTGTAATCGGAGAAACTGTAGGAAATAACCATTCGACCTTTTTAATTTTTTATCATGACGAAAGCTTCCGTCTCCTCTCCTGTCAAGAAGCCATTAGTTTCCGTATTATATTCATTTCTGCGTGCTTTTCTCTCTCTTTGATTTAAAAGCTTTTATCTTCTGTGTAAGACATCGCATGGATACATCTTGGAAATGTAGGCGAAATACTGCATCGCTATTCGTCTTTATATACTGATGCAAAAATATCTCAACACCAAAAAATAATTAATGTAACAAAATGAAATTTCGGAAATTCATTTGTCTAGGTAACACATTTAAGTGATTAACGTTGCAAGATCATAGGTTAATGTTTGTGTGAGATAAGTCATTGCAAATGTGAAATGCTGGTACACTAATAACCCGTGTAACCGCCAGAATGTTGAATGCAAACATGCAGACGTGCGTCCATTGTACTGTACAGGTGCTAGACGTCAGTTTGTGGAATGGATTTCCATGCCTGTTGCACTTGGTCGATCAACAACAAAAATGGTTAATGCTGTTTGTGGATGAAGCTGGAGTTGTCATCCAATGGTGTCCCATATGTATTGGATTGGAGGCAGATCTTGTGATAGAGCAGGTCAAGCCAACATGTCGACACTGTAGAGCATGTTGGGTAACAAGAGCGGAATGTGGGCGAGTGTTATCTTGTCGGAAAACACTCCCTGGAATGCTCTTCAAGAATGGCAGCACAACAGGTCGAATCACGAGACTGACCTACAGATTTGCGGTCAGGGTGCATGGGATCACCTTGAGAGTGCTCCGGCTGTAGTACGAAATCGCACCCCTGATCATAGGTCCAGCGTATCTACCACGCAGACAGGTTAGTTTCAGGCCCGCAACTGGCCCCTTCTAACCAACACATGGCCGTCACTGGCACCGAGGCAGAACCAGCTTTCATCAGAAAACACAACAGACCTCCACCCTGTCCTCCAATGAGCTATCACTTGATGCCACTCAAGTTGCAAATGGCGGTGGTTTAGGGTTACAGGACGTTTGGCTCGGAGCTGTCCTTGAACTAACCGATCTGTAAGATTCATTGTGTCACTGTCGTTCTAACTGCTGCTCACGTTGTCGCTACATATAAGTACGATGCGCCAGAGCCATGCGCCGAATACGATGGTCTTTCCTTTCCGTAGTGCCACGTGACGTCTGGAGCCCAGTTTTCTTGCGACCACAGATTCCCGTGATCACCGCTGACAGCAGTCGTGTACAGAGGCAACATTTATGCCAAGTCTGTCTGCAGTATCGCAGAACGAACATCCAGTTTCTCGTAGCCGTATTACACGACCTCGTTTAAACTCAGATGTCGATAATGGTGTCATGTTAACGGCATTCTTGACTAATATTAAATCACCACGTCCTGTCTCGAAAGTAACTAAAGGACACGGCTGTTATAGCCTGTATTTATAGCAAACCCGATTTGCATCCTGATAGTGGCTCTTATGTGACTGGCGTGAAATTTGAGTAGACATCATCTCTCAGATGTGGAAACACACCTACCAGCTTTCGTTAATGTCGCACAACTCCTTCTTGGTGTCGCGATGTTGTTTCCGTCAGTGTATTTGGCAGCTCCGCTTCGATTTTTCGCCTATTTGTACACCATATTTTTATTTTTGTTGTGCTTCGGGAATTTAGGAGGACTTTTTCAGTAGTTTCGATTTCACTTTATGCCATCTCTTCCCGTAATCTTCAATATGAGAAGCTACATTAATATCTGCGCTTTTCCGTTGGTTCATTAACAGCAAACACATTGTCTGCGTATTAATGCCTTTTTCTAAAACCAGGTTGCTTACCATCAAGTCTTGTAACCCCTACACCATCATATTGTTTAAAACAAAAATGATATCTTCTAAGGTGCTGCACTACCTCAAAATAACGTGGGCGAGCGTGGTGGGACAATAACTCGCAGCAAGCCACTCGAAACGTAGGAATTTGAACTGTCGTTGTGTACAAGATGAGTCTGAGTCGCCCATTCAGCGCGGCATCGTGGTGACTGGGTGTTGTGTGATGTCCTTAGGTTAGTTAGGTTTAAGAAGTTCTAGGGAACTGATGACCATAGATGCTAAGTCCCATAGTGCTCAGAGCCATTTGAACCATTTGACCCAGCGCGGCATCTTCAAATGTGTAATCTCTTACAAACAAACGTACAGTGGAAGACAGAAGGCAAGCAAGCTCTTGACGGAAGGAAATCATGTTTTAAAACTCTAAGGAACCGTTCTGAGTAGTATACCAAAACACTGTGCAGTTACCAGAGAAGCTGTCAATATATACTGAACGCACTGGATACCACAAAAAGTTTTTTCTAGAAGGTAACACTTCCTTCGACAATTATATTTTTCAGTTCTTGTAAGCAAGAGGTTTCAAGAAACTACTTCTGTTGAAATCCCGCTTCAAAGTGCATTCATTTTATGCGGAAGGGAGCAAAAACTACTGCCATCCTGCAGTGGAATGTTTCGTTACGTATCGTGCAAAGACTGGTTTTCAAAAGCGGCGTATACAGTAGAGCCTAGATGTTTTCGTGCAACAGTGATCTGCATATTAAGTATTGTCGTTATCACCATACTAATCTGATTTCGCAATCGATGTGTCCCAAACAGGATATCGGGAGCGCTGTTTACGGAAATCACAACAATACGGCTATCACGCCGTTATTTTTGGGCAATAAATATCTCATACGGGCACATAAACATCCGGTCTGATTCGTCCGTGATAAGCTATTTTCGGTGGCTTAAAGCATCCGGAGGGCAACGAAACGCATGTTATTTTGGAAAGGAAACGCGCTGTGATAACAGAGAGGTTGCTAACCCAAGAGAAGTATACCAATGGAGTTGAACAGCTAAAACTCGATGCACTTTGTTGGACAGTGCTAACGTAGATGTTTCCAGAGTCTGCATCTAAATACAGCCTTAGGGTCAAATATACACTGCAGAGGATCCAAAAATGAACATGTACCAGATGATTCAAATAGACAGAACATATTTCAGTTATTTATTACAGACAAACTACGAAAGACAGAAGCACATTGCGCATGTCACTGGCGAGACGAAGGTTCAAAGTTTTGACACAGCTGAGCTGCTGTTAGTTTGTACAACATGGCGACTACACCACAAGAGAAGTTACTTTGTGTGTTGGGATTTACGCGATGTCAGTCCATTGTTCAAGCTCAACGTGCATTCCGCCATCGATTCTGCAGGAAGCCGCTTCTGCACAAGCAGATTTATGACTGGCGTACAAAATTCTTTGAAGCTGGTTGCATATGCAAAGGGAAGAGCACTGGTCTGCCACGCACATCTGATGAAAATGATGAGCGCATCTAACAAGGGAACCACCCCATCGCAGCCCACTCAGATTTAGTAGTAAGATGGCCCAAAGACTGAACACAGATCAAGCACAAAAAAAGGAAGAAAGTGTACTGAACTGTGAAACAAAAGCAAAACAGAAACAGACAACGGTCCAAGCTTGACAAATGCACCATTGAGTGGAGCATAAGTGCAAAGCGGGCGAGCCGAGTTCTAAACCTCCTCGTGCCATTTATCTTTTTTCACACCTTCAAGTACTGTCCGTCCAGTCAGTGAAATGTTTGTTCTCTTTCTTTAGTCTTGGTTCAAATGGCTCTGAGCACTATGGGACTCAACTGCTGAGGTCATCGGTCCCCCAGAACTTAGAACCACTTAAACCTAAATAACCTAAGGACATCACACAACACCCAGTCATCACGAGGCAGGGAAAATCCCTGACCCCGCCGGGAATCGAACCCGGGAACCCGGGCGTGGGAAGCGAGAACGCTACCGCACGGCCACGAGCTGCGGACATCATGTTTTCATCATTTCCTTAGGAGTGATCATGTTCACTTTCATACGAACACCTAAATCGGGCAGAGAGACATATCTCACTCACTCACCAGGCGTACAAATTAGGTGCTATTATTTGGCACACGTACTGTCGCTAATGCCGCGTATGACACACCAGACGTGTTTTCCGGTGGTGGACCCCGTTGACTTGTCGCCTTGTCATCAAACGTTTGCTGTTCCAATTCGAAAGCCACTTCCTTTCGGCTGCTAATAGCGTAGTCGTGCAGAACCGACCTTCATTATAGGTCCCTTCCTTACACCTCGCTGTTGCAAACGGACCTTAGACCTTAGACCATGAATTCAGCGAACAAAAACATAAATAAATGAAAAAAAGAAAGGCAAGAAGGAGCTTTGAAAACGGCTCGCCCACTCTGAAGTCCAACACCGTGACCACTTAACCACGACGCCGTCGTTGCTCAGCTTCCTTTAATGTTGCACTTGTGAAGCCTGGATCTTTCACTGTTTCTATTTTTTTATTTTCACAGTTCAGTAAGCCTTCTTCCTGTTTTCATGCTTGATCTGTGTTCAGTTTTTGACGGGCTGACTACTAAATCTGCGGAGGGTGGGAGTCTGATAGGGAGTTTCCCTTGTGAGATGTGTTGGCGCGAAACCCTCGGAAGTCCACAACCATCTACTAACTTCAACAACGGTGTGGAGTGTTTTGAAATGACGCATGCATATGAAGTCTTACAAGTTGCATTTCTGCAGCAATTGCGTCCCGGCGACCATAACAGAAGGTACGAATTATGAATTTCAATGCCCAAGAATATGGCACAGGACACTTTTTCCAAACGACTCATCGTTTCGGACGAATCGACATTTCATCTACCGGGTAAAGTAAACCACCATAATGTAAGAATTTGGGGTTCACAAAATCCTGGCGTCGTCGTCGAAAATGAAAGAAACTCACTGAAACTGAATGGGTTCTGTGTTGTTTCTGTTCACAAAGTTTATTGACCTTTCTTTTTTGCGGAGGAAACTGTAACTGGAATGTCACACCCTGCCGTGCTGCAAAATTGGTTGTTTTCTCAACTTCACGAAGATTCCAACGATTTTATTTTTATGCGTAATGACATCTCGCCTGACTTTCATCTTGAGATGTGGCGTTATCTTAACACCACCACACCACAACGTTGGATTCGAAGAGGTTTATAACGAGATCTTGTTCACTGCTTTTGGCCTCCTAGGTCACCAGACCTCACACCTTGGGATTTTTTTTTTTTCTGATTACATAAGACAATCTTTGTCCCACATATGGCATCTACTCTTCAAGACTGATAAATCGAATTGTTGAAGATGTCGATTCAATAAATGGAATGTGTAACGAAATGAACTACTGTTTTGACGTTTCTTGAGCAACTCATGGTGCTCATGTTGATTCTACAGTGCAAACATAAAACTTTTAGTCTTCCTCTACCCAGTGACATCTGAAATCTGGTTCTGTCTTTCATAGTTTGTCTGTAATAAACAACTTAAATCTGTTCTTTCTTTTTGAATCACCCTATACTCCGTGATAAATAATTAATGGTCGGAAATGAATTCACAAAAAAAAAAAAAATGGTTCAAATGGCTCTGAGCACTATGGGACTTAACATCTTAGGTCATCAGTCCCCTAGAACTTAGAACTACTTAAACCTAACTAACCTAAGGACATCACACACATCCATGCCCGAGGCAGGATTCGAACCTGCGACAGTAGCAGTCCCGCGGTTTCGGACTGCAGCGCCTAGAACCGCACGGCCACCGCGGCCGGCAATGAATTCACACCTTATAGCAACAACTTAAGCTTTCCCAAATGCGACTGACACTTTCAGTGCATGCATGAATGACAATATAATCCATTGACAGAACTAAACGCCATGTTCAAAAACATACGGCCTCCTGCTGCTTGTACACATTCTTTTTGATACAGGTGTAACTGCTACTGCGTGACTGTCGATTACTCTCCACACTGTGTATTTCGAAGTGTCAATTTCACGCCCATATAGAAGAGTGCGTTTTGTTTAATCTTCTCCCACACGATCCGAAGCCATCTCCTTAAATTCTTTGTCGAGTGCCTTGACCCAAACGTGGATCCAGATTCAGTTCTGAAGGAGGCGAGTCACAGCAGTCGGACACCTATTATAGTTGGGAATCGCAAACGATGGCTGACGAGTTTGAGCTTCTTCTGCGCACCTACCCCACGCATTCTCCGACGGCTAATGCGCGTTCAGTAGTGTTCTGATTCCTCTGTTCTGAATGGCGTAGCTAATGCCAGCATTGAACGTGATCTTAGCGAATTGTTTAGTGAATTTTTATTCCATTTGTTGCGAGCTATCATCGCTGGTTGTGGTGGTAAGTGATTCATTCCGCATAAGCAACAGAGAGACGTAAGTTACAGGATATACCCTTTCTTCAAGCGGAAAGCACACGCATGCGCGTCCCGCAACTGTCGCCATGAATCGTCCGTGCCTCTCGACATGCGGGAACCGCCATTGTTCGTGTGTCATTCTATGAGGTGACTCTAAAATTATAATTTTGGACATAAATGTGTTTCCAGTTTCTAGACAGTTCATTTCATAAGAACTAAATTACATAAGTGGCAGAATAAAACGTTTTATAGCCGAGAGAATTGAAGTACCGGCGTATGAGAAATGCATCAGAATTCATATGGCCTGTACTCCAAATCCGGGGAGGGGGGGGGAGGTACACTTTCTTGACTTCTCCCTCCCCGACCCCTCCTTTCCCGCCCTTTTCTTCGTCTGCGCACGCCTACATGCACTGAATGCGTGTCTGCAAGTTTGCTCTGTCTTCGACAACCACTAGTGAACTGTAAACAGTGGTGAACTTCACCGTACACCATCACACTCAGCTAAATGTATACCTTTTAAAAGACGCAGCCGATTTCGTTCCCCATCCTAACATGACGACCGGTCCATACGCTGCGATTTGTCGGCGCAGAAGTCTGTTCGTGTAACAAAATGCCGTGAAGTCTCGCGCCCACACACGAAAATTTCGATATACTGCCGATCTGTCATCTGTCGATCTAAAGAAAATATCACGTTTTTACGGTGTCTGTAATACAGCAGGGAAACCACACCATATGGTAAGAAAGTATGAATAAATAATTTTACGTGCTCTTCAAAAATCTGTAATTAGTACTTAGAAACTAATATTTACATGCATTTAAACAGTAAATAACTTTCATTATGATGAATGCTTCTCGGGTTATCAGCCGAGTGGTGGCGTTGTCTTGTCGCAACGTTTCGATGAGTTTCTTCTGGTGAAGATGATGGGTACGAGACTCATCGAAACGTTGCGACAAGACGACGCCACCACTCGGCTGATAACCCGAGAAGAATTCATCTGTGGAATACGCCGAGAAAGACTGCAATCGCATAACAGTCCATATGTTTAACAGCCATAATACGCTCATGCTAATAAATTAATAGTAATTGCAGAATGTGGTGCCACACAACGTGGCATTACACAAAACTGGCGCTAATATCATAGGTACATAGGGAACAGACATGACACGGAGCTATAAGTCCACGGTATTGGTGATAAGTTGAGAAAACCGTCCTGAAACACATGTGCTACAAAACGCCAATGTCTCCTGCGCATGTACCTCGACATCAATATGGGATATGACCACCATGCACATGTACACACGCCACACAACGGGTTAGCATACTCTAGATTAGGTGGTAGAGTAGCTGCTGGGGTACAGCCTTCCATTATTGCACCAGTGCCTGTCGGAGCTCCTGAAGTGTCATAGAGGTTTGAAGACGGGCAGCGATACGTTGACTGAGAGCATCTCAGACGTGCTCAGTGGGATTTACATCTGGAGAACAGGCAGGCCACTCCATTCGCCTGATACGTTCTGTTTCAAGGTACTCCTCCATGATGGCAGCTCGGTGGGGCCGTGCGTTATCATCCATCAGGAGGAAGGTGGGACCCACTGCACCCCTGAAAAGGCGGACATACTGGAGCAAAATGTTGTGCCGATACATCTGACCTGTAAGAGTTCCTCTGTCAAAGACATGCAGGGGTGTACGTGAACATATCATAATCCCACCCCACACCATCAAACCACGTCTTCCATACAGGTTCCTTCGAGGACATTAAGCGGTTGGTATCTGGTTCCTGGTTCACGCCAGATGAAAACCCGGCGAGAATCACTGTTCAGACTATACCTGGACTCATGCGTGAACATAACCTGGGACTACTGTACCAATGACCATGTACTGTGTTCCTGACACCAGGCTTTACAGGCTCTCCTGTGACCAGGGGTCAGTGGAATGCATCTTGCAGGTCTCGGACGAATAAACCACTTCTGTTCAGTCGTCTGTAGACTGTGTGTCTGGAGACAACTGTTCCAGTCGCTGCGGTAAGGTCCCAAGCAAGGCTACCTGCAGTACTCCATGGTCATGTGTGGGCACTGATGGTGAGATATCGGTCATTTGTGGTTTTGTACACAGTGGACGTCCCATACTGTAGCGTCTGGACACGTTTCTTGTCTGCTGGAATCATTACCATAATCTTGAGATCACACTTTGTGGCACACGGAGGACCCGTGCTACGACCTGCGGTGTTTGACCAGCCTCCAGTCCCCCTAGTATTCTACCCCTCATAACGTCATAAATATGTGTTCTGTAACCCATTTTCAACACACAGTAACCATTAGCATGTCTGAAAACGTCTGCACACAAACTCGCTGCACCGTACTCTGATATGCACCAGCATATGTGGACTGCTGTCAGCCCACCGTGCGACGACCACAGGTCAAATACACAGCATGGTCATACCCCGAGGTGATTTAAGCCTGCAAACCGCCTACCGGAGCGTTGTTTCACCATGTATCAGCATTAGCCTTAATTTATGAGCATGAGTGTAATGAAAAACCCGCTGATGATGCTGCAACTGCAGTGAAACATGTTTGGGACAAAAAACAAAATTGTGTTTTGCTAAAGGCAGACCCCACCTGAAAACATATGTTATTGTTAAAGCAACCACAGACAAAAGAGCTTCAACCTCAAGATGGTTGTTATTTCACTTCTTTTAACATCTATATTACTTTTTCATAAACATTGTTACCATTCTAGAAGCGTTTCTGAATCCCTTACAAGTCTACTGTTATGAGTAATAAATAAGATCTCCAAACACTGGACAGTACTGAAGAATAGATCATTCTTGCATTCATCCACACTGAGAGTTATCTGTCAGTACTCGAAGTATACGTATTTTCCAAGTCGTTTGAAACGTTTCTTCTCGTCCTTGCATCGGAGAGACCCACTCACTGCCGCAGCCACAAACAATAGGTGCTTATGACCTCAGTTGTTTTTGCGCCCTCAAACAAAACAAAAACAACCACAAACATATATTGTGATTCTTGAGTTTCTCCCGGCGTGTTTGATATTCAAAATATCCACGGGTATGCTGCCGGTCTATAGTGTCCAACGGGCACAATATTTCGGCGATCAAACATGTCGCCATCATCAGGTGAACTGACGGACTGAGCTCCTGTGAACGTGCCGGCACGGAGATCCGTACGCTATGACTGCTCAGAGGGAACTGGGTTCGGTCGCGGCGGCGGCCGATTTAAATACCCTCCGCCCGCGGCGCGCTCCCTCCGCCGTCCGCGCCCAGCGCCACGGTCGTGCGGTGGAACAGATTGCGACGGCGTCTGAGATGACGTCGGTGTGATGGCTCTGTCCGCCGTGGTCGTCACAACTATACGTCTGCTCGATTTACTCTTGATTAACCCGATCGCTGGTTCCCAAGCCTTGCTAAGATTATAGCCACAGTCACGGTTTATGAGGTCGTCATTGGTGCGAATTTCGATGGCCTCTCTAACAACGCTGTCCCAGTATCTCGACGTCTGTACCAGAATCCTCGTGCGGTCATACTCCATGGCGTGATTTTCCGACAAACAATGTTCAGCGACCGCCGACTTGCTCGGATACATCAGTCGAGTGTGCCTCTGGTGTTCACGGCATCGATCCTCGACGGTACGCATCGTCTGACCAATATACGACTTGCCACATTGACACGGAATCTGGTACACGCCGGCCTTCCTCAAACCGAGGTCATCTTTGGCGCTCCCCACCAGTGCACGAGTTTTATTTGGAGGACAAAACACAGTTCCGACCCGGTGTTTCTTCAGAATGCGGGCGATTTTTCCCGAGAGTGCGCCTGTGTATGGAATAAATGCAGTGCCTACCTCCTCCCTCGTGACTTCATCCATCTCAACAGGTTGTGCTGCAGTGGTAGGGCGTAGAGCACGTTGAATCTGCCACTCTGAGTACCCATTTTTTCGAAATACAGTTCTCAGATGTTCCAATTCCTGGGGTAGACTCTCTGCGTCAGAGATAGTGCGCGCCCTATGTACTAGAGTTTTAAGTACCCCATTCCTCTGTGAAGGGTGGTGGCAGCTGTCTGCATGCAAATACAGATCAGTGTGCGTAGCCTTCCGATACACCCCATGACCTAGGGTGCCGTCAGCCCTTCTCTTGACCAAGACGTCAAGGAAAGGTAATTTACCCTCCGTTTCAGTCTCCATAGTGAATTTGATGTTGGGGTGTATGGAGTTTAGATGTGTAAGGAAGTCAAGGAGTTTATCCATACCATGTGGCCAGATGACGAACGTGTCGTCAACGTAACGGAAAAAGCAAGTAGGTTTCCATACGGATGACGACAGGGCTTCCTCCTCGAAGTTCTCCATGCACAAATTCGCTACCACCGGTGAGAGTGGGCTACCCATGGCGACTCCCTCCGTTTGTTCGTAGTATTCTCCATTAAAAAGAAAATACGTGGAAGTCAAGACATGCCTAAAAAGTTCAGTGGTCTTCTCGTCAAACTTCTGACTAATCAATTCTAGTGACTCTCCCAGGGGTACCCTCGTAAACAAGGAAACGACGTCAAAACTCACCATGATATCTGACTCATCCAACCTGAAGCTATCAAGGCGTTTAACAAAATCCACGGAATTACGGATGTGATGAGGGCATTTACCCACATAAGGACTTAATATTCCCGTCAGGGAACTGGCTAGTAAGTTCACTTCTTGTTCCTGGGATTGGATTGATGGTGTCACCTGGGTGTCAGCTGATTCCGCCCATAAGAAGGCTACGGGACGTCAAACAGCTAAGTTCTCACGTCTCCTTGACAAACCATCCCTGCAGGTTCCGTGCAAGACTGTCATCAATCTGAGTGGCATGGTGTTGAGTGATGATGCGGTCTCGGTTTTGCAGAAAGGTCTCAACTTCGCTCCCACCCCCAAGTTCACTCCGGTCGCAGAAATTGTTAGTGCTGTTGAACAGGTTGCAGCTCGACTTCCGCCAGAATCAGCCGAGGAAATACGTCGTGAAACTTGTCGTGCGTTGACGAAATCCAAGCCGATGAAGTCAAATATCAGCAGTAAAGAGAGGGCGGCCATTCGTGATCTGAGGGAGCGCTCTGAAATTGTTGTCTTACCGGCTGACAAAGGCAATGCTACAGTTGTTGTCTCCCATAAGGACTACACTGATAAGATGCAGAGCCTGCTAAATGACGATTCCTACCGGAAGATCAGCGTTGACCCTACAAAGAAGGTGGAGAACAAGACGAGGGCGCTTCTCAAGGACGCAGATTTACCGGAGGGTGACGCTAAGAAATTGTTACCCCAAGGTCCGGTACCGCCTAGACTATATGGACTCCCGAAGGTTCACAAAGAGGGGGTACCATTACGCCCCATTGTCAGCAACATCAGGGCACCTACATATTTGTTGGCCAAATACCTGACGGGAATATTAAGTCCTTATGTGGGTAAATGCCCTCATCACATCCGTAATTCCGTGGATTTTGTTAAACGCCTTGATAGCTTCAGGTTGGATGAGTCAGATATCATGGTGAGTTTTGACGTCGTTTCCTTGTTTACGAGGGTACCCCTGGGAGAGTCACTAGAATTGATTGGTCAGAAGTTTGACGAGAAGACCACTGAACTTTTTAGGCATGTCTTGACTTCCACGTATTTTCTTTTTAATGGAGAATACTACGAACAAACGGAGGGAGTCGCCATGGGTAGCCCACTCTCACCGGTGGTAGCGAATTTGTACATGGAGAACTTCGAGGAGGAAGCCCTGTCGTCATCCGTATGGAAACCTACTTGCTTTTTCCGTTACGTTGACGACACGTTCGTCATCTGGCCACATGGTATGGATAAACTCCTTGACTTCCTTACACATCTAAACTCCATACACCCCAACATCAAATTCACTATGGAGACTGAAACGGAGGGTAAATTACCTTTCCTTGACGTCTTGGTCAAGAGAAGGGCTGACGGCACCCTAGGTCATGGGGTGTATCGGAAGGCTACGCACACTGATCTGTATTTGCATGCAGACAGCTGCCACCACCCTTCACAGAGGAATGGGGTACTTAAAACTCTAGTACATAGGGCGCGCACTATCTCTGACGCAGAGAGTCTACCCCAGGAATTGGAACATCTGAGAACTGTATTTCGAAAAAATGGGTACTCAGAGTGGCAGATTCAACGTGCTCTCCGCCCTACCACTGCAGCACAACCTGTTGAGATGGATGAAGTCACGAGGGAGGAGGTAGGCACTGCATTTATTCCATACACAGGCGCACTCTCGGGAAAAATCGCCCGCATTCTGAAGAAACACCGGGTCGGAACTGTGTTTTGTCCTCCAAATAAAACTCGTGCACTGGTGGGGAGCGCCAAAGATGACCTCGGTTTGAGGAAGGCCGGCGTGTACCAGATTCCGTGTCAATGTGGCAAGTCGTATATTGGTCAGACGATGCGTACCGTCGAGGATCGATGCCGTGAACACCAGAGGCACACTCGACTGATGTATCCGAGCAAGTCGGCGGTCGCTGAACATTGTTTGTCGGAAAATCACGCCATGGAGTATGACCGCACGAGGATTCTGGTACAGATGTCGAGATACTGGGACAGCGTTGTTAGAGAGGCCATCGAAATTCGCACCAATGACGACCTCATAAACCGTGACTGTGGCTATAATCTTAGCAAGGCTTGGGAACCAGCGATCGGGTTAATCAAGAGTAAATCGAGCAGACGTATAGTTGTGACGACCACGGCGGACAGAGCCATCACACCGACGTCATCTCAGACGCCGTCGCAATCTGTTCCACCGCACGACCGTGGCGCTGGGCGCGGACGGCGGAGGGAGCGCGCCGCGGGCGGAGGGTATTTAAATCGGCCGCCGCCGCGACCGAACCCAGTTCCCTCTGAGCAGTCATAGCGTACGGATCTCCGTGCCGGCACGTTCACAGGAGCTCAGTCCGTCAGTTCACCTGATGATGGCGACATGTTTGATCGCCGAAATATTGTGCCCGTTGGACACTATAGACCGGCAGCATACCCGTGGATATTTTGATTAACAAACATATATTATTTATGTCTGTGGCAGCAATCAAAATTTATGCATTCTCGGCGCTGTGCGGTGCGCGTGACTAATTATGCTACAGTTTGTTCCGGAGACTTTCTCACAACTGCTTATTATTGGACCTGGATTAGTTCTTTGCAATCTCACACATGGGCATCACCAGAAGGGGGAGGGGGCCAGGGTGAACGTGACACGCTGCCCCTTTTTTTGAGGTGATAAGAAACTTAAGGATCTAAAGCACACAGATAAGGTTTTGAAAGAATAGATTTTTGTGAAAATCAGATTTCTAGGCAAACAATCTGAATCGTAGGTTGACTTTTTTTTCTTTTCTTTTTTAACAAAGTCTTGACATTCTACATTTCGTGTTAAAAAATTACATATCCACTTTATGTTATGAAATTTTAATTAATATTTAGAATTATTATTATTAATGTTAATCTCCCCCCCTGCCCCCATGAACCTTGGACCTTGCCGTTGGTGGGGAGATTAAAACTGAAGAAACTGCAAAAAGGTGGGAATTTAAGGAGATGGGACCTGGATAAACTGACTAAACCAGAAGTTGTACAGAGTTTCAGGGAGAGCGTAAGGGAACAAATGGCAGGAATGGAGGAAAGAAATACAATAGAAGAAGAATGGGTAGTTTTGAGGGATGAAGTAGTGAAGGCAGCAGAGGATCAAGTAGGTAAATAGATGAGGGCTAGTAGAAATCCTTGGGCAACAGAAGAAATACTGAATTTAATTGATGAAAGGAGAAAATATAAAAATGCAGAAACAGAAGCAGGCAAAAAGGAATACAAATGTCTCAGAAATGAGATCGACAGAAAGTGCAAAATGGCTAAGCAGGGATGGCTAGAGGATAAATGTAAGGATGTAGAGGCTTATCTCACTAGGGGTATGATAGATACTGCCTACAGGAAAATTAAGGAGACCTTTGGAGAAAAGAGAACCACTTGTATGAATATCAAGAGCTCAGATGGAAACCCAGTTCTAAGCAAAGAAGGGAAAGCAGAAAGGTGGAAGGAGTATATAGAGGGTCTATACAAGGGTGATGTACTTGAGGACAATATTATAGAAATGGAAGAGGATGTAGAAGAAGATGAAATGGGAGATACGATACTGCGTGAAGAGTTTGACAGAGCACTGAAAGACCTGAGTTGAAACAAGGCCCCGGGAGTAGACAACATTCCATTAGAACTATTGATGGCCTTGAGAGAGCCAGTCCTGACAAAACTCTACCATCTGGTGAGCAAGATGTGTGAGACAGGCGAAATAGCCTCAGACTTCAAGAAGAATATAATAATTCCAATCCCAAAGAAAGCAGGTGTTGACAGATCTGAAAATTACCAAACTGTCAGTTTAATAAGCCACAGCTGCAAAATACTAATACGAATTCTTTATAGACGATTGGAAAAACTGGTAGAAGTCGACCTCGGGGAAGATCAGTTTGGATTCTGTAGAAATACTGGAACACGTGAGGCAATACTGACCTTACAACTTATCGTAGAAGAAAGATTAAGGAAAGGCAAACCTATGTTTCTAGCATTTGTTGACTTAGGGAAAGCTTTTGACAGTGTTGACTGGAATACTCTCTTTCAAATTCTAAAGGTGGTAGGGGTAAAATACAGGGAGCGAAAGGCTATTTACAGTTTGTACAGAAACCAGAGGTCAGTTATAAGAGTTGAGGGGCACGAAAGGGAAGCAGTGGTTGGGAAGGGAGTGAGACAGGGTTGTAGCCTCTCCCCGATGTTATTCAATCTGTATATTGAGCAAGCAGTAAAGGAAACAAAAGAAAAATTTGGTGTAGGTATTACAACCCATGGAGAAGAAATAAAAACTTTGAGGTTTGCCGATGACATTGTAATTCTGTCAGAGACAGCAAAGGACTTGGAAGGGCAGTTGAACGGAATGGACAGTGTCTTGAAAGGAGGATATAAGATGAACATCAACAAAAGCAAAACGAAGATAATGGAATATAGTCAAATTAAGTCGGGTGATGCTGACGGAATTAGATTAGGTAATGAGACACTTAAAGTAGTAAAAGAGTTTTGCTGTTTGGGGAGCAAAATAACTGATGATGGTCAAAATAGAGAGAATATAAAATGTAGACTGGCAATGGCAAGGAAAGTGTTTCTGAAGAAGAGAAATTTGTTAATATCGAGTATAGATTTAAGTGTGAGGAGGTCGTTTCTGAAAGTATTTGTATGGAGTGTAGCCATGAATGGAAGTGAAACATGGATGATAAATAGTTTAGACAAGAAGAGAATAGAATCTTTCGAAATGTGGTGGTACAGAGGAATGCTGAAGATTAGATGGGTAGATCACATAACTAATGAGGAGGTGTTGCATAGGATTGGGGAGAAGAGAATTTTGTGGCACAACTGGACTAGAAGAAGGGATCGGTTGGTAGGACATGTTCTGAGGCATTAAGGGATCACCATTTACGTGGAGGGTAAACATTGTAGACGGAGACCAAGATATGAATACACCAAGCAGATTCAGAAGGATGTAGGTTGCAGTGGGTACTGGGAGATGAAGAAGCTTGTGCAGGATAGAGTAGCGTGGAGAGCTGCATCAAACCAGTCTCAGGACTGAAGACCACAACAACAACAACAACAACAGTGAGGGTCCCCACACCATTTTAATTTTCTTTCCACAATATTCTCTTGTATGGAAGGGTTTCTCATTTATAATCTCTGTAACCCTTTCACTTCTCATCTTCTCTATTTTTGTCAGACTTACCAACACCTTACTTTTTTCCCTTTCCTTCAAGACTCATGTTTTTGCAGCATAAAACAAAACTGCTGTCTAATATTTGGTATATCACCCTCTTAGTTTTCTGAGGGACTTGTTTGTCACCCATCATTCCTCTCACATTTCTCGTAAAGTTATCAGGTTGTCCTGCAAGATCACTTACTGTTGGTTAGTTTTTCCATTTTCCTGGATTATATTCCAGAGATTCTTGAAACTTTCCAATGTTTTCAGCTGCTTCCTGCCCAGCCTCATGTTTGCTATGGATATATTCTCTTTTCTAGTTGTGACGATCAGGTCAGATCACTTTGCATTAAATTTTAGGCCATATTCTTGCATAACTTATTACCAAACATTTGATTGCTTCTGTACTTTCTCCTTGTTACTCCTCAATACCATCAAATCAACAGCAAACAACTTTGCTGTCACCCCAACTCCAATCTTTCTTGCCACATGTATTGTTATATCATCCATCATCGCCACGAAAAGTAGCATAAGTAATGCACTTCCTTTATTCTGACCATCTGCTTTCCCTCTTCCTACTCTCGCTCATTTCTTCCAAAGTACAATTCTTTTATGGATACAGTTTCCTTCTCTGTCTCTTTTATTCATAGTGATTCCTAAACTTTAGTTCTGGACATAGTATCATACAATGACTCCTAAATTAAGGAATACTATAAGTAGGTCTCTTGCATAATCATGATGGTGTACCAGCAGCTGTCTCACTGCAGATATGAGACCTACTGTGGATCCTCCTGGGCAGAAATCACATTCTTCTTTTCTCAGCTGCTTTTCTGCTGTTCTCTGGACTAGTCTCTCCAAAATGTTCTCAAAAATTTTCGAGCAGTAGCACATTAGGGTAATGCTTATATAGTTATTTACAATACTGTGGAGTTCCTTACAGAATTCATTTTGCCACCCATCAACATTCATCGTTTCTTGATAACTGATCCATAATAGCTGGTTTGTTTCTATTGCATGAAGTGTCATCTTTCTGGATCCCATAGTCTTTCTATTATTCTGAATATGGTTCACCATTGAAACGCTACAACTTCTTCTCCAAAAGTCTATTGCTAATGCCAGTAGATTCACTTTCTGTCAAATTTCCAAATCCCATATCTTTGCACCACACCTAGCAACACTCTCAACAATGGATTTACAGGAACTTTGCGTCATCCTTTTTGTTATACTGGCGTTCCAGAGAACAGTGTCATCTTATTGCTCTTTTCATTAGTCTATTTTGTTATTTATATGAATTGTGCTTATGATAAGGGATAACAGTACTTGCTTCAGATATCACAGCATTTCACATGTGTTGTCTTTATCCCCAATTACAAGACCCTGATTATCAGTGAAGAGGAGTGGATATTACATTTTATCTTCTGTGAGTTTTCCAGTTTTGATCCATCTCTTAAGTGTTCCTCCAAGTAGATTCTAAATCAGTCAGTGTCATTGAATACATTTGTCACATTCCTTTTCTGACTGGTAAAACTGTGAAACTCAGTTTCTTACTTTAACTGTACTAGTACAATTTGTATATAGTTGTACATCTTTAACATATGTGCTGTAGTTGGAAAGTTATGGTAGAATGTACATACTTCGGAGTAAAGGAACTGCGCCCTGAGAAGCAGAGTTGTTGAGTTATCAGCAGGCATACACAAAAAATACTTGCCTCTAGAGTAATCCATTTTCAAGCTAGAGTACAAATACAAACTATACACACACACACACACACACACACACACACACACACACACACACACACACACATGCACATGCACATGCTTGCCTGTGACAATACATGGTACCAGGTAGATGAAGAATGCCAGTGCCATTCAGTAGGAGAACTAGGCTGGGGGGTGTTGGATTGTGTCAGATGGGGTGTGTTCAGTGAGAGATAGGAAAGAGGCAGGAAGAGGGGTCAGGACAGCTGGCCAGTGGTTGGAGACAGACAGCCACTTTGCCAGCTAGAAATATGGGAGGGAGGGGTGGCAGATACACAAGCTAGGCATGTGATGAATGGGTGCCAGAGACATTGAAGGTTACATGAACTGGGAGGGGTGATAGGACAGAAGAAGTGAAAACTTTTGGGTGGAGGGTGTGGGGACAGTGGGTTACCAGAGAATGAGACAAAGATGATTAGGGGAGCAAAGGATATGTTGCAAGGATAACTTCCAGTTTTGTAGTTCAGAGAAGCTGGTGATAAATGAAAGGATTCAGGTGGCCTGAGTTGTGCGCCAGACATTGAAATTGAGCATGTTATGCTCATCTGCATGTTGTGTGGCACAACTTTGATCTTGGAAACAGTTTGGTGATGTGGTGGTGGCTACTCATCCTGGTGGACAACTAGCTGGTAATAAGCTGTGCAGTGTTTGCAGCAGAGTTGGTGTAGGAGATGGATGCTTTCACAGGTAGCCCAGCCCCTGTTGGAGTAGGATAATCCTGTGACCGGACTGAAGTATTAAGTGTAGGGTCGTTGGACTGGTCACTTCTTGCACCTGGTCCTTCCACAGGGATGTGATCACTGTGGCAAGGGGTTGGGAGTGAGAGTAGCTTAGGGATGGACTAGGATGTTGTGTAGTTTGGCTAGGTGACAGAACACCACTTTAGGTGGGGTGGGAGGGATCTTGGGTAGGATGTGGCTCATTTGATAGGATGAGGATAGATAATCAAAGCTCTAATGAAGGGTATGGTTAAGCTGTTCCAGTACAGGATGGTATTGGGTGACAGAGATGTTGTTCCTTTATAAGTGGAACCCTACTTATCACTGTTGATGCCACCTCCCTATTCACCAACATCTGTCACACTCGTGGCCTTCCTGCTACTGAACTCTACCTGCCCCAACATCCCTCAGACTCCAAAGTCACTACCTCATTCCGTATACACCTTACCAATAAAATCCTACACCAAACTACTTTGCCACTGATGTGAAATCCATGGCACAGCCATGGGACCTGCATGGCACCTTCTTTTGCCAAGTTTCTGGGTCATCTAGAGGGAATCTCCCAAACCCTAGTCTGGTTCAGGTTCATTGGTGATATCTCCATGATCTGGACTCAAGGCCAAGACATCCTATCCTCAATCCTACAGAATCTCAACACCTTTCTCCCATCTGCTTCACTTGGAACTCCTCAAACCAATGTGCCACTTTCTTGGATGTTGACCTCCACCTCTTTAATGGCTCAAGCTGAAGGTCTCTGTAATATGCTGATGTGGTACCTCTGAATAATTCAGCTTTACTGTGCCATATTCAGCCTTCTGATGACTACTTCACTGTAACTCAGCCACTGGAAAACAAACACAAGACTTCACAAGCACGGCCATTGCCAGGTGCACCCAGTTCTCTACCAATTGCTGCCTCATGGGGCTCCACACATACAGACAGTGTGAGACAACCCTACTTCAATGATCAAACCTAGACTCTGATTGAACCTTCTTACTTTTGGGTGCAGTGTAATCTTATATCTTGTTATCTAGTCATTACTCTTTATTTTGTTCTTGTCACCAAGGATTAACTCTATCCTTCTATAACTGATGTTCCACGATTACTGAATTAATAAATAAAGTGTTGTCCATCACTACAAGTGGCTCATCAATAAGTTTTTCCCCTCTGTGGTCATGGAGATAAGTGTCATAAAGGCTTTCAGAGACAGGCACCACCCTTCAAACCTAGCCTGCAAACAGATTTCCTGTGCCATATCCTGACACACTCCCAATCCTCTCCCCCCCCCCCCCCCCCCCCCCCAAGAATCATCTACAAAGGAGTGCACCCCTCATCACTCAATACAATATCACCCTGAACTGGAATGAGTGAACAATACTGTTCCTAGCTGGAAAACCAGCTACCACTCTCTGAGCCACTAGCCATCCACCCCAACCCCTCTCCTGCCTCCAACCTTTCACATATCATTGCCTGAGTAATACAACTGTGTTATCATGCTAATCCACAACCTATTTAATGGAACAACCTGAATAAAAATAAATTACTGTCAACCATAATCACACATAACCTCCATGCTGAGTGTAAAAATTGCTTTGATTGTACTATGCACTTACGTAAATTAACATTTAGGTGTATGCAGGTGTAATGTTCATTCCAGATGTAATGTTATTGTTAAGTAAGCACAGTAAAATGCTCTGGTTTTCACTGTAGGATAAAGACAGTGCCAAACATAGAAACATTATAGATAGAACTGAATAGACAAGAAAAGCTTGATAGTTCACAACATGCCTGGTGGAAAGGTCTCCTATGGTTGCAAAGTACAGAAAACGGAAAGTGTACCCTTATACAGACAGATGTATTTAGCATTTGTTATGAGCATCTAAGAAATGAAACAAAACAAATCATATAATTGATTTTGAGAAAAATTATCTACAGTACTCAGTTACAGTGGCGACTTGTTTGAAGGTAGATATAAACCAAAAACTCAGATTTTTAACTTGCAACTGAAATTATACTTTAAATTCCATCACATTTTCTGATACATTCACCACATCACAGAAGCTAAACATGACTAACTCAACATCATTAAACCATTTTAAATATTTCCAGGGTATGGCTTTTGAATTGATGGAAAGACAACTGCTAGGAATCCATGGTCTGCTGCCTCCACGCATCAAAACCCATGATGAGCAAATGGCTCTGTGCATGCTTAATGTGGAACAGTGCACTGATGGCCTGAGCAAGTACAGGTACTTAATGGGACTTCAGGTAAGCAGTCTAGATAATACCTTTTGTATTCACTGTTGATGATATTATAATTATGTAGTGTAATTTATTGTATCTATTGAGCAGTATTATATATTTACTATATTTATAAACCTAAATATGTCAGAAGTAATACCATTTTTTTGAAGATTCTAAGAAATGCAAAACTGGCAGCATAAAGGAAACAATTTTCGCTTCTTGAATGGAAGGTAGTGGCCTAATCTTCCAAACTTGATAGAATATCAGAAAAATGATTTTCGCTTTGCTGTTTCTCCATAAACCGTCTTGTGAATGAAAATAAATTGAAACAGAAATCACAGTTCAAACCTATCAGATTTTATCAACTAATACTCAGAGCTAAGTATACTAAAGTTAGTAGATCCTTAGGCATTTTTATTTCTCATTATTTCCAAGTACCCATTTGTGACATAAATTCAGGACTTGTCTTCCATCATGTACTCTGGCAATGTGTGTCCATAACAAATCATCATATATACTTTCTATTTTCTCAGTTAGATGTGGTTTATATGTCAGTGACTTCAAGCAGGCCACCGTTCACCAGAAATCATGGCTACATATATGAAAATTTTGGAGAGAAAATATCTTTCCACATTTATTTTTCAAGAACACAATATAAATACTATAGAAAAAAGTATATTTTTGTTTTAGAGTGGTTATGAGTTCATTTAACTTAATTTACAGCTTGAGGCAAATATTAGCAAAATAAAAAATAATAGATTTACAAAAATAAGGAACTGTAGTCTACACTGAATATCACAATGGATGTATGTTCATACCAACTCTTGTGTGTCTGTCACCAACTGAAGGAAAAATTATTTGTATTTTGACATACTTTCTGGAAACACAAGTTTCTGTGACATATGCGACATGGTTGAACAAAATTTCTTGGAACTTTGTGTTTCAGAAATATTTACATTGCCAATGCTGGGTGTGACAGATTTGGCATTCGCCATTTGTCAATCATGCTTGTCGGCAAGAGCCTTGGAAAGCTGTGAAGAACCACAAACATGAGTCTTGTGGTTGTTGGCAGTTAGGCACTAATTGGAATAGTAACCAGCTGCATCTAAACTGTTGTTCTTCAAAAGAGCAAGGAGAAATGCACATCCTTGTATGAGAGCAAAAATACACTCATTACCATCGCCAGTCTGTAGTTTGTTTGTAGGCACTGCAGCACTTGCTGCAGCAGGTGTTCACTCATTACCATCGCCAGTCTGTAGTTTGTTTGTAGGCACTGCAGCACTTGCTGCAGCAGGTGTTGTCTTTGAGCAGTTGTGAAACAGTCTTTTGGTCATTGTTTCTTTGAGCTGTTACTTGGGAGCACTCATGTCTTACTGCATTGCATGGATTTGTTCTGCTAGCAGAAGCTGGTACCCTCTTGCTGCATCCAGTGAAGCTAACATATTACTGCCATTACAGATTAGAGAAGCCACACATTGTCATCAATATTTAAGGCGAAGACAAGTTATCACTGCTAATAGAAATTACTGTGCCTTTAACTGCAAATGGGAGTTTATTAAATCACACATGTTGTAGGGTTGCATCTGAACCTTCAGCTTTTGCAACCAATGTTTGAAGGTGACACCAAAATTCTAATGGGTATCTGTCACCAATATAGCTCTTGTTGAATATGTAGGTGTCTTGATTTCCAAACACAGCAAAGCACTTGCTCTTTCAGAAGTTCGTATTTGCACATACTGAGTGTGCCTCAAATAATGTCTGACAGTAAAAATAGAGTTTGAGCATCCAAAGCACCAGTGGTGAGTACAAATTGAAAAATGAGAGCTCCAGCGCTTTAAACCATAGATTTGACTGCTGGAATTATGATTTTTCTATGCAGTGTGGAAGGTACAATGTTGAAATGTTTGTGAGTTGCATATTACTGAAAATTCCAGCAAATGTCTGTAAGTTAGAAGGACATGAGAACTAAGATTAATTGTTCTACATTGTGACATTTTAATAATTGTTCCAGCAAGATGGTGTTTTGTGTACCCGGCACTGTAAATTCACATTTGGCTAGTTCTTGTGATCCAAAACTTTCTGCAGAGTCATCACTTGAGGGAAATGTTGATTCACAACAATAACAACAGTACCTATATGTTAGTACTGAAATATTTCAGTTTATTATTGCACATTTGCAGACGCATATGATACAAGACATTACAAATGTATCAACCACAAGGAAGTAAAGCGAAAGACGGGAAGACAGAGACACTAGTACAAAAGATATTACACACTATATTCCTTCAGTTATTGTCTTTAGTTATCAATTAATTGTGTCACAGGATTTAGGTTAGCACCTCACTTTTGTAGAGCAGAAATGGAGAAAGGAATACTTGTCACATTCATGAGGAATTATCCTAAAGCTGATAAATTTTGGTCAGAGCAGCATGTTGAAGCATAAGCAACAGGAGTAATATTTTATAATACAGTAAAGCTTGCTCAAATCGGCACATGTATAATTCAGAAATCTGCCCAAACCATACAAGTATTTCAGTCCCAATGCATTCAATGCACTTTTATATGCTGATTTTTTGTGTAAAGCGGAACGTGCCCAACTTGGAAACGGAGTGCTAATCTTAGAACATACTTAATAATTCATTGTATAATGTGGAAAAGAGCCTATACAGTACTACTGTATTACAGTTCATTAGTTATTCATGATTCTACAAGGACATTACTTTTAACAACACTATTAAGTGGCACAAAACCAAGAAAAGAGGTCCAGCACAGTGCAGCGCTGCTGGTGTGGATAAGATTTAGGACAAATGGATGAAAGGGAACAGGCAGATGAAAAGAAAGGCAAAGAAGACCGGAAATAAAGAAATTAATGAAATATCGTGGGAATGGTTTGTAAGTGCGTCGGCAAAAACCTTACCTTTATCTGGACCCATGTTGCAGAGTGAGGCTCTGAAAGTTGCTAAAGAGCTTGGAATTATGGATGAAAGCATCCACAGGATGGCTGGTCAGTTTCAAATCTAGCAGAACATCATGTGGAGTGAGGTGTGTGGGAAAGCTAAGGATGTGCAGGAAAGTGTGACAACAGAATGGAAGACACTACTGTCCAACTTAATTGTGAATTATGACCAGAAAGACGTTTTCAATACTGATGAAATGGGACTGTTTTATTGTGTGCTGCCTTCAAAATCACTTGCATTTAGAGATGAAAAGTGGACCGACTGAAAAATGTCCAAGGAAAGACTCACTGTACTGCTGTGTGGAAACATGTTAGGTGAAATTGAGAAGCCACTGGCGATTTCAAAGGAGGCAAAACAGCATTATTTCAAATATATAGACGTCTATAAGCTTCCAGTCACATTGCAAAGCTATAAAGAAGCATGGATAGTGAGTGTCTTATGAAAGAATGGCTGGGTTCGTTCAATGCCAAAATGAAAAAAGGAAATCACCAAGTTCTCCTTTTCCTAGACAATGCAACCTGTCACTCAAAATTAACGTTATCAAACGTGAAATTGGCTTGTTTGCCTCTAGATTCAACCAGCCCCACACAACCTATGGACCAGCAGGTTATTTACACATTCAAGTGTCATTATAGCTGATTACTGATGCAATCTCTTATTCTTAGTGTCAAAGAAGCTGAAAGTGCATTTGCTCTTGTACTGTCAGTTTCTGTACTGGATGCAGTAAATTGGATTGGCTTGGCAGTAAAGGAAATAAAACCAGAAACTATCACCCAGTGCTTCAACAAAGCAAGTTTTGGGGGTCAAGAAAAGATGTTTCTGTGGCCACCAAAGTTCAAGAAAATGCAGTAGCCATTGCTGAATTCATGAAAATGCAAGACGTTTCATGTAGTGCATATGATTACATTCTAAGTGATGACTTTCTGTCAACTCACTCCACTTTCACTTCAGCAACAGATTTAATAGAAATCCACAAAACAGAGAATGATGGAGAAGAAACAAAGGAGGGAAAAGAGGAGCAAAATGATGTCCCTAGAAAAATTAATATGCCTGAAGAACTTTTTGGAACTATTGTATGGTACAAAAAAATTGCCTAGAAAAAACAGTTTTGAACAGAAAATTAAAACAAGTGTCCCTCCTTGTTATGTGGCAAAAAAAGTGAAATGTAAAGCAAATAAACATGGAAATAATATGTATGTACATACAATAATATACAAATTTAAAATTTGAGTAAAATATAGAAATGCCTTGTGATTTATCAAATAGTGTAATAGTCCAGTGTTGTATTGTCCAATATACAGTAAATGAACATCTACGGTGCTGAAGTGAAGGTACATAAATACAGTATATGCATAATTAAAATTGTTTACTGTACTTTTGTTCATGATACCTGACAAATTTTACATGTCCCAGTGAGTTTTGCGTAATGTGGAAACTTGGCCAATTTGGAAAATTCTTTTAGTCTCAAGCAATTCGTTTTTGAGCAAGTTTTACTATACGTTTCATGATAGGTAACTGTAACTGAAAACAAGAAAAAAAGTTTCTGTTGATTTTATTGTAGATTTTCTAAAAAAAACTCTTCCTATAAGGTCAGTAACATTATCATTCAACTTTCCAACTAGGGTAGTTAATTGTTCAAAAACAGCCATTAATTATATCTATATAGAAAGATCTAATGAACAGAATTATATTACAAAACAACTCAATGGACTCTCAGATCATGACATTCAGTTCCTTTTGTTGAATGTTAATACTAACACACCAGTTGAGCATAACAAACTGGGACAAATTATTTCAAAACTGTGATTTCAGTGCCCAAACAGTTTATGAAACATTCCACAATTACTTAACAGGTATTTTAAAAGCCCATCTTGTTCAAAAGAAATACCATAAAACAAGGAAAGGTAAATTTTGGTACACCAAAGAACTGGAGAATCTAAAAAATAAGCTACTGCTGTTGAAGCGCCTTGCCAAAGTAAACAATTCTAATGAAATTAAGGATCTTGAAAAAATCACTAAGAAACTGTATAATAAAGAGTTGCAATTAGCGAAACTAAGATACAACACAAATTTCATAAAAAATAGTAAAAACCAATGCAAAACAGCCTGGTCAGTAATTAATACTGTTAAAGGTGAAGTCAGAAACTTCGACAAGACAGTCCCAATACCAGCAGATACATTCAATAAATATTTTGTAAGCTGTGCTGATGATATCAAAAAGCTGATCAGTAAACCCAATGTAACATATATAGATTATCTGAAGAGAGCAAACCTAAATCATAATAGGGCCGGATCATCATTGAAACACTTCAGAGAGGTATGCCAACGTGAAGTTCTTAAAATAGTCAAAGAAATGAAAAATTCATACAGTACAGATATTTTTAATATGTCAAACAATCTATTGAAAGAAATCATACATTACATTGCAGCACCATAAACATATTCTATAAACCTGTGTCTCATAGAAGGGTTTTTTCCTGATCCTCTCAAACTATCCAAGGTAACTCCAGTCTTTAAGAAGGGTGTCAAATCAGATCCTGCAAACTACAGGCCAATTTCACTAATTCCAGTACTAGGAAAAGTCTTTGAAGGCATAATATATAAGCAGATGTATGAGTACCTAGAACTAAATGGTATGTTAAGTGCATCACAGTTTGGTTACAGAAAAGGAAGGTCAGCTATACATGCCATAGAGCTCTTAGTCAGAGACATTCTAGCAGCATTTGAGGACCATGCGCACGCACAGGTAACCTTATGTGATCTGAGCAAAGCTTTTGACTGTGTTGACCACTCACTTCTGCTCTCTAAACTTGAGTACTATGGAATATGTGATAAAAGTTTAAAACTCATCAAATCATACCTCAATAAAAGGAACCAGGTGGTGAGTTCAGGAAGTCATCTGTCAAACATACTCGAGGTTCAACATGGAGTGCCACAGGGATCTAAATTGGTACCACTTCTTTTCCTTGTACACATAAATGACTTACCAGGAAATATAGATGTAAAGACATATATGTATGCAGATGACACAACTTTTCTATCTGTAAACCATGTACTTGATAACCTTGTAAGTGATATGAAATTGGCAAAAGAAAATGCAACATCATGGTTTAATGCCAATGGTCTGCTATTAAATGAGGAAAAGACCCAGAATATGTGGTTCGGTCTATCAAAGTCTACAAAAATAGAAAAACAAAAGGCAAAGTTTTTAGGTATTGTACTTGACAACAGTCTAACATGGAACTCTCATGTTGATCACATAGTGGTTAGGTTGTCAAGAGTTATATATTTGTTGAAGAGACTGATGTGTTGTGTGACATTTGAGTACGTAAGGACAGCGTACTTTGCCTTTTTTCAATCTGTTTTAAGGTATGGGTTAATACTCTGGGGAAACAGCAGAAAAATAAATGAAATTATGGTGATCCAGAAGAAAGCAATCAGAGTAATGGCTAAGGTAGATAATAGAACACATTGTAAACCATTGTTCACTAAATATAGAGTTTTAACAGTAATTAATTTATATATTCTTGACAGTGTTAACTACATACTTGCTGAACTACCTAATTTAAGTGTAACAAATGAAAGACATGGCTACTATACAAAAACGTGTACTTCTCTGCTGTTGCCACAAAATAGATTAGCCAAAACTAACAATAGTCATAAGTATATGGCAATTAAAATATATAACAAATTGTCTAAAAATGGGTCAATCAAGCCTGACAAATTATTTAAAGACAATGTTCATAACTTCTTGTTAACCAATCCATTCTATTCATTAGAAGAATTTTTAGAAATGCCTAATATCAACTTAAATGTGTAAAAAATTTTTTTTGTAAAATTAATAAGTTAAGTGAACTGACGAAGTCTATTGCATGTAACAATGCTGAATGACTAATAAAGAATCTGAATCTGAATCTGAATATAAAATCTACTAAACCTGTGTTCAAGAGTAAGCCAAAAGTTGATTCTTTTAGGAAGCTACTCAAAGACATGAGCTGGAGTGATACTGTGCTCATGAATGAAAACTACCACACTTTTATTCATAAAGTCCTTACCTCATTTGAAAGTTCTTTCCTACAAAAGTAACCAACATTGGAGCATAATCTGTGAAAAGCCATAAATGACTCAAGAAATAAAAGTTATCTTGTAAGACATACAGGAAACTGAACCTGTCAATCAGAAACACCTCTGATGTTGATACTATATCTCATTACAAGACATACTGCAAAATAGTGAAGAGAGCAGGTGTAATACAGACATCAGATCAAATACATTACAAGAAAAGACAAGAAAAGTGTAGCTACAACAGGTAACAAGATGAAAGCTATACGGGATATATTGAAAGAGGAGAGTGGCAGAACCAGAGATAAAGAGAAGTAGACACAGTTGAGAGTAAATGATACACTGATAACAGATGTGTGCAGTATTGCAAAACTTTTTAACAAGCATTTAATAACTGTTACTAAAAACATGAGGTTTTATGTTAAGCAGATGCTACTGTGGAATATCTCAGACCAGCCTTTACAAACAACTACAGTAATATGAATATGGCCCATGCTGCACCTGTAGAAGTAAAGGCCACAACAAGGTCTTTAAAATAAAAATTTCTTGTAGTTGTGATAATATATCACCAAAGTTAATAAAGAGTGTTCTTCTGGATTTAGTAACATATTAAGTTATTTGCGTAATCAACATCAATATAGAAAAGATAGCCAGGACTTTTCATTGTTCATTTTTTCTCAGTGGTTGAAATACACTGAAGTTAAGCCTTTGTATAAGAAAAGAAAAAATATGGACAAATATCAATCCAGTTTCACTTTTTCCAGAATTCCTAAAAATTTTAGAAAAAGTAACATACAGTTGGCTTTTTAACCATCTGACTATAAATAATAATCTGACTGGGCAGATAGGCTCTTACCTTTAGGTTATCTGGTTTTCAAATCTTGTCTGGTGCAGTCCCCAACAATCATTCTTTCCTTCTTATCCCGTCCAGTAAGTCCCCCTTAACCTGGGGTTCTAGATGACTTTTCCAATTTGTCCCCATTACCTAAACCTCAACAGCCTTTTTCTTTCACCACTCTTCCTTCCCCTTCAACACTTCTGTCAAAAGCCAGCAAATTTTAATACCTTCATATGTGTGTTCTCCTGGTGCCACTTGGTGAGTATATGTTTTATCCATCCAATTACATTATATTTTCAAAAAGTGATTACTTTCATTGATTACAAATATGACAAAGTCAAAGACACAGTTTGGATATATGGGTTTGTATATTGAGAAGTTTACTTATACATACAGCAAGAATGTACTTGTAACCGGCAATACATAAACCAACAGCTATAGTTTCTTCAATCATTTGTTCCAGAGGCAACCAGTTTTGGCATTCCATTATGCCATAATGATGGCATGGCATGTCAATCACAATATCCTTTTAAGTTAATTAGAATATTATGATTTAACTAGAAAAGCTGTAAGTGGTTCAGATTGTGTCTCTCTAACAGGAAAAAAGGGATCAAAAAGAAAAAAGCCCTGTTTTAAGCTACCAACCATCATCTAATTGGGAACTAATTGCATTTGGTGTTCCACACTATTCCATCTTAGGGCCCTAACATTTTATGGTGTTTAACAATAACTTTCATCACTAACATTACCATATGCCAAGTTTGTTATGTTTGCAGATGATACAAACAATGCAATAAAGACCAAATCATATACAGTTTTGAAATGATAGGTTAATGAGATTTTCATGGATATTAATAAATGGTTCCTAGCCAACTCCCTGTCACTAAAATAAATAAATAAAACTATATGCAGTTCAGTACTTGTAAGGACCATACCATAGAACTGCATTCTGTAATGACATATAGGTTTTTTTTTCCTGACTATACATCAAATCATGCTAACATGTAACACAAATTATTTGTGCTGTGAACTCAAGAATCCCCTGCAAACATCCACTCAAGGAACTGGAGAGACTGCCTACTGCCTCTGAAGATATTTATTCCTTAAAGAAATTTACTGTGAAGAATATATCTCTTTTTTGAACCAACACCCCAGTGCATTGAGTTAATGCTAGAAATAAGATTAAACAAACCTGTGACCATTCCTGCTGCCCTTCTCTATATATGTCCAATATCCCCTCTTAGACCTATCTGGTATGGGTCTCACACACTTGAGCAATATTTTAGAATTGGTTGCATGAACGATTTGTAAGCAATCTCCTTTGTAGATTAATTACACTTTCCCAGCATTCTATCAGTAAACTGATGTCTACCACCTGTTTTACCCATGACTGAACCTATATGATCATTCCATTTACATATCCACAATGTGTTACACACAGGTATTTGTATGAGTTGGTCAATTCCAACAGTGACTCATTGATATTATAGTATAGTCATGGGACCCTTTTTTTTTTTTTTTTTTTTTTTTTTTTTTTTTTTTTTTTTTTTTTTTTTTTTGTGAAATGCAAAATTTTACGTTTCTAAACAATTAAAGCAAGTTGCCAGTCTTTGCACCACTTTGAAATCTTACCAAGGTTGGACCGAATATTTATACCACTTCTTTCAGATAGTACTTCATTATAGATAACTGCATCATCTGCAAAAAGCATGATTTTATTATTAATACTGTCTGTGAGATCATTAATATACTATATGAACAGCAAGGGTCCCAACACACTTCTCTGGGGCATTACTTTAACATCAGATGATGGCTCTCTATCCAAGATAATATGTTGCATTCTCCCTACCAAAAAGTCCTCAATCCAGTCACAAATTTCACTTGATACCAGTGTGCTTTGATCATCTTAACATATACAGCCATATTTCTGTCCCATTCACCCAGCAACCCATCAGACTTATGTCATTATGCCAGAGTCCACAATGTGTATCTGCCTCAGCTGCTGTAAGAAGTCCTTTGAGTTCTGAATGTGGTGCACACATTTGCCCGCATGTGGTGTCAGCATCTTCTTTAGATATTTTTCAGCAGGATATTGCTAACAATAGATCGAATGACCAGTTTCGATGTTATCTCTCTCTTCATACAAGTACCACTGAGCGACTCACTCGATCTTATTGGAGAGAGGTTCGATGGAGCTCTCCTCGACTTATTCAGGTATGTTCTAACCTCAACGTACTTCCTACAAGGGAGTCAATTTTATGAGCAAACGGAAGGGGTGGATTGCCCTCTATCACCAGTGGTTGCGAACCTATTCATGGAAAGATTTTAAGAGGAGGCCCTTACATCAGCCACATATCAACCCAAGTGCTTTTTTCTTAGATATGTGGATGATAACTTTGTCATTTCACCCCATGGCAGGGAGAAGCTAGATGATTTTTTGGAACATCCGAATTCACACCACCCAAATATAACATTCACAGTGGAACTGGAGAAGGATGGACAACTGCCATTCCTTGATGTATTAGTCAAGAGAAAGGCTGATGGCACATTTGGGCACAGTGTGTACCGCAAACCAACGCACACTAACTTATACCTGCAAGCCAACAGCTGTCACCATCCAACACAGAAGAAAGGAGTGCTAAAAACTCTAGTCCACAGAGCATGTACTCTGTGGGACCTTGACAGTTTGGCGATGGAAGTAGAACACTTACAGTCAGTGTTCAGCAAGAATAGATTCTCATACAGAGACATCCAGAAGGCCCTTCAACCTGCCAGTCAACCACAGGATCCAGAAGAAGAACCAGGAGAGGTGAAGAGGGTGGCATACTTGCCATATGCTGGACCAATTTATGCTAAGATCAGCAGAATCTCATGAAACATGACATCAAGATCATATTTCTCCCACCCATTAAGATTGGGATAATGTTGGGCAATGTAAAGGATGAGCTGAGGTTACAGAAGCCAGGTATTTACAACATACCATGTGAGTGTGGGATATCATACATCAGCCAGACCACCAGGGCTGTGGACATCATGTGTAAAGAATATCAGAGGCACACCAAACTCAGACAGGCAACCAAATCAGCCATAGCAGAACACTGTCTAGAGCTCGGCCACTCAATGAACTACAACAACACCAAGATTGTCACACAGACCCCTAGAAATTGGGACAGTGCAATAAAAGAGTCCATTGAGATCAAGATCACAGAGAATCTCATCAACCATGACAGTGGATACCAGCTCAGCATGGCCTGGGATCTGGCTCTTGAACTTCTGAAAACTCAAAGCAAAACACATCGAGATTTCACAAGAAACAGGAGTGGGGACCTAGAAAACAGCCACAAAACAGAGCACCAGACACTACACATTTGTCCTGACACTCCTGAGATGATGACCACGATGCTAGAAGACATCCAAGTCAAGCGTGGACGTTGGTTGGCACACCAATGATCAGAAATGGAACTCTCGATGTGGCGTGGACTGATTATGGAATGCCCAGCAAGAGACAGAAGTGGAAACCGAGGAAACAGCAAAGAGACAGAACACCTGACATTACAGACCAGTTTTGACAGACCTCAGATGATCGCCACAATCCCAGAGGATGTCCACACCAGGTGCAGAAAGCGTTTGGAACACAAGTGACCAGAGGAGAGCACAGGAGCTGAGCCTGGTGTGCGCGGACCACAAACAAAATGCTCGATGTGGCGCAGACCAGTTACGAAGTGCCCAGCAAGAAACAGAAGTGGAGACAAAGGAAACAGGCAGGATACAGAGCACCAGACACTACAGATGATGACTGTGACCCCAGAGAGTGGCTGAGCCAGGCACGGACAGCAGTGGTAACACCAGTGACCAGAGAGGACCCTGGAAGCTGCATCTGGCAGGCGCAGACCTGAGGGGGAACACCTGATGCGGCACGGACCAACTAGGGAATACCCAGCACCTTACAGGCATAAATACTGGACTTGATCTGCCCAAGGACCGTTCTTGGGCAGCACCTGAAGAAGACAGCAAGATACACCATCGAAATACTGTGCGCAAGCGATGCAAACATCCAGCAGAAGTCCTGTTTTTTCAAAATGTCAACAGATCACCGAGAAAGCTTATTTATTACTTCATTGCTATTTGTCTTTGCACAACTCAGATGAAAATTGGCAAATACTGGTTCAGTGAATTGGGAGTTTTGGTGGAGAATTGGGATTAAAATACTGTCTACCCACTAGGCTTTTTGTAACACACAGCTTTTTTTGGTGAATGCTAACAGTTTCTCTTCACTGTAATATTGCTTGCAGAAAGTAGATATCTGCTTCTCTCATCTCATACTATTACAGTTAACGTTAAAATTACTGGTATCACCTTTTTGTATGTGGTACCAAATGACTCAGCTATCTTTTGTGAAAATAAGTTGTATTCTCAAAGGAGTATGGATAAAAATATTTTTAAAACTGAAAGGTGATCTAATCCTCAATGTGCAGAATTATTTGGGTGTAGTGAGATACCACCGGTAGAAAGGTGTCAAAAATTAAGCATTCACATCACATCAAATCATCCCTGCACATGTTTGCATAAATTTCATGCATATTAATGAAGAACTAATGGAGAGCTTATATTTTTGTACTGCTTGTAAATAATGTGGCTGTGTTTGTCAACAGGACAGCAATGAGAAGCTTTTCTATCATTTATTATCTGATAATGTGCAGTCCCTATTGCCTATAGTCTATACACCAACTGTTGGACTAGCTTGTCAGAATTATGGTCTAATTTATATGAGACCACGAGGACTGTTTATAACAATTCATGACAAAGGACATGTGTATGAAATACTCAAAAACTGGTAAGTATAATTATTCCATAATGAATTTCAGTTAATGGAAAATTTGTATATGTCCTTTTTGAGTTATTGTTAAGTTCACATTTTTTCCTTAGGCCTGAATCTTCTGTTAGAGCCATAGTAGTTACAGATGGAGAAAGGATCTTAGGTCTTGGTGATCTTGGTGCTTATGGTATGGGAATCCCTGTTGGCAAATTGGCTCTTTACACAGCCTTAGCGGGCATTAAACCCTACCAGTGCTTGCCTGTAACACTGGATGTTGGCACCAATACACAGGTAACATATTTAACCAAGACTGTCTGAGGAACTTTAACACTACAACAGTTAAATATACTGTAACTGTTACTTGAATGTAAACTGAATTTTGACAGATTTTCGTTTTTGGGTGCCTTAATTATTTCATACAGTTTGGCAGTAACTATTTCTATAGATTAACAGTTTATAGCTTCCAGCCCTGTGGCTGGACAGCTATTACCTCTTAACTGAAATTTAACCACTTATTGTCACAATGAAGTTAAATGAAATGTTTCTAGCTGAATAAGTGAGGAATGGCTGTGAACATTTCTGGTTAACATCCCTAAACAAATAGGGGTGCACATTATGTAATTCTGATCAAAAGGCAGTGATTATTTGAGAAAAGATTCTTATACACTTTTATTAGATCATGTGCTCAATTCCAAGGCAATTTACTAAAATTTAATCAGCCATGAAGTAGGCAATGACTTCATTTATATGTTTCCGACTTCAAGTAAAATTACAAGCCACAGTTACTGACTGATATCTATTTCATGTGCACTCTAAACTCAAACTAAAACCATTTACTTATTAACTATAGCACATTCAATTTACAAATACATTATCTGTTATTCTGGGTGTTGACAAGCACCATGGTGTGAATGAACAAATTTGGGAAGTCTGTGACTGATACTTTTCTGTGAAGTGCATACAGAGTTTTTGGTTTTTAGTTTTAACTGAAACTGCAGTAAACATTACAGCAGGCCTTGCTGTAGTGGAGCTGTGCACATATGCTCTTATATAAATACAGTGTTTTAACTGGTTGCGAATTTCTTCTAATGAGACTCAAACAATTGAATCCACCCTTGACAATTTTTGTTATAACCAAAATCATCAAGGACGCAAATACCTGCTGTGATATCCTGCTGTGAATGGTATTTTGTTATATCCATTTGAGACCTCTGGCATAAACTGATGGGCTACAACATTATGACAACCTGGTTAACAGCTTTTGGTCCACCTTTGAAATGCAGTACAGCAGAGATCTGCATGGCTTGAATTCTATAAGTCCTTGGTAGATTTCTGGAGGTATGTCTAATGTCAGGTGTCTAATCATACATTATGCAATTCCCATAAATTACAGGCCGATAGTTTGTGGTAAGAGGGTGGATATGTAATAGCACCCAGGATGTGTTCCATTGGGTTAAGACCACATGAACTTGATTACCATGACATCTTGCTCCTCAGACCACACGATTCTGGTCCTGTGAGAACAGCTGAAAGGTGCCACAATGATAGAGGAAGATATTAAGCATGAAGTGGCACAGGTAGTCCACAACCATGTTCACATAGCCCACAGCTATCAAGGCGCCTTCAGTTACTGCCACATTATCTCTTGTTCCCTATAGCATAATACTGTCCCCAGCAGCCTGCATCCATGTCAAGGTGCACGTTTTGAGTAGCCATTCACCTGGATGATGGCATAGCTGGATAAGACATTCAACCTGCTGTAACAAGAAACATGATTCATCTGAGACTTTTCCACTGATCCACAATCCAATCTCAGTGATCCAGGGCCCACTGCAATCATAATTTATGATGACATTAGGTCAATATGGGAAATTGTGGTGGTTTTCTGCAAGTGAACCTCATGCATGCTGAATTGTGTGTTCCAAAACACTTGTGCCTTCACTAGCATTGTACTACATCAGATCTGCCACTGATAACCAACAATCCTGCTTTAATACATGATTCCAATACAACACTGTTACACCACAAGGTGCATGATTAGCCATGTGCTTGTCTGATAGCACTTCTTTAATGTAACTGAATGCAACTCTTTCTAGTGCCATATTTGAAGTTACATGACAACAGAGACCAAAAAGTGGCATACAACTTGTCTGCTCAACAAGGTCGTATTCAGTTACATTAAAGGAGTGTCATCAGATAGGTGCTTGGTTAGCCCTGCTGCTTATGTCACTACAGCTGCTGCACTGGAATTCCACCTGGACTGGGCACTGTCTCTGATGAGGTGTGGGTGTTCAACATCCTGTCACCTGCTCATGGTTTGGCTGTTCTTCTACCACTTTCCATAGATGCTCAGGATGGCTGCATCTAATGGTCAACCAGCTTCACCATTTCCAGGATGCTCTTCTCTGGTGCCAGATCATAACAACCTTGTCAGAGTCACTTATGTCATTAGATATTGTTATTTGCAATCAGTATCATCACTAGAATGTTCTCTGTGTGTCTCTTCTCTGCTTATATACTTTTCTTATTATGTCATATACTTGCAGTGCCACCAGGAAGCATACAATTTTGTGGTGGGCAGTAGTCATTATGTTCTTGGTTATCCCTAATGTTAGAACAAATTGTGGCCTTATCAAATGAACTAATTGCAAGAGACTGTCAGAATAAAAACCAGCAATTACACAGAAAATAGCTAACATTTTAGGGTCACTGGATTTTATGGAAACAGCAGTGATTTTTATGGAAGGATACAATTTTGTAATGTGACCCACTGTCTGATCACCAATGCAAATCATAATAATGTTCTGTGTAATTGCTACAAAGCAATGTACCAGGGGTTTCTCAGACTGTCACCATTTACTGCATTTCCCTATCACAGACAAAACAAATCAAACTAATAATGACTGACACAGCAATTATTTTTGCCATTTTAGTTTGCTCACAGCCATAAAGAATATCTATCTTCATTTACAACTCAAATAAAACAGTATTTTGTGTAAGACAAAAAATATTTTTCTCATTTTTGTTGAAGGCAAATGACAAACTTGAATCTATCTTTTCATTCTTGTTTTGCCCTTTATTACAGAAACTGCTTGATGACCCTCTCTACATTGGACTAAGGCAAAAGCGAGTAAGAGGAGACCAATATTCTGACTTTGTTGACGAATTTATGCAAGCAGTGGTAAAGAGATATGGTCAAAATACTCTTATACAGGTAACATAATATCTCTGTTCTAATTATCCAAAATTAACTAATTACCAAAACAAATTCCCACTATGTTCATTTATGAAACTTCTTAGAGATGAACCTACTAATGCAACTACACATCTGCAAATAAGAATTAAGTCCATCATTTGTCACATATACTTCAGAATTTTTGTAATAATAAAATAAATAAACATCATATATGATTAGGGACTTAGGGAAAATTGTTCTCATCTCTATGTCTTCGTCACTGAAGAAGCAAAGCCAGAAAATTCTGTTTGCTTTGTTATTTTAACATGTTTTTTGTTATGAATGAATTACAAAATCCAAAATCCAAAAAGATTGTCAAAATGACAGTTTTCTGTTGGGTTGTTTACTGGTATTTTAAAACATAAAAATACTGAGTAAAATAAAATTTGCTTATCTGCTGATGCTGGAGCACTTTGAAAGCCTCTTCTTTCTTTCTTTTTATGTCCAAAAATCGTTAGCTTTTTGCAGACTTTCATCCTAATACTGAACAATATCACTGGGACATTTATGTAATTTCCTTATATCTTGAAGAGTATACTGTAATGGGGGAAACCCAGCATTCCAAGACATGCTTCATGTCTTAAACCTGATCCCACTCAGGAAGGACATAGTCCCCAGTCGTCTGGCTACATCTTATTAGATTGGCCTTCTCTACTGGCTGCTTGTAACTAATTGAGCTACTTTTTGCATTGTTGAAGTGTGTGTTGTTTTGTATAGCTTTGTGTAACATAAACTTCATGCAGTGAACTATTATGTGATAAACTGAATTAAGGATAACAGCTATTTTCTTGATGTAGGCAGATTCATTACAGAGAGAGCAGGCTGCATAGATGAGAGACCTGTCTAAGACAACTCCAAGATACCTGGTTGTATATGTAACAGCTGGAATTCCACAGACACATTACATTTTTTATCCCAGTCTTGAGTGTAAGGAAGAAAGGAAAATAAGAGTTTATAGCCTTCTCAATGGTGAGATAATTAGGGACAAACTTGAATTGGAGAAGGATATGGAAGGAAATGTGATGTTCTTTCACAGTTACTATCCTGACAATCACCTTAAGCGATTTATAGAAATTACAGAAAACCTAAACCACTCTTCTGGTTTTTCCATTTTCCTTTTTTGCCATCAAACCAAACATAAAAGATCTGTTAGGAACCAAGGAGTGAATTATTCAGAGCGAATGGTAATCCAGGGAGGATTAATATACAAACATCAAAAAAAGTTTTGCATCACCCCAGTTCCCAGAACTCCTGAAGATACATGCTGACTGTGGATATTGTATCACAAACACAGTCCCTTTGACTGTTCAGAGATGTCACTAAATCTGCCGAAAGATGTAAACAGCCATGCATGAGTAGCACCTATTAGACGGAGGGGATCTGACAGCTGATCAGTTCCAGTCACTCCCCCAGGAAGGAGGTACACAGCTTGTGTTCTCCATAGTTCAACCATACCTAAACAGTCAATGCTGCAGTTTGATTGTGTCTGCCAGGAAGGACTCTCAACAAGAGAAGTGTCCAGGCATCTTGGAGTGAACCAAAGCAATGTTGTTCGGACATGGAAGAGATACATAGAGACAGGAACAATCGATGACATGCCTGGCTCAGGCCGCCCAAGGGTTACTTCTGCAGTGGATGACCACTACCTATGGTTTATGGCTCAGAGGAACCCTGACAGCAATGCTAGCATGTTGAATAATGCTTTTCGTGCAGCTACAGGACATGAGTTACGAGTCCAACTGTGTGCAATAGGCTACATGATGCACATCTTCACTCATGACATCCATGGCGAGGTCCACCTTTACAACCACAACACCATGCAGTGTGGTACAGATGGGCCCAACAACATGCCGAATGGGCCACTCAGGACTGGCATCACATTCTCTTCACTGATGAGTGTCGCATATGCCTTCAAACAGACAATCATTGGAGACATGTGTTTGGAGACAACCTGGTCAGGCTGAATGCCTTAGAAACACCGTCCAGGGAGTGCAGCAAGACAGAGGTTCCCTGCATTTTTGGGATGGCATTATGGGGGGGGGGGGCAATTTACACTGCTGGTGGTCATGGAAGGTGTCATAACGGCTGTACAATATGTGAATGTCATCCTCCGACCGATAGTGCAACCATTTCATCAGCATATTGGCGAGGCATTCGTCTTCATGGATGACAATTCGCACCCCTACTGTGCACATCTTGTGAATGACTTCCTTCAGGATAACGACATCACTTGACTATAGTGGCCAGCATGTTCTCCAGACATGAACCCTATCGAACATGCCTGGGGTAGACTGAAAAGTGCTGTTTATGGACAATGTTACCCACCAACCACTCTGTGGGATCTACACTGAATTGTCATTGAGGAGTGGGACAATCTGGACCAACAGTGCCTTGATGAACTGGTGGATAGTATGCCATGACAAATACAGGCATGCATCAGTGCAAGAGGTTATGCTACTGTGTTTTAGAGGTACTGGTGTGTACAGCAATCTGGTCCACCACCTATGAAGGTCTTGCTATATGTTGGTACAACGTGCAATGTGTGGTTTTCATGAGCAATAAAAAAGGGCAGAAATGATGTTTATGTTGATCTCTATTCAAATTTTCTGTACAGGTTTCGGAACTCTCAGAACCGAGGTGATGCAAAACTTTTTTTGATGTGTGTAGGTTGACAATTATAATTTTGTAGTTTATAGTATCACACATTACTGAAAGGTCTATTGCTGCAATGCCAGTAACTATGTTCTCCTGGAAACCTTTCTCTATGTGTCCCATGACAAAAATAACCTGACTTGTGTGGCATTGTTGAGCTGGACTTTTAAATAGTTTTAAGAAATGACAGGGAAGAGAACTTAGTTACCAAATATGTTTGGGTATTTGTCTAACTTTAATTTGGAAGCTGCTTTTTATCTTCTCTGTAATTATGAAATATTACAGATGCTGATGCAGTTGTTACATAGTTATAATGCTCATTGTTTGGTGTCAATTCCAAAATGTTTAATTTGCTCTTTACTTGTGTCCTCTATGTTAATGACATTACCATTTCATTTTCTATTGAGACCACTGTTTTGTGCCGGTAAAGAGAGAGGAGTAGTCTTTGCTTCTTTGGATCACATGATTTTTTTGAGTTGGAAAATATTTCATTTATCTTCCCATTAAGACTAAGTTAGTGTGTAATCTGGTTTCCTCTCTCTGTGCCACTCTGTTTAGTATGGTACGGTATATCTTGGTTCCCCATTTAACTTCCTCACCACAATCGAACAGTACTGTTACTGTATGCTACACTTATTTAGAAATATTAAAAAATCTGAACTTTATTAACCATTCTGACAGAAGGGTGCAGTATTTCATTAATTTATCCATTAAATTATTTTATTAATGAACTTTATCATAATTAATTCAAGAACTTCAATTATATAATGTTAAGTAATAGAAAAAGATAATTTTAGCAAATCTTTTTAACTGATATTAGATGATGCATCTAATAAACATAGTATATATTTCTTTTAATGTTTCAGTTTGAAGATTTTGGAAACTACAATGCATTTCATTTGCTTGAAAAATACAGACAAAGTTACTGCACATTCAATGATGACATACAAGGAACAGCCTCAGTAGTTGTGGCTGGATTACTTGCCTCTTTCCGTATCACAAAGACGCGCCTGTCTGACAACATAATACTGTTTCAGGGTGCTGGGCAGGTATCTATGAACTGTTTACTAAAATATCATCATTGAAGGAAATACTGTATAACTAACTTTATGTTGACTTGTGACATAAATGCACAAGTGTATGTCACCACGGTGCTCTGTTATTGCTTTTTATGTATCTCTTCACATTGGAAAGCAATTCTTGAGTCAAGACTTCAAGTGGCAGAAGTTGGCAGCACTTCAAAGGATTATTTTTTCTTAGAGAAATGAATTGTTGCTCATTTGAAAGGACCAGGTGAGAGTGGAGATTTGTTTTTGATAGTGACTGACAGCTGACAGCCATTGCATCAACCATTAGTCCTCTGTAAATATTCCTGCATTTTGCTGCAGTCTTCTCATATTGTAATTCATTCATACACAACAATACCATTAGTAAACAGCCTTGTGGTGATTCGGATGATTCAGTTATACAGGATTTCATTCTTTTGGAGTTACTTGGAATGTACACTTTTTTTACCTTGTTTCATGTGCTATTCTTTCACCTTTATTTGCATTATGAAGCACTGATAATTCATTATTTCTGCAGGAATAGCAGTTGCACTTTCCAAGTATGTTAACTGACCAAAATCCATAAAATGGGAAATGTCAGTTTTGCTGTAGGATACTGTTTTTTCCATTGACAATATGATTTTCGATTGTTTGATGATTACAAAAGCAAATAGTGATACTGTGTTGTATTTCATAGAATGTACAACAAGAAGTAACAGAAAAGTTTACATTCAATGATTCTCAATGTATTGGTAGTGGCATAAAAATTAGCTTAGAATTCGCCCAAGAAGCTAGACTAGAATTAAACAGCCTGCCTATAGGGCACCAGAGATTGAACATTGAATTAAACACTTTTCAGAGCTGTAATGTTTTCTAATGATAGAAACAGATAGATCAATTGCCCAACAAGTCCATGCAAAACACGTGTACAGCAAGATATGAGCATGCTTAAGAGGTTCATTACAAGCACTTGTCTTAATTTTTTAAACAATCATTCAGTCCTTAACACTTAGTAGTGCATTACATATCTCAAAAATAAATATTAATGGCTGTGTGCTAAATGAAACTCCACAACCAAACATTTTTATGTCCTTGTAGATAAGAAAGCAAATGTAGTTGGTATACCACAACATTAGCTAACTGAATCTGAAAAAGACATTTTTCTTCCTCATGGCTATGTTGTCACTAACATAATGTACAGAAAACAGAAAAAAAGATGCAGTTGTAATTATTTTCAAAGATGGCATGAAATTGGACAAAATTTAATGTGGGCCAATTTTGTTAGAAATCAGATTGAGTGTCCAACTGCATGATGATGACAGACCAAGAAAATGGTAGTTCTCTGTTCTTTATAGGTCTCTAAATCAAGCCATAAAAATATTCTTCAAAAATTTTGAACTTACAGTGAGAACAGATTTTTTGAAAAAAGGAAATATCACTATCTGTGGCAACTTCAATAGAGATATGACAGACTCTGACAAGAAAGTTTCAAGGTTGTTTTTTAGTAATCCAAAGTACCTCAATTTTTTGTATGAACAAAAGTGATACTTGTAAAGAAGCCTGCTTCAGTACCATTAATGTTAATTTATCTAGTGACATTTTTACTGTTAGCTATGTGGACAGATGTTTTTATGGCCATGAACTACTGCTCCTAACACTCTACAGCAGACAGCCAAGTCACACCAACAATTCTTTCCATGAAAAAGGTGTAGTGATTTGGAGGAGTGATAAGAAATTGTTGTTTGTGAACTTGTTTGCTGATAGGCTAAGTTATATAAAATGGAGGTTTTTTGTATGAAATTGAGACTGGACAAATTAATGTTGAAACTATGTGTGATGGGTTCTTTAGCAAATTATTCAGTGAGTGGTACCCTTGTTTGCCTTTAAGAAAGATTAATTTCAAAGTTAAGCCTAAAAGAAATTTACCAAACTGATATAACAGTGAATTCAAAAAGGTTAGGGAAAAATGTTGTTACTGTGAAGCATATATAAAATTAACCATAAATAGAGACACTAAACAGGATGATAAAAATTACAAGATGTATATGAAATATAAAATATTTTATTCACTGATCAGCTAGAACATTATGACCACTGATTTACTATCAGTACAAACCCATCCAGGTGATAGCAGCATCAGCTGTTGGGAAATGACTGCAAATCAGACACACACACGGTGCATGTAGTATCAGTGAGCGTGCTGTCCATGTCTAGAATGGGGAAGGTGCAAGATCTATCTGAGTTTGACCAAGGGCAGATTGTGATGGTCCAGTGGCTCAGCACAAGCATTTTGGAAACTGCATGACTAGTTGGGTGTTTGAGGAGTGCTATAGTGAGTGTCTTCAACACATAGTGAAATCAAAATGAAACCATATCCAGATGCCATGGGGATGGGGAGCCACCCCTCATTACAGTTGTCAGAAATTGTAGGCTGAGCAGACTGGTAAAACAGGAGAGACAGTGAACTGTGGGAGAACTAACACCAGACTTTAATGCTGGGCAGGGTACAAGTCTGTCTGAACACACAGTGCAGCCGATAACCCATGCATGTGCCAATGTTAGCACCACGACACTAACAACTGATATGGGCACATGACCTTTAGCAACGGACGTTGGCACAGTGGCAGACAGTGCACGGTCTGATGAATTCTGATACCCTCTTCTTCATGTTGATGGAAGAATGTGAATCTGTCATCTTCCAGGGGAATAGATCCTCGACATCTGTACTGCAGGATGGAGACAAGCTGGCAGTGGCTCAACTATGCTCTGGGAAACATTCATGTGGGCATCCAGGGGTCCAGTGTAGCTCATGCAGGGCACTATGACCAGCCAAGGAGTATTGTACACTAGTTGCAGACCATGTTTTGCATGATCGTTTTTCTTGATGGCGGTGGCACTTTCCAGCAAGATAATGCACCATGTCACACAGCCAGGAATATGATGGATTGGTAGGAGGAACACAATGGCAAGTTTCAATTGATGTGCTGACCCCCCAACTCACTGGATCTGAACTCAATTGAACACATCTGGGATATGATCGAACCTGGTGTCAGAGCTCATCATCCTCCTCCCCAGAATTTAAGGCAATTAGGTGGCATGTGTGTGTGCAGAGGTGGTGCCAATGCACTCCAGTGACCTGCCATGAGCTCATTTGCTGTCATGCAATGACACATCACTGCTGTTATCGATGCCAAAGATAGACGTACCATCTGTTAGATAGTTGGTCATAATGTTCTGACTGATCAGTTAAAATTTTCTCAAACTCTAAAGCTATGGGTAATGTCTGTCCATCCACCTACATTATCAAAAAGGCCATTCATTTGATCTATGAAACATAAACATTCAATTCATTGTAATAAATGTCTACAGTCTGAAATTTCCCTGAATCACTAAGAACTTCAAAAGTTATAGCAGTTTCCAAAAAAGAAGACATAAATCTCTCACATGATTACTGACCAGTTTCAGTAGTTGTGATAATTTAAAAAATTTTTGAAACTCCTATAGTACCAGCTAAGTAATCATTTGAAAGAAAATAATTTCCTTCCAAAGAATCAGATTGGTTACAGATGGGGAAACATGGGCTACAGCTTCAGCAGTTTATAACATAGTAAACCAGATAATCACAGCTTTAAGAACAATATCTTACTTTATACATGAGATAAGTAAAGCTTTTGATTGTAGTCCTTAATAAATATTCCTTGAGAAACTTGAACTTTATGGGATGCATAACACATCAATACAAGTAACTGATTCATGCTTAAGTAACAGAAAACAATATGTCTCTCCGAGGAAGAGACATTCTCTGATGAAAGTTGTTGAAACAGGTGTATCTCAGGTATCATTTCTAGGACTATTCTTTTTCATTATTGCAATCAGTTAATTGATGTATTATGTTCAGCACTCTGTGACCTGCTATGTAGATGACTCAGTGATGATTAACAGCCATCAAGACACAGCATTGTTAAAACAGTTGTCACTGGAATCACTAGATGATGCAGTGAAATGGTTCTTCTCCTGTGTAACCCAGATAAGATCCATCATCTTCTAATAGGACTAAATAATGGAGAGACAGCTTATAGTTAAAGGTTCTGAAGTGAAGCCACCCCAAAATATATATTAAATACATCTCTTGATAATGGATTACATAATTTATATTATCAGAGTACATTTTTCATATTTGCCACATGAATTTACATAACGACAGTCAACGTATTTAAACTGTTGATATCATCAAGTGATGTTTTTCAAATAATTATTAGCTAGGTGTAAGACTGTGCCTCAAAATGCTTCTTAGCTCTATGTAGCAGAGGTTTGAGTGCATGGTTTCTACAGTATACAGCTCTTACAGGCACCCTGAATATTCAATTCATTCAGCCTACTGGCCCTACATCACCTCTTCCTCATGTCTACATCACAAGCAGAATTTGGGCAGATGTCATTTTGGATTTCATCATATTCAGCTTAAGCCTATGTTTGCTGGGTTTTATGTTATAAGATATTATGTCCTATGAATGCATGCTGTTTCAAAGCATTAGTACGAAGAGGGTCTCTTGAAACTGTGTCTTTATTGGTACGATCTGCTGTAAGAAAATGATAGAAAACATCATATTTTCCATTAAAGAGTTTTTGTATTTCTTCATTTTCTTTTATAGCTTCTGTGCCATGAAAGTATGGCATTTCAGGGCAATGTAACACTGAATATGCATCAAAACTGGATCATTCTTGGTATGATTTGTTATAACTGAATGTCAGTTAATGGCATACCAGTGATTAATAGTTTCTTTGTGTAGAGCTACCCGTAGTTAATAAATATTCAAACACGCACTGAGAATATACTTGAATGGTTTATTAATTGGTATTACAGAAAAAGAAATACAGTTGCTATAGGCAACTTGTAAACAACAAAAACAGTAACCAAGGAACAGAATAAACATAAAAACAAAAGTTATAACTCCAAGCAGTAGGCAAAACATTATTCAGTGCTCCAACTGGCTGATTCAAACTTGGCCGTGCAGTCACTGAATTCGTGACACAACTGTATCTTGGCGCAAATGGAACTAACGTGTGCAGACACAGCAGTTGATGTGAATAGCAGTAGCTACAGGAGCCCCCTTGGTGAAAGCGGAGCATGGTGTGTCTTCTCTGAACCTGGCCAGGAAGTGGACGTGTCATCCGGAGTGGGTGGTGTGTAGGTTCTGCATCAACCTGTTGTGGCCACTGGTGCTGGAAGTCAAGGTGTTGCATCTGTCAGGCATTGAGCTCTTCACCATAAGGTGGGTGATGCCTCCTTGGAAATGTAAGCCAGCTTCACTCTGCTAAGAGACACAGTGTCCTGTTTGCCATTTACTATGATGACCATCACATATGTGTCTCTGCGCTGGATGCAACGGGGTCCAGCATACGGTGGCTGCGGTGGTGGCTTGATGCCCTCTGTATGTAACATAATGTGCGAACAGCTTTTGAGGCTGCTATGCACAAAAGTTGTTGGACAACCATGCATGGAGGCCTTTGTGGGTTTGATTTGGCTTACATCTTTCTGTAGCTTGCGAAGGAACTCTGGTGGGTCGTCCGTTTCTAACAGTAGGCCTGTGTCGACAAACTGATAGGTGCAAAGTCTTGCCATAAACCAATACAGTTGCCAAGGACTCTATATCTGGTTTGTATGTGGCTTATAGTCCCAGCAGGACTATGGGTAGTGCAGACGTCCAAGATGTCCCATGGCACATTAGCGCAGCCTTCAGCGTTCGATGCCAATGTTCAAGCATGCCATTGCTGACCAGATGATAATTGGTCATTTTGTGATGGACATAGCCACAGAACTTCGTCAAGTGTGTGAACAAATCTGACTCAAACTGTCAACCTCTGTCAGTGGTGATATGGAGAGGACAGCCAAATCTCGCCAGCTAGATTGATGTGAAAGTGGTGGCTAGTGTTTCCGCAGAGATGTTGTCCATAGGTACCGCTTCAGACCATTGCGTGTATCTGTCAATCATTCTGAATATGTACCACTGGCCATCTGATGGAAGAAGTGGTCCTACCACATCAAGGTGAAAATAGGCGAAGCATAAAGAAGTGTCCGGAAACTCTCCTATTCGGGGATGAATGTGGCGAGTGATTTTGCAAAGTTGGCAATTCTGGCAAGTTCTCATCCATTCATGGCATTTTCTTTCTATCCCTGGCCACACAAACCTTTGAGACACTAGCTTGAATGTTGACCGGACTTGTGGGTGCCAAAGATTATGTAAGAACTTGAACACTGGCCTGTGAAATGCAATGGGAAAAAAAAGTGTGTGATCTGCCATGTGACACTTCACAGTACAATTTCATGTTCTCACCAGGAATATCAACTTGCTGTAACTTGAGTGGTGCAGTGTCATCAGGCAATATGATGTGTAGCTCGGAATCTTCTTGTTGCACCCTGGCACAGCACCATCATGTCCACAGGCTATGAGACACTGGCCACTCCAGAGAGGCAGTCCACAACCACATTAGTGATGCCTCATGTATGGCAGATGTCCATACTAAACTGGCTAATAAATTCTAATTGGCTGTACTGCTGTGGAGAGCAAGTGTTGCTGTTTTCCTTGATGACGTATATGAAAGGCTTGTGGTCAGTGTATATCACAAACTCTCGTGCCTCAACCTGTGGTCGAAAGTACTTGATTGCTTGACATATGGCTAAAAGTTCCTGATCATATGTGCTCCATCTTTGTTGTGCAGGTGACAGCTTGTGCGAGAAATAAGCCAGTGGCTGCCAGGCATTGTCCACCCATTGTTGGAGGGCTGCACCAATGGCTAACTGACTCGCATCCACCACTAATGCCAGTGGAGCTTCAAGCTTGGGGTGTGCCAGCAGTGCTGCTTGTGCTAGGCTCTTTTTGGTTACTTCAAAAGCCGCATTCATCTCCTCTGTCCACTACACAGGAGAACTGCTCTTAACCTTGGGACCAACCAGTGCTGTGTTGAACTGTGCCTGTTGTTCGGCAGTGTGTGGTAAATGACGGGCGGTAAAAATTGAGCATTCATAAGTACCTGCATATCTTTTTTATTGTAGGTGGCTTGGGTAATTGCAATATGGCTTCAACCTTCTCAGAGAGTGGTAATGAGCCTGATGAAGATATTTGATAAACCCAGGAAATCGACTTGATGTTGGCCAAACACACATTTAGCTGTGTTTAACATTATGCTGTACTTTTTGAAACGCTCAAAAACTTCTCTCAGGTGCTGGTGATGTTGCTCCTTGGATGATGAATACGCTAACACATCATCCAGATAGGCAAAACAAAAGTTCAACCCACGCAAGACAGAATTGACGAACCTGTGCCAGGTTTGAGCAGCATTACGCAGGCCAAAGATCATGAACTTGCCTTCATACAACCCAAATGGCATAATAATAGTGATCTTTGGAATGTCCTCTGTTGCCACGGAAATCTGGGTATACGCTTTTGTGCAGTCTATAACACTGAATACAGTAGCTCCATGTAGTGTGTGGCTATAGTCTTTTAGTAGTGGCACTGGGTAGCGATCAGGCACAGTCCACGAGTTGAGCACTCTGTAATTGCTACACAGGTGCCAACATCCTCCCTTTTTGGGTACTAAATGGAGTGCAAATGACCGTGGACTACTTGAGGGTTGGATGAAAACTTCTCGTAACATTGCGTTGAATTCTGGTTTAGCAATGGTGAGGTGTCCTGGAGCCAATCATCTCAGTCACCAACATGCAGGTGTTTTTTGTGTGGTTGACTGTATTGTGCAAAACTTTCTGTGGCACACCTGGAGGCCTTGTTACGGTCGGGAACTCATGGAGCAGCAAGCAATACTCCTCTTCTGATACCTGTATAACCTTGATGATATATGTTATGGCATCACGATGGTACCCAGTGGTTATAAGTCCAGTAACATTGTCTATTAGGTAGGAATTTGCTGCATCCGGTAGACATTGATAGTGAGCTAATAAATCAGCACAAATTATTGCTTCTGCCACATCTGCTATGGTGACGTCCCACGTAAACTTATGGTGGAGCCACATGCCATACATTGCAATTGCTGAATTATTTGCAGCAGACAAGCTAAATGCAGTGGGTGGCCTGAAACAGTGCAGAGATACTCTGGGCAGGATAGTAAGGTTGGACCCTGTGTCATTAAATATTTCTGGCCTGATACCCTGTCAGTAATGAATAGGCACTAGGATGTAGTTGAGCAGTCGGTGGCGCCTACATCCAACCGCTGTTTGTATTTTGGTAGGTACAGGGGTTAGTGCACTTTGTAGCCTGCTTTCCAAATCTTCTGTGGCACCAACAAGTGGTCAGACCAGCATCTGATACAGACTGATTCGAGGAACAGCTCCTAGATCATTTGTGGCTACGTCCTCTGTAGCGACTAACACCTCCTTGTGACAACAGTGTGCCAATATGTGCGCTCAATGCATCAACTTTGACGGACAGAGCATTGTAATCTGTGCCTGAAACGGGAAGGGCCACAGATGGGACACTACCAGACTTTGTCGCAGCACTAACCTGTAGGTCCGGAGCGATGGCATCTTAGATGCGGTCAGCCAGTTCTGCAACAGTGTCCAGGGACATCTCTGTCTGCGATGTGATGATTGCCTTTACCTGCAGTGGCAGACGGCTGCTCCAGATGCAGACGCAGAAGATTGTTGGGCACTGTTCTGATGTCCACCTTTCTGCAGAGGTGACACAGGTACGGAGATGGTTTTTCTGTCACCTATATCTTCCTGAGTCAGCACTTGTCTGATACGGTCTTCCTGTGATCTTGCAACTCTATGAATAAGCTCAGTCTTTAATTTTTTGTATGGATTCTCGGTTGGCAGTGCCGTGATTATATCTTGAACTTTGGAAGCATAGCATTGCTCGAGCTGACTCACTATTAATGCAAACTTAGTCGTACCTGCTGTAATTCCAGCACAGCAAAAGCTGGCATCAATCTGAGCGAATCTTGAATTTTTTATTACTTGGTATTACAGAAAAAGAAGCACAGGTAACTTGTAAACAATAAAAACAGTAACCAAGGAACAGAATAAACATAAAAACAAAAGTTATAGCTTCAAGGAGTAGGCAACAACATTATTCAGCACTCCAAGTGGCAGATTCAAACTTGGCCATTTATGCCATTCGTTTGTTGCTGTGCAGTCACTGAATTGACGACACAACTGTGTTGATGAATGTTGCGAATGGAACTAACGTGTTAGGACACAGCAGTCAACATGAGTAGGGGTTGCTACAATGGCTTCAGGAAACTGGACAATACAAAAAACACATCTGCATGGAAGTTTATGACAGTTAATGGATACACACTTGGATTTACGAGGACGACGGTTCAATCCCGCATCCGGTCATCCTGATTTAGGTTTTCCGTGATTTCCCTAAATCGCTCTAGGCAAATGCCGGGATGGTTCCCTTGAAAGGGCACGGCCAACTTCCTTCCCATCCTTCCCTAATCCGATGAGACCGATCACCTCGCTGTGTGGTCTCCTACCACAAACAACCCAACCCAACTTAGATTTACAATGCAAAAGTTAGTTGGTTCACAGCCTGCTTTCTCCATTTTTTAAAATAAAAGATTCTGGGACTTGCTTATTAATTTAATGGCTGTATGCTCTGTAATATTAGATTTCATGTACACATACAGCTCTCTCTCTCTCTCTCTCTCTCTCTCTCTCTCTCTCCCTCCCTCCCTCTCTCTCCCTCCCTCTTTCTCAAGAGTGAGTTTTTTTATTGTGTGAATATGCCATGGAATATACGAACAAACTACAAGACTGTTTTCTATGGCACTGTCTCATTAGATCTCAATTCAGTATTTATTTATTTATTTATTTACCCAAAAATCCCAATCACAGCACAAGACAAAACATTAACCATGCAGTAATGCTAGTACATGTAGCACTAAAAATTTCTCCAAAACACAAAAAACAAAAATGTGATGTTGGCAGATAAATATGCTACCTAAAGCTCTGACCTTGGAGTTAGCTTTTAGTGTCATTTAGTAGTTGATTATGATTTGGAAAGAAGATACATGTGTAAACTATTGGCCAGAGTGTGATATTGACATATTTCACTCCTCTCTCCCTCCATTCCACACCCCCTCCCCCTCCCCCCCCCCCCCCCCAATATTGGTTGCATGACAGACTGAGCTGTAGCGTAGCCCAAGGTCTGGTTTGCTCCAATTGATAAATGTTACAGCCTCGTCTAGCATGGAAACTACAAGCTACATCTGATATAACTATTTAGGAAACAACAACAGTACAAGGAAAAGGACAGACTGCTACTCACTGTAATGATGACATGTTGAACTGAAGACAAGCACAATGAAAAGACACTTAGCTTTGAGCCAAAGCCCTCTTCAGGAAAGGAAACACACATACATTCACTCACATAAGTGAGAACACCTCATGTACACATGACCACTACCTCCGGTGGCTTGGACCAGAATTCTCGACATTCCAGTCTGAGCTGCTGGAGATGGAAGTCCTCTGTTTGTGAGGTGTGCTTGCTTATGTGAATAAATTTGTATGTGTGTTTCCTTTACTGAAGAGGGCTTTGGCTGAAAACTAATGTATAACAGTCTTTTCATTGTGCCTGCCTGCAACTCAATGTGTCATCTTTAATGTGAGTAGCAGTTTATCCTTTTCTTTATGTTGTCGATATTCCAATCTGGAGTTCTCATTGCCTGTAGAAAATAAGTTGAATCCACGGTGATGTGGGGAGATCACATCAATCATATCTGGAAATGAATATCAAGGACAACATGCCTATATAGAAAGTAAGATGTGCAGTTACCTCTGATTATAGAAGACAACATATATTGAACTGTTCTAATCTCATATCTCTTGTGGGCTGCTGGAGTGGGTGCACTCTTCACATGTAAGTGATACACTGAAAATAAAAAAAAGTCTTGAGAAATGTGTGACACTTGCCCACGAGCCCACTGTCAGTCTCTGTTCAGAAAATTTAAGATAGTCAAAATTGTAATCTACACATATACGTCTCATCATTATGCATTAAGTTATATGTAAGAGGAGATATTCACCAGCATAACACAAGAAGTAAACTGTAAATTCCAAAACACTGTTCACAACCTCTAGTTTGCACCATGAGAAGATTGGTGAATCGTACAGCATTTTGATATTTTTATAGGCTTCACTTGGTATTGCTGGACTCTGTGTGAGGGCAATGCAGGAAGAGGGAACCTCTCTGCAAGATGCAAGGGACAAGATCTGGATGGTAGACTCAAAAGGACTGATTGTCAAAGATAGGCCTTCAGGTGGAATTACAGCTCAAAAGTCAGTATATGCAAAAATCCATGAACCTATCAAAGATCTTGAGGAAATAGTTGAAACAGTGAAACCAACAGTTATAATAGGTAATTATCAGATTTTAATAAATAATCTATTTTTATACCTATATAGTTTAACTTATTTACTAAATCTATACCAGTCTCAATGCTGCATTTTGCTTTGAAGTTCAGTTTCTTCTTGACCACAGCTTTAGTTTTTCTTCCTATACTGTGCCCGGAGCTTGAACTGCTGCAGACATTGGTTGAGTTGTTTTATAAAGCATAATTAAAGAGCAAAATAGTGGTCCACAAGGATTCATCTATATCATTTTGCTTATTTCAGTCTTAGAATGATTTTCACAGGTTTATCCCACTGAATCAGGTGCCAGGCCACCTGTGAAAGCAGCCATATTATTTACCAGCTCTGCTCCAATCAGTGCACGGATTATTATATTGCTATGACTACCAACCAACTGTCCAGTGGGATGAACAGCCACTGCCAAACTGTGGCCAAGAGAAAAGTAGACTACCCTGTGGCACAATATGCAGCTGAACATAACATGCTTGATTTCAATGGCTGCATCACTACCCAAACCACATAGATCCAGCCCTCCACCAGCAGCTTTTCTTTCAACTGCACAGATGGAGCTATCCTTATAACACATTCTCTGCTCTCATAATTATCCCAGCCTTCGTCTATGGCAACATATTGTCCCTACACCATTCACCCATAAGTTTCCACCCCCTCTGTCCAATGATCTCCTCCACATTGTCCCCTCCCACCCTCTTTGTTTTTCTGCCCTCTGACAACTTACATGCCCATCTTTTTCTGCTGCTCTCCTTTTTTGCTCCTTTTTGCCCACTTCCCTGCCCAGTAACCTTCTGATACTGTAACACTCCACAGGACAACATTCTTCTCTCTCCTCACCCATGCACTACCATCCCTTCTCCTTCCTGCCCCCTCCAGATTGCTGCTTGCATCCCAGATTAAGGTGAACTCTGGCTCAATATGCTGGAGTTGGCAGTAATGTGTACATAAGGTGTGCTTGCTTGCATGTATGAATGGTGTGTGTTTCTCTTTTGCTGATGAAGGCTGTGGCTGAAAGCTTTAAGTAAGTGTCTTTCCCTTGTGCCTGTCTGCAACTTAACATGTCTTCTTTACAGTAAGTAACAATCTATCTTTTCCTATATTGTTGATATTCCTACCTGTAGTTTCCACCGTTTACACAGAAATCTCTTTATATTTTGCTATGTAAAAACTGAACAGTTGTAAAAATTATCATATAATATTAAATTCTGTAGTCGTTTTTAAGTACACTGATACTTGTATCATGCATATGTTATCACTTATGCTTATATGAAATGTTTTTTCTCTCTGTTTATGTAAAAACTGTAAATTGTGTTCTCTCACTTAGTAGATATAATTAATGATTTTGATCAATGGGAATGAACTATGAAATTTAATCCCTGAAAGGCTGAGAAACAAATAATATCTAATAATTAACATTTATCCAGAACATATGGTTTCCACAGAAAGGAAAGGTTTTATTCATACTGTGCAGTTATTTGTAGGTTGCATTTTAGTGGAATACATCAGCCTTTGCATCAGCCTTATGTGAGCTAATTAGAAACTCAATGGTACAAGTACAGCTTCAGTATGGGATGGAGATTACTGGTGACTATATAAAGGGCCAGACAATCCAATCATACCTACGGTAACTGTAAAACACACTTCCTCAATGCTGAAAAAACTAATTTTACTAATTTTAAAGAATCATGTGATAACTACATTCTAATGCTCTATCTCATGCCCAAATTACAGTGTAGAGGCAGCTCAACTACAACTTATCCAGTTGATGAATCAAGTATGAGCAAAGTGATCCAGTAGAATGACCTGCTTAGTCATCAGACATGTGAAAGGTTTCATGTATGAGGAGCTCATATAAGACGTTCAGTTACTAAAATAACATGTTCACACCATTTAGTTTACATTGGAATATTTAAAGTGTGCAGCAATCTGTGACAGTTGCATATTCATGCAGGCCTCTGCATTTGAGATGAACACTTCAAACCCTTCCACCAAAATACAAGAAAGTGTGTCATTCACTGTAATTTACTGTGAAGGATGCTGCATGGCATGCATAAAATGGCCTTTTTAATTAAAAAGGTGTGTTATGCACTTTTGTTCATTAAACCTTATTATTCCTTATATCATCATGCATCATCTCCTGCAGTTTAACTAATTACTCAAAATCGTGATGTGTATGAAAAGAGCGTTCTTTTCTTCTTATCAATGGATGTCATTTTATTTACGTTCAGCTACTTATGTAACTCTTGATATATATTTTGACTGTTTTAGGACTACTGAAATTTAAAAAAAACCTTAAATTTTTGTTTAAATCTGGCTGTAGTGCAGACATACTTTTGCCAAATGTTTTGTTGAAGATTTGCGGGAGCACTTGTAGAAATAATGTCTTTCTTACAGTGCCTGCTAGAGTAATATTAAATATTCATTTTTTTAAAATCTCGATAACAATAACAAAATGTACATCTTCCCTTCCCAGGCGCTGCAGCTGTTAGAGGGGCTTTTACACCAAAGCTGTTAAAAACTGTGGCAAAATTCACAGAGCATCCCATTGTGTTTGCATTGAGCAATCCTACAGAGAAGGCAGAATGTACAGCTGAGGATGCGTATGTTAACACAGATGTAAGTGACTCAATGAATGTGAAAATATAAGCAATAGGCTATAGCATTTTGAATGAGAGAGAAATGATCTGTTGCAATTGCAAGAGATCCTGCCTTTTTGCAAGATACTGCAGTAATTTCTCCCACATCATGAAACTGAACATAAGGAGATGGTAATGCATAACATTTGATGGGAATAATGCTCCAAAATATATGCAGAAAGAGATATATTGCTTAATGGGACTCAACCATTATTTCTGTACATGGGACAGCTTTCAGTTTGTAATCACTTCTTCAAGTGTGCTCTGTTTCATGTGAAAATATTATGAAAAGGATAGTTGCATTACTCACCATATAGCAGAGATGCTGTTGCAGATAGGCACAACAACTGAGGCCTCAGCAACCAGAGACTGTGGTCTTGTGTGTGTAAGTTGTGTTTGCATGAGTGTGTGTATATATGTTGTCTATTTCCAACAAAGGCCTTTTTGGCCAAGAGGTCCCTTTCTGACAGTCTTTTTGAGTGCCTGTCTGTGACTCAGCATCCCTGCTGTATGGCAAAAAGCAACTATACTTTTCACAGTATTGTCCCATAAAACAGTACATTCTTCTTATATTAGTTTATGTATCATAGGCATTGCAACATTCCTTTTCTTGGTCAAGATCTAAACATTTAGTGCAAAGTTCTAATTATAGATTGAATTTTCATCAACATCCAAATAAAGGGCTTTGCAAATCATAGAAGTCTTACAGCAGGAAACATTACTTTTGCAACAGATATGTATCCTGAAGAGTTCAAAGCTGGCTTTCATTGTTGTTCATGTATGCTCACTGCAGGCATCCTGGTTGCTATGCTTTATTGGATTATGTTGCATTCCTTAGCAGTTTTTGTATTTTGACTTGTTTTAGATAAAAAATCAAACAGAGGTATATTGATGATTTTCTTCATTTATCCAGAACAATTAACTGCAACTGTCTCACACTGGTTATTGATTCACACTAACAATTCAGTAACAAATCTCTGTAGCAATTAATTTGAACTGCTTTGGCCTGACACCATACCTTATATAGAAATATAACAATTTGTGGTGCTTACAGTTTTGTTATGATTATTATCTTATATAATTTACAATGAAAAAAAACTGATACAAAATTATTTATGCACGACAGTATGCTTGACAGAAAATAGACATATCTTACATAAACAGTTTCGTAAAATACAGTCTTCCAATGTTAAAATCTATAGGAAGAATACTTTTAGGAATTATATTAAAAAATTTCATTAAAAATAAAGTAATATACCATATCCCCATACTAGCAGTAACTTCAATTCTAAATCTTCATTATTTTATATAAAATATAATGTTCCAGCTCATACTGAAGACTTGTAATTAAAACTTCTTTACATTATGAACAAATGTTTTTATAATTTAATAAGTTTTTTGTTATCCTTTGAAGTGTGATTGTTACTCTTCTTCGCATCACATAATGATAAACGCAAGCTGAATATTGGAACATGGTCATACATAAATTCTTACATAGCAAAATTACCAGTGTATCAAGAAGTAAGCAGAAAAGGGTGCATCATGCACTGCTATTGGTGTCTTGATGTGTTACATTATAGCATCCACAAGAGAAGGAAATGGTCACCTCCCCCCCCCCCCCCCTTTCCCCTAAATCAAGATGTGAGATGCATTTAAAAAATTCTTCCACATTTTTCATATTATTTTGAGTAGACATGTTGCGGTAATCCCTATGTCTCTCACTCTATGAAAGCCATAGACGTCTCCAAGATGGGACGTGGATGTGGGGGTCACGAAAGAGCACTTGCTATTTCATGAAATATGGAGTACAGGCTCTTTATTCACTACATAAATCTTATCTATTTCAAAAAATAGTTATCTGTAATTCTGCTAAACTTCAAGTTTGACCTATTTTGGCATTATGTCACTGGTGTAATAAAAGCTCTGTCGCCATGACAGTTGCTGTGTAACATTTGTTTGTTTTGTGGTCATGCTTTTCATAGCAATTTATTCAGTTTCTGTTTGCTTGGTGGCAGTATTAGCACCATTGAATGTTGAATAAATATGTGAACCTGCCCAGAACAGTGTCAAAATAGTCCATAAGTTCTTCTCTGTTGCTTCTGTTTACATATTGTTATCAAGCTATAATATTGACTGATCCTACAGTCCAGAGTGTAGAGTCAGCCTCAATTCCCTGCTCACACAATTCCTTCCTCACCTCCTTAACCCTGGTTGTAGTGTACCTTGTTGATATCAAATCAACACTGACCATAGTAGTAAAAGTTCATATGACAACTAGGTCTGCAGATGATTAAGATATTGAAAGAATAAATGATGAGATAAAAGAAATTATTGAGGTAGTTAAGGGAGACAAAAGTTTAATTGTGGTAGGGAAGCTAAATTTGATAGTAGGAAAAGGGAGAGATGGAAAACTAGTAGGAGAATATGGTCTGGGGGAAAGTACTGAAAGAGGAAACCATTTCTAGAATTCTACCAAGAACATAATTAATCATTACTAATATTTGGTTTAAGAACCATGAAAGATGGTCGAAGGACAGTGGGAGGTTTCAGATTGATTATGTGACTGTGAGATGAAGGTTTTGAAACCACATTTTAAACTGTAAAGCATTTCCAGAGCCAGATGTGGACTCCAACCATAATTTTTTAGTCAAACTGTAAGTTAAAACTTACAGAATTAAAGAAAGCTATGAAATTAAGGAGATGGGGCATGGATAAGTTGAAAAGACAAAAGATTATTAGGAATTATAGCAAGCATAAGACAATATTTGGCTGAAACTGGAAGGGAATGTAGTTAAAGATGAATGGGTAGCTTTGATGTAAGTGGGTAGCCTTGACAAATGAAATAGTGAAGGTAGCAGATAATCAAACAGGTAAAAAGACAAGGCCTAGTGGAAATTCTTATATTACACAGAAGATACTGAATCATTTGATCAAAAGAGAAATTATAAAAATGAAGCAGGTGGAAAGCAGTAGTCTAAAAATGAGATTGGTAGGTATAAATGGCTACGCAGAATTGGATAGAACATAAAAGCAGGGCTGTAGAAGCTTGTATGACAAGGAGAAAGTTAGGTACCACCTATAGAATGATTAAAGAGACCTTTGGAGAAAAGAAAACCAACTGTATGAATATCAAGAGCTGGAATGGCATATTAATACTAAACAAACAAGGGGAAGTTGAAAGCTGGAAGAAATATATAGAGAGGCTCTACAAAGGAAGTGAACTTGAAGACAATATTGAGAGAGGGAAGAAAGAGTAGATGAATGGGAGGTATGGTACAATGATGAGAGTTTGACAGAATGCTGAAAGATATGGTTATCAGACACTCTGTCATTAAGAGATTAATTTTTTGTCCAAATTTTCTTCCTCTGTTTAGTTTTTACCCTTAGTAAAGAACTCTCTCTTTTTATACTTATGTCCTATTCGAAACTATATTTTATGAAATAAATGTAATCTTAAAACTTTTCTTCATGAAAAATGACTTTGTTACAGTTTCTTTGGTTAATAAATGTCATAAATATTGTCAATGCTCGAGCTTCCAAATGCAGGCAAAAGCCAACTTCACTAATTTACATTACTTTCTCCACCATCTCCTGTCTGATTCAAGTATAGTGTGGCATGTGTTCTTAATCTGTTAGTCTTTACTATAAAATTGGTTTCAAGTTAACATTTGAGGGTGAAGAGGGTTCATCCAAGACTCCTCCATGAAAAAAGTTTAAATCTAAAGGCAAATATAATCAAATATATCTCAAGAAGTGGGAAGATACATTTGTGTGGTTTGAGCCAGGACCAGATGAGAGCCAAGCATTCTGTATTTTGTGTAATACACATTTTAATATTTCAAAGGGTGTGGATTAACTGACTTGAGGCAATGTGCTCCATTCAAGGGATAACAAATTAAGGAAAAGTTCAAACAAACTGATGAGCTATTTTGTTATCTTAAAAGGTAAAGAAAAGTTCGATAAAAACACCACATGTGAACTTCATTTTATGTATGCAGTGAAACATAACCTGAGATATTCATGTCTGGACTACAGAAACATAATCTGTGTCCAATGTATTTAGAGATTCTACAGTTGTTTGCAAACTTTCATGTGGATGCAGTAAAGTGGAAATGTTTGTGAAGGATGTACTAGCTTCTAAAAGTGCAGAAAAGACTTTAACATTATTTTCATTGGCAACAGACGAGTAGTTCAGCAGTCATCAAGATTACCTCAGCAATAGTGTGAACAAAGAGGAAGTGGGTGATAAAGTTGTGAACTGGCCTGAATTCTTTTGTTTGATACCTGAGCAAGGTGTGCCAAATATTTCCCAAGTGCCAGGAGTTTTGTTTAGTATTCTTGATTTCAGTTGCCTTTGTGGAGTGTATCATGAAGAATAAGTGATGTGACACAAGAAACAAATGTTTAACAGATTTAATTAAGAGAGAATTTCAGGTAACAGTGAACTATGAAAGCATGTCCTGTTCAGAATTTTTTTTTAATTTACAAAGTGATAATCAGTTATTGAAAAGTGCCAGAAGTTCAGTGAAATACAATTAGAATCAATTTGAATCTGACTGACTATCCCTTGAAAATGATAAATGCATATTTTTTATTTGTTAGATGTTTACTCTTGCATTATTAATATTTTGTGCACTCTATTGATATATGGAAGGGCTATGTAATTCTTTGCATGATATATTGTTATAGAAAAGTAATGAGTCATCACTCTTTTTTTTTTATTTCACAAAATTTGGCAACCCCAGTGATTGAGTTAAATGCAAATAAGGCCCCTATGTAGAGAGAATTCCCTGAGAATTATTGAGATCCTTGGGAGAGCCAGCATGACTAAACTATTCCACCTGGTGTGCATGATACAAGAGATGGGCAAAATACCTTCACACTTCAATAACAATGAATGATTCCAATTCCAAAGAAGGCAGGTCATGTTATCATTATTTAACTACCAGTTTAATGAGTCATGGTTCCAATTAACACAAGTTATTTACTGAATAATTAAAAAACTGGTAGAATCTGACCTTGGGGAAGATATGTGTGGGAGAAATGTAGGACATGTAAAGCAGGACTGACCCTAAGACTTATCTCAGAAGATAGGTAAGGAAAGGCAAACCTTTGCTTATAGCATTTGTAACCTTAAAGAAAGCTTTTGACAATGGTGACTAGAAAATAGTCTTCGAACTACTGAAGAAGGAAACCAAAAAATTTGGAGATTGAATTATTTGCAGGGAGAAGCAATAAAAATTTTGAGGTTTACTTGTGACACTATAATTCCATCGAGGTCAGCAAAAGAACTTGGAAGAGCAGTAGAATGGAATGGATAGTGTCTTGTAAAGAGATTTATAAAATGAACATCAAAACAAGGAGAATGGAATGAGTCTAATTAAATCAGGTGATGCTGAGGGAACTAGATTACAAAATGAGACTAAAAGTAGTAGGAGATGAGTTTTGATGTTTGGGCAACAAAATAAATTGATAATGGTCAAAGTAGAGTGAATGAAAATGCAGACTGGCTCTAGAAAGGAAAGCATTTCTGAAAAAGAGGAATTTGTTAACACTGAATATAAATAAGAATTAAGAAATCTTTTCTGCTGATTTGTCTGGAGTGTAGCCTTATGTAGAAGTGAAATGTGGACAATAAGCAGCTCAACAAGAAAAGAATAGAAGCTTTTGAGATGTGGTACTGTAGAAGACTGCTGAAGATTGGGGGGGGGGGGGGGTAGATCAAGTAACCTATAAGGAGATACTGAATCAAATTGGTGAGGAAAAAATAATTATGATACAACTTGTCTAAAAGATTGGATCAATTGAGAGGACATATTCTGATTCATCCAGAAATTGTGTTTGGTATTATAGGGAGGTGTGGTGGGGTGATCAGAATTTAAAGACCAAGGGATGAACATAGCAATCACATTCAAATTAATATAGGTTATCTTTGTTATTCAGAGATGAAGAGGCTTGCATGAGATAGACTAGTTTGACGAGTTGCACTAAACCAATATTTGAACTGAAGACAACAGCAGTAACAACATGGGTCATAAGTTTCCAAAAGGACACTTGCTACATCCCTGTACAACACAGTTGAGACCATTGGTGGCTTGCTGGGTCTACTTTCAATGTGATTGTAGCAAACCCTGAAAAACATGGACATGTTGTAGGGGTACTCTTCTGTGCTTCATATTAGATTAGACTAGATTTACTTTCATTCCAATTGATCCTTAGTGAGGAGGTTCTCCAGGATGTGGAACATGTCAGAAAAACAACAATACAGGACAAAATATTTACAACTAAAAACAAATAAGCTAATGTACCATTCCACCGGTCCCAAGTGGAATGATCATTTTTTAATGAACACTATATGAAAATCATTTTACAAATACTAATGCACTGAATTTAATATAAAAAAGGTTTTTATTCATTTATAAGGTAATAAACATGTAATACAACTACTATAATACTTATTTACAATGAACACATTACTGCACTGAAATGGTGCAGAAGTTAGATTGTACTTACACACACACACACACACACACACACACACACACACACACACACACACACACACACACATTTACAATGAACACATTACTGCACTGAAATTGCGCAGAAGTTATATATATCAGTTGGTTTTACTGAGAAATTCATCAATGGAGTAGAAGGAGTTGGCCACCAATAAATCCTTTAGGCTTCTCTTAAACTGAATTTCATTGGTTGTTAAGCTTTTTATGGCTGCTGGCAAGTTATTGAAAGTGTGTGTTCCTGAATAATGCACACCTTTTTGTACAAGACTAAGTGACTTTAAATCCTTGTGAAGATTATTCTTATTTCTAGTATTGATTCCATGAATTGAGCTGTTGGTTTGAAAAAGTGATATATTTTTAATGACAAATTTCATTAAGGAATAAATATATTGGGAAGCAGTAGTTAGTATCCCTAGTTCCCTAAACAGGCTTCTGCAGGATGTTCTTGAGTTCACACCACATATAACTCTTACTGCACGTTTTTGTGCCCAGAAAACTTAAGCTTGGTTTGATGAATTACCCCAAAAAATAATCCCATGTGACATTATGGAATGAAAGTAAGCATAGTATGCCAGCTTTTTCATTTTTATATCGCCTATGTCTGACAAAATTCGCATTGCAAACAGAGATTTGTTAAGACGCTTCCACAGTTCTGTGGTGTGCTCCTCCCAGTTGAATTTATTATCAAGCTGTAAACCCAAGAATTTAACACTGTCCACTTCTTCTATCTTCTTGTCATCGTATGTTAGACATATACTCGTGGGACACCCCTTACAAGTCCTGAACTACATGTAGTTTAGTGACAAAGAATTGGCTAGGAACCATTGATTAATGTCCACAAATATTTTATCAGCTGATCTTTCTAAGACTAAGCTCGATTTGCTATTTATTGCAATGTTTGTATCATCGGCAAACAAAACAAACTTGGCATCTGGTAACGTTACTGATGAAAGGTCATTGATATACACAAGAAAAAGTAAGGGCCCCAAAATGGAACCTTGTGGGACCCCACATGTAATTATTTCCCAGTTGGATGATGCCTGATAGCTTGATACATGTCTCTTTCCTAATAACACCCTTTGTTTCCTGCCAGAGATATAAGATTTGAACCATTTTGCAGCATTTCCTGTTAAACTATAATATTCTAATTTACTTAAAAGGATATTGTGGATTACACAGTTAAATGCCTTTGACAGATCACAAAATATACCAGTTGCCTGCAATTTTTTGTCTAATGCATTAAGCATATTTTCACTGTAAGTGTAGATAGCGTTCTCAATATCAGAACCTTTTAGAAATCCAAACTGTGACTTTGACAGTATGTTATTTGAGATAAGATGGTTATAAAGCTGACTGTACATTACTTTTTCGAAAATTTTTGAGAATGCTGGCAACAGTGAAATTGGATGGAAATTTGATGCTATTTCTTTATCTCCCTTCTTAAACAGTGGCTTAACTTCAGCATATTTCAGCCATTCAGGAAATATTCCACTGATAAATGACTGGTTACACAGATAGCTTAATATATTACTTATCTCAGAATCATATTCTTTAATTAACTTTGTTGATATTTCATCATACCCACTAGATGTTTTTGATTTTAAAGATTTTATGATGGACATATTTCTGTTGGGGGTAGTGAGGGTCAAATTCATATTATGGAAGTTACTTGAAATGTCTGGTCAGAGGTATTCCATAGCAGCATCTACCAAACCTGACAACCCCATCTTTTTAATAACAGTTATAAAATGCTTGTTAAAAAGTTCTGCAACACTATATACATCTGTCACCAATGTATCATTTACTCTTAGTGCTGTTTGTTCCTCTTCATGTCTGGTTCTACTGGTCTCCTCCTTCACTTTATCCCATATTGTCTTTATTTTGTTATCTGATATGACTATCTTTTCCTTGTAATATATTTGCTTTGACATCCGTATTGCAGTCTGTAATATTTTGCAGTATTTCTTGTAATGTGCTGTAGCATCAACATCGAAACTGTTTTGGATTGACAGATACAGTTTTCTTTTTGTTTTACAAGATACCCCTATTCCTCAAGTAATCCATGGCTTTTTTGTAGACTTTGCTCTAACCTTGGTAAGTTTTGGGGGAAAACAGTGTTCGAAAAAGGTAAGCACTTTATTAGCAAAAGTGTTATATTTTTCATTCATGCATCATTCAGAAATGGAACAAGCTGTGTTCTACACTGGAATTGGAAAATAATCTATTAACATTTAATCAAGCATGAAAAAGTGTTCTGTCCAGAAACTGACATATTGTCAAACTTGACAAGTTAGTATCACCAGTCATAACACAGAAAATATAATTGCAAATCCACTGGCATGGCTGCACAACAATTTGTCAAACTGTGGATATGAAAACAGTCTTGATTTGATGCTGGGCTGTCAACAATCAATTGTACCAGACATTTTGAGTCTCGGTAGAAAGTGTACCATATCCATGTGTTCTGGACCTAAATTACACTTTATGTCAAATACTCAAACATGTTGATTTCAACAAACATTTGTTAAACTTTAATTACAGCAGTCAATGTTAAAAAATAGAAGCATATATTAATATGATCAGATGTGACATTTTGTGAGCAAATAAAGGGTTGTGCAGTGTGTCACAGAAATGCTTCTGAGAATTTGATAGGTAATATGACACAACAAAAGAAGAATTCTTCATTTTTGAATTATTAATAATAGAGCATTACTCACAATTCTCAAGTCAAAAATATGATAGCAAATGTCTAAAACGTTCCCCTGCATCTACCTCTACATCTCCATACATACTCTCCACAAGCCACTGTAAAATGCATGGCACAGTGTACCCGGTACCACTGTTAGTCACTTCCTATCGTATTCCACTTACAAATAGAGCAAGGAGAAACAACACTCTATATGACTCCAAATGAGCCTTATTTTTCTCTTATCTTTGTGGTCCTTATGCAAGTTCTCTAAATTTTCTCAATATTGTTTCATGAAAAGAACATCACCTTCCCTCCAGGGTTTCTGATTTTAGTTCCTTTTAGCTCCCAAAGCATCTCCACAATACTTCTGTGTTATTTTGATCTACCAGTAACAAATCTATCAGCTCACCTCTGAAATGCTTTGGTGTCTTACTTTAATCCAATCTGCTGCAGATCCCAAACACTTGAGCAGTACTCAAGAATGGGTCATGCTAGCATCCCGTGTGTGACCTCCTTTACAGATGGACCACACTTTCCTAAAATTCTGCCAATAAACTGAAGTCGATAATTTCCCTTACCTACTACAGTCCTTACATGTTCATTCCATTTCATGTCACTTTGCCATGTTACATGTAGATATTTAATCAATGTGACTGTGTCAGGAAGCTGCATTTAAACATTATGGGTTTGTTCTCCTTACTCATCTGCATAAACTAACATTTTTATACATTTAGAGCTAGTTGCTATTCATCAAACCAACTAGAAATTTTGTCGAAGTCATCTTGTATCCCATTACACTCACTCAACAATGACATCTTCCTGTACATCACAAAGTCATCAGCAAAAAGCTGCAAACTGCTGCCCACCCATGCTGCCATGTCATTTATGTATGTAGAGAATAGCAACAGTCCTATCACACTTCCATGGGGGGCTCCTGATGATACCCTTGTCTCTACTGAACATTTGCTGTGGAGGGCAACGTACTGGGTTCTGTAACTTAAGAGGTATTTGAGTCACTTTACATATATGGGAACGTATTCCATATGCTCATACCCTTGATAACAGTCTACAGTGGAACAATATGTCAAATGCTTTTTGGAAATCTAGGAATATGGAAGCTGTCTGTTGCCCTTCATCCATAGTTCACGAGAAAAGGGCAAGAGGAGTTTTGCATTAATGATGCTTTCAACAAACATGATAATTCATGGACAGAAGCTTTCTCAAGGAAATTTATTATGCTGAAACTGGAAATATATTCATGAATTTCTGCAGCACACCAGTGTTAAGTATATTGGTCTGTAATTTTGCAGGTTCCTTCTTCTACCTTTCTTATATGCAGGACTTGCCTATGCTTTTTCCAGTCATGTGGGACTTTGTGCTGGGTGAGAGATGCCTGATAAATGCAGGCTAAGTAAGGCTTCGGTGCTGTTGAGTATTCATTGCAAAACAAAATTATGATTCCACCCAGACCTGGAAACTTATCTGTACAGGCAACTGTGTGGTGGTCAAATGCTGGTCTGTTTGTATGATTCTCCTGTATGAATGCTTTCTTAATGTGAAATCTAAAACTTTGGCTCTCATTTTGCCATCTTCTATTGGTCCACATGTTTTCTGTCATAAAAAGTGTTCCTTTCTGTCCACATCTGTGATACTCATCAGATTTAGCATCTTGTGACTCCCATCTCTTCCCAAAAATCATAATCCTGTGTAAAGGGAAACACTTTGACACCATTCCAGACACTGAGAGGGCCATGGCACAGAGCTGAATGCCTTCCAAAAAAAACCTTCCAGATATGCTTCCAGTCCTGGATTCAACAGTGGCACAAGTGCAGTGCTAACCAAGGACAGAACTTACAGGGAGATTAAATCAAATTCCATGAAAGCTAGTTACTTTGTTTCTAGTAAAATTGCACCATGTACTGACCATAGACTTTCTCTGAATAACTCTAAAACTGTCACGGCAGAATCTGGTGGCTGGTAAAAACATCCAATGGTTAACTTTATTTCACCTAGCCCTGTTATATGCTACAAGATAATTTCACTGTCACGTTCAAATTTGACCTCAATAGAGACAGTATTTTTGTCACCTGCAATGGAGACTCCTTCTATGACATCTGATTGCTAAATATCTTCAGGTTTCAACCGGTCCTGAGAATACTTTGAGCATGGGAAATCATACTTCAATAATTCACTGATAAAATTTTGGCAAGCAAAGCATCTTTACTCTGAACATGGTCTGATTTGCTATAGTCATGTTGTCTGGTAGTGTTCAACAGAGTACCTCAAAATACCACCTAGCCTAAAAACTCCTCTATCTTCTGTGTCAGGAATCGAAACCATCGGTGACCAGCAGGCCTGATTAACATCCTTACTTGAGCTCATGGACCACCTTCTCATGTGATGCAGCAGCAGCACTTTTAGCACACAGTCAAAACTGTGGGGGCTGTGAAATTAATGTTTATGAGATAATGCACCAATATGAATGGTACCATTTTCATGATATGCCACACCAAGAAATTGTGCCTCAAGACATTCATTTTAGAGAGTACATTCTTTTTATGTTCACCCCATCTTCAGATGTTCACTTTTATTTACACATTCTGAACATTGTTTCTTTACTTATGATATTTTACTGTAGCCATCTCCTAACTGCTGTTGCAAAATTTGCAAATTTCTGCAGTGCCATTAGTAAAGAAACAATGTTCATGATACATAAATAAATGTAAACATCTGAAGATGTGAGAATGGGATGACAGGCATCTTTAAATGTTACCAAAGAAATATAAATGCCCATAAAAGCACTGGTTGCAGATAATTCATGATAAATCACATTTAATCCCACCTGCTGTAGTATTATTATATGTACACAACAGACAAGAATTATTTATTAATGTTAATGTAAGAAAGAGTATAAAAACAAAATGCGGTAATGGTATAATGGAATTGGATGGATAAAAAATCTCCTTACCAACCGGTGGCAGGAGAACACACACATAGAAAAAGGTTTTACTTATGCAAGCTTTTGGAGCCAATGGCACGAAGGGGAAGGAAGAGAGGGTGAAGGAAAAGGACTGAAGAGATCTACGAAAAAGGGTAGAGTTCGGGAAAGCTACCCAGAACCCTGGGTTATGGGAGACTTCCCAGCTGGGATGAGAAGGAAAGACAAATTGTCAGGAGCTGCATTAGACAAGAAGGCACCACTGCTGGAAAAAGGAGCCACTGGCTCTGAAGGCTTGCGTGAGTAGAACCTTTTCTTATGTGTGTGAGTTCTCCTGCTGCCACTTGGTGGATAGATTTTTTTTATCTATCCAATTCCACTATAGTGTCAAAATTTGATGATTTTCATTAAAATATGGTAGTGAGATAGGCAGTCCCAATTGACAAGCAATTAGGAGAAACTTTGCCATTTCTGGCCACAGGCAGTTGACTCAAGTGTTTGTAGGTATTAACACAGTAAATTTCAAACACTGTTAGCAAGCTCTTTTTAAATATCTATCCACAAATACTTTTGATGCTGGTTGCATAGGCAATGGTTGTTTCTGCAACATAAATAAAATAAGCCGTACATAAAGTAAGCCATCATTTCTTTGTTCATTTTAAGAAGTTTAAAAGTCTAAATCACTTGAATTTAGTTCATATTGACTGTTTTACACAGAAGCCAAACTAGACAAATCCGAACAACAGAATGACAAATTGTCAAACTGATAATAGTCACTCTCACATATACTGTTCAAACTGAGAATACTGTTTGTCAATATTTCTGATATTGCCATAATCACTCTCAGATCATTATAGTGATGTATTTACAATAATATTGAACATGTGAGGGACCCTTAACTTCCATGTGATGTTTCCACCACATTTCCCACCATGCCCCTTCAAGGAAGTGAGCTGTTTCACCCACTCTCTACATGCACATGAGCTGTAACTTTGCCCTCGTACTGGAAACATATTTCTCTTTGTTGTTCAAATCCAGCAGCAGTGAAATGATGTTGCATGTTCTAGGAGGAAGCAAAACTTTCACGGGTCTGTGCCGAGCTGCAACCCGAGTGGGCTGAGCATCTGTAGAAATATCTGAAAATGCCCTCTCACCCATGAATTTCTTCTGTGTGCCAGTCTGAGATCATCTGGGGTTGGATCTGGCCTGTGGGCCATGAGTTGCCTGCTCTATGTGGCTTTGTCAGACCACAGATGTTCACATACTTTTTAGATGCCCCTGGGCAGTGTCAAATTGTTTCTTAGGCTTCTGTGATATTTTCGTGAATATTTTGTGTGCTCATACTTTTAGGGACTTATCATGTAGCATGTATGGAAGAGCTTTCTGAATACGCTTCTTGAAGACAGCAACTGTAAGAGATGGGAAAGAAGGTCTAAACCTAAAATTACAGTGCGCACATTATACTTAAATCAGTTCTGACGTCTAGGCTGAATTATATCATACTCATCTACAAATTTTTGTTGAGAAAAATTTGCTGTTCCTTCTCTTCCAGAAGTTGCCTTGTTTGTAAAGGAGACTGAAAAGCAACATCCCATCAGCAGAAATTTTTCCATGTATAATGATTGGCAAAAGACTGGCCATGCACACACTGAATGTCATACAGATACATGAACTATTCATCATGTACCATCTATGTGGCACTATGGGCTGTATCACAAAGGCAATGTGTCATGTGCTTATACCTGGATCTTTGACAGACACCACTATCTGTGGTGTTATGGATCCAGTCTCAGGAATGTAGTAACAAACAGCAACAAAAGTTGTCTTCTATCTGGAAACATAATTTGATACAGTCATATAGCCTTGACTCCATTAACATTTCTATGGCTGTGCCTAAAAATCATATGAACCTGCTCATTAAATGGATGTTGTTCCATGACTAATCAGAACAACTAGCAGATAACTCACTGTTAATAGACATGTGAAACATTCAAGACACATTAATCTTAATAACACAATGCTAATTAGGGTACTATAAATGCTTCAACACATTGACTTGCATCAATATTATCACTCAGCTACTTAACAAAATGAATTTGAAGTACTGCTTATGAATTTCAGTTGTTTCATTTTACCTGGAATAAATTTATCATCAACCTTCATTATAATTCATAAATTAATAATTTTTGGACTACTATTTAATTTGGCTTTTTTCTTGTTTTGGTCAAATGAATATGCCTCTCACAGTTTGTAAAAATATTTGTAAAACGCTCTGTAAATGGAATAAAAGTTCAATAAGGAGTTTTTGCTGTGTCTTCACTTTTGAGAAGTACTAGTGAGTGGTGGTGCATTATTACTGGTGATTTTTATTGACTACTATCAGGGTATCTCATTTGTTCCAATGTTTTCCTATTTCACTTTGTTATTATGATTGTTAATCTAATAATACTGGTATTTGAATGAAAACATCCTTCTAGAATCATTATAGCTTTATTCCCTACTTGTTGATCACTTTATTGGACACTTTTCGAATTTAATGATAAGAGGATATGTAGTTTCAAATGTTGAAGTTAAAAAATGGCATCAATAATAAATATTAATATTATATAAAGATATTCTTGGTATAACTTGTTATTGTAATGGATACCTTTTACGTACTATAGTAATCACCCCACAGAAATATTGAGAGATTAACTATCATTCATGTGGGAGATAAAAAGTTATTGTAGCATGGCACATCTTCAAATCCACTGACTTAATTTTATAAAAAATGAAATCTCATAATTGTGCTCCTCCGTTATGTTTTATGTAATCAGTAATTCTTCCCTCTGTATTTTCCTCAGAAAATGTATTCAATGAACGAAATCTGTGCACATTCCATTGTCACATAATACACTAAATTATACCATGATATAATTTTTTGCAATTTAGTTACATGTTTTAAAGTGTCCTTCTTTACTCCCCATTATTTTAATGATATTCCTTCTACCCTCTTCTGGTTTGTGATCCTGCATAATAGCAAGAACATTTCTGGAAATTTTATTATTGTCACGGTGGCAAATTTTTAACTGCACATTCAATCTCTCCTATTAACTGTGTTTAGTCTGAGGAAGGTTGAGTCACCCATTTCAGTTTTAGCTCTTACCTCACATCACATCATATCAGTTTCACTTTGCACTCTCTCATTTGTTCATAGGATTCTGCAGATCCTATCAAGAAGTAGTGATGTGGGAACAAATCAAGATATACAGTAAAATGTGGCAAAGAGACTTCCAGAAACTTAATCTTTAGACTGTATTAACAGTGAACTATAACTATATTACTTAATTATGTTAAATCTTATACCATCTAAATTTACTGAGTACATTAGTAAGAAAGCTGCTACTTTGAAAAAACCTACCACATCATCAGCTTTACTATACAGCTGTTGTTCATCTGATGTTAGTACCTCGAGATTTACTTGATAATGCTGGTGTTTTTAAAAGAAAATATCTTTTACATCTACAAGAACTAAGTCCTTCTTGTAACACATTACATTACTTGCCATACAGTATGATAATAAATGATGTTACTTGTATGTAGCTAACAGAACTTTTCAATCCTTATATCAAGATATTCATTAAGTCCAGATAAAGATCACTAGGTGATTTTTAATGGAGAGAAAACTACTGATTCACTCATAACATACATGTAAATTTAGTGTTGATTGAATTTTGCTTTGTTGCTTATTCATATAAAGGGTGAGTCAGGAGGGAAGGTACATGCTTTGGCAAGTAATACTACTGGTGATTCTGGACAAAAAGCTTCTAATAAACATATGCCCTTTTCTTAACCATCTCTGGGTAAACAAATGAAAACAGCTAGGAATGGGAAAGGCACTGGTGATGGTAAACTAAGATATTGTAGTGATATGGATTGTTTAATTGTGTACATTTCCTCACAGAAGATGTTCAAATAGTCCACAGTCAGCTTCAATGGATGTTGCTGCTCTTGTAGACAGGTATTGTGTCACTGATCAGAGCTCAGTTTTGCATTCCTTTAACTGGGCGCAAGCATGTAAAATATGAGTGAAAAGTTTCTCTCTTGTGTCCACTCTGTGATTGTAGATGTCGCTCTTCAGCCAACCCCCAAACAGTAATCCAATGGGGTAAGATCGGGTAACTTCAGTGGACAAGCAATGACTGCACTGCGACCAATGCAACGACCAGGATATGTTGTGTTGATGAAGAAACTCAAGATACCATGTCCCGGTGATCTAAAACAACTGGACCAATGAGTTGATCATCAATAATACTGCACCAAACATTGATTGAGAAACATAATAGAAAATTCATTTCCACAGTAGTGTGCACATTTTAATTTGCCCATACATGAGAGTTGCATGTGTTGTTGATTCAGTTGTGGGTAAATGTTGACTCATCAGTGAACAGAATACGTGGAATTAATATATCATTGGCAATGATTCATTTACAGAATTCTTGCCTGGCAGCAGTATCTCCTTCATGCAGAAGTTGTACACTCTGTTGATGAAAGGGATACAGACTGTAATTGTGTATTGTTCGTATCACTCATGTTTATGGAATACCAAGTTGGGCAGCAATTCTCTGTTGTGACAGTGCCACGAGATTTAAAAGTGCCCCTACGTCAGTACGCAAACACGACGATAGAGGCGCTCCGCAGCTCGGCCGAGCACGGGAGCGCCACCTGGCTATGAACGGCGCTGGCCGCAGGTCACGGCATGGGAGTGGAGTGACAGATTCGGAGTTGGAAGCATGTAACTCGCTATTGCTCTACATTGTATATCCATGCAATTTATTAGGATTAAAGGTTATAACACTTTTGGTGACGAGGTCGGATATTTTTCTTCCTGCATTGTGGAATTGTGTGTTCGTGTCGGGGCAGACATGGAACAGCTTCTGCAAGCGCTCATTGACCAACAAACACAGCTGACGGCTGCTATTCAGGTGCAACAAACACAGGTGACGGCTGCTATTCAGGTGTTGTCGATGTCGCTTACTCATCGTCTGTCTTCCTCTTCTCCGCTTCCGTTCCCTCCTTACGACGAGGCCGCTGAAGACTGGGAGGATTGTGAGAAGCGTTTGCGGCAACACTTCTTAGCTTTCGGCATTGTCGATGCTCCTATGTGTAAGTCATTATTTCTATCTTGGATTTCCCCATGGATCTATCAGCTGCTATCTCAGTTAGCCCCTCTGCGGGAACCAGCCTCTCTGTCCTTCAAAGAAATGTGTGACTTATTGTCTAACTATTACCGAAAAAATAGCCATGTCGTTGCCGCCCGCGTGTCGTTCTACCGGTGTCGTAAACAGCCCCATCAATCCTACCAGGCTTGGGCGGCGGAACTACACGGTCTGAGTAGGAAATGTCAGTTTGTCATGGACACTCATCATGAGTCTTATGCTGATTCAATGGTTAGGGACGCTATTCTCTGGCTTGTTCCTGATAAAGAAGTTCGGCAACGTGCCTTACAACTGCCAAACCCGTCGTTGTTGGAAGTTCTAAGCATCGCTCAATCTTTTGAAGTGTCTCACGCTGCTGGTGCGCAAATAGACACATGGTGTGATGTAGGCGCTGTACAGACCACTTTCGACACGGACAATTTGCCTGTTTCACAGGGGAACGACGATGTGACGGTGGTTCACTCGCATCAACAACATTGCATTGGGCCGCCCCGCTCGCAGCGAAAACAGCAACCACAGAAGCAGGTTTGTTCCACACTTCCTTCTTGTCCACGTTGTTTTGTACAGCATGACAGGGCCGCGTGTCCAAAACGTTGGGCCACATGTAATTCATGTAGGAAAAAAGGCCACATTGCTTCTGTGTGTCAGTCCCCTAAAGTTCCTGTCGACGAGTACGAGGCATTGGACATGGACGTTAACTGTGTGCTTTCTCAAACAAATAAGTTGTTTGTTACTGTTCGTGTTCTGGATAAAGACATTCGCATGCAAGTGGACACTGGCTCTGCAGTAACTCTCATTAATTCTCACACGTATTTGGAGTTGGGCTCCCCTCCCTTGTCTCCAGTTACACGAAATCTGAGAACTTATAATAAGCAGAAAATTCCTATCGTTGGCCAGTTTGATGCTTCCACTGCCTACAAGTCTGTTGTTCGGCCCCTCACGTTTTATGTGGTGGATCATGCTGGCACTGAAAACCTGTTCGGTTATGATGCTTTCCAGTTGTTCGGGTTCTCCATTGATGATGATGTGCACCTCATATCTGAGGATATTCCGTATCAGCAGCTGGATGGATTGTGTTCTGAATTTTCGTCCGTGTTCTCTGCTGGTCTGGGTTGTGCCAAGGATTTTGAAGCCCACATTACTCTTAAGCCTACGGCTTGCCCTAAGTTTTTCGGGGCACGCCCTATTCCGATGGCGTTGCGTGCACCTGTCAAGGCTGAGATAGACAGGTTAACAGCTTCCGGGATTCTCCTTCCTGTTACCTCCAGCGAATGGGCATCGCCAATCGTGGTGGTTTCTAAACCAAACGGGAGTTTGCGATTGTGTGGTGATTTTAAAGCCACTGTCAATGCTCAGAGCCTCATTGACACTTATCCTCTTCCCCGTCCTGAGGAGTTATTTACCAAGCTCGCTGGGGGCCAGTTCTTTTCCAAACTTGACTTATCGGAGGCGTACCATCAGTTGCCGTTGGATGCTTCTTCCAAGGAATTTCTCGTCATCAACACTCCTTGTGGGTTGTATCAGTACCAGTGGTTACCATTTGGCGTCGCTAGTGCGCCGGCCATTTTTCAGCGGTTTTTGGAACAGCCCACGGCTTCCGTTCCCGGATGCATCAACTACCTGGATGACATTGTTGTCACGGGGGCCTCCACTGAGGAGCACCTTCGCAATTTGCGTTCGCTGTTTCGGGTTCTGCATTCGGCTGGGTTGAAGTGTAATCTGGACAAGTCACAGTTCTTCCAACCCTCCATTGTTTATCTTGGTTTCCACTTGTCCCGTGAGGGCATACGTCCTCTATGACAGCACATTGCGGCCATTACCGATCTACCCCGGCCGTCTACGGTCAAAGAACTTCAGGCGTTTCTAGGCAAGATTGCTTATTATCACAAATTCATTCCCTCTGCGGCGGCGGTGGCTCATCCTCTGCATCAGCTGTTACGCAAAAACGTTCCTTTCTGCTGGTCCGATGAGTGTGAGCAGGCTTTTGTCCACCTGAAGGCTCATTTGCAGTCGGCACCTTGTCTTACCACATTCCGTCCGGGTCAGCACTTGGTTCTGGCGACTGACGCGTCACAGTATGGCCTAGGGGCTGTTCTCGCCCATTGGTATGAGGATGGGTCAGAATGACCCATTGCCTATGCTTCCAAGACCCTCAACGATGCCCAACGGCGTTACTCTCAAATCGAAAAGGAGGCGCTCGCTATCATTTATGCTCTAAAAAAGTTCAGCGTTTTTTTGTATGGTTCTAAGTTTCACCTCATCACCGACCACAAGCCACTGGTCTCTCTGTTCAGCCCCTCGGCGTCGCTTCCAGATAAGGCAGCTCACCGCCTGCAACGTTGGGCCTTATACTTGTCTCGTTTTCACTATGAGATTCACTATCGCCCCACGGTCCAGCATGCCAATGCTGACACGTTGTCGTGTTTGCTGATGGGCCCCAACCCGGTTTTTGATCGAGATGAACTACTCTGTTTCCACATTGATGAGGAAGAACGTTGTGTGGTCGAGGGTTTTCCACTTACAGGTTCGCAGGTCGCGTCGGCTACTGTGCGGGACCCGGTCCTGCGTCAGGTGATCGGTTTTGTTCAACGGGGTTGGCCAGACAGGACCAAGGCCCGGGCATCGGATCCCCTTCGCAACTACCATGCCTTGCGCCTTCGTCTGTCTGTTTGTGAGGGTGTTTTTCTTCTGGCCATGGATGGCGCATCTCCACGGGTCGTGGTGCCAGCCTCTCTTCGCAAAGATGTTCTCAAACTATTGCATGAAGGCCATGGGGGGATTTCTCGGACTAAGTCCCTGGCTCGCAGGCACGTTTATTGGCCTGGTATTGATTCGGACATCGCCCAGATGGTCGCTGCGTGTGGTCAGTGTGCTCAACAACTGGCTGCACCTCGTACTATGCCCTCTCCGTGGCCTGATCCGGCGTAGCCGTGGGAACGGGTGCATGCTGACTTTGCCGGCCCCTTCCTTGGCACTTATTGGCTACTGTTGATTGACGCCTTCTCGAAGTTTCCGTTTGTTGTTCGATGTCCGTCGCCCACCACTGTGGTGACGACGCTGGCTTTGTCCAAAATCTTTGCACTAGAAGGTCTTCCATCCACGATTGTCACGGACAATGGCCCTCAGTTCTCTTCGCAGGCCTTCCGTGATTTTTGTACTGGACAAGGGATTCATCATGTTATAGCACCACCCTTCCATCCGCAATCAAATGGGGAGGTCGAGCACCTTGTCCGCACTTTCAAAAGCCAGATGAAAAAATTCCTTAGTGATTTTTCCACAGATGACGCTCCGTTGCAATTTCTGATTTCTTATTGCTTCACGCCTCTGGGTGATCGCAGTCCTGCTGAACTCTTGCATGGCCGCCAACCACGCACTCTACTGCACCTGCTTCACCCTGTCAGGCCTTGTACTGTGTCCCCTAGTGCGGGAAAATACCCGGTGGGTGCCGACGTGTGGGCACGGGGGTATGGATCTCGCCCTAAATGGATTCCAGGGGTGGTCCAGGCTCTTCGCGGCCGTCGGCTTTGTGAAATACGTACGGACGACGGCATGGTTGTTCGCCATTACGACCAGATGCGCCCACGAGTGGTGGCCACGCCAGTGCCACCGCCCATTCTTTCGTCTCCACCAGCCCGAGAAGCCAGTCCTGTCACTGCTGCCGATCTTCTGGGCGTGTTGCTGCAGCCGACGTCGCTACTGCTTCCGAGTACGCCGGAACCGGCCCCAGTCGCGACGCCGCCTTCTCTGGGACCCATCTCGCTGGGGCACACCCCTAGGTCCACGACACCTATGGATGCTGCTCCGGAGTTTCCCCCATCATCTCGTCCAGGAGGCGCATTCCACGCGCAAGCTTCCGTCCTGGACATTTTCGACCATACTCTCGTGTTTCTCCGCGGGATCTTCTCGGGGCCTCCCAAGAGGCCATGGATGTCTCCGCACTGTCCGTGTCTCCAAGGAAGTGAGTGTTTTTTTTTTCAAGGGGGGAAAAGTGTTGTGACAGTGCCACGAGATTTAAAAGTGCCACTACGTCAGTATGCAAACATGGCGATAGAGGCGCTCCGCAGCTCAGCCGAGTCCGGGAGCACCACCTGGCTATGAACGGCGCCAGCCACAGGTCACGGCATGGGAGTGGAGTGACAGATTCGGAGTTGGAAGCATGTAACTCGCTATTGCTCTACGTTGTATATCCACGCACTTTATTAGGATTAAAGGTTATAACATTCTCCTAGAGATAATAGTGTGGTTGTGTTCCACTACTTGAAGAATGTTCTCAACTTCATTAAGAATTTGTTGTGTGGGACGGTCAGAGAAAACATTTACGCTGGGAAGCATACCACACTCATACAATCCATGAAATACCTTGCTAAATGCCCTACTATCAGGCAATCAGCATTCAGTAATTGTTGTTGGTATTCTTGCACAGCAGCTCTGGGAATTTCCATTGGACAAACCATAGTCAAACACCATGTCAGCATACTTTGCATGTGTGAAGATCCGTGGCTTTTTCACTACACAAAACTGTATTCGTTGTTCACATAAAAACACTGTAGTACGATGCACTATGATAAGCACTATTGAACTGAGACTTGAGGTAAACAACTGCACTATGTGCAAGTGAATTGCATACTGACACAGTAAGGACGACGCTACATGTTTTCCGCTCCTAGTCGTGTTCATTGGTTTACCTGGAAACAGTTAAGAAAAGTTTATTAGAAGCTTTTTTATTCAGAGTCATCAGTAGTATCACCCCTCAAAGCTTGTACCTTTCCTCCTGTCTCACACTGTATAAATGAATTCAGACAATCAAAACTTGTTCACTGTAGGTGCAGCCAAACACAAATACATACAGGAAATTCTCAATGAAAAGTAACTTCAATTGCACTCTTTTCCTACATTACTGTTCTTTGTTATATGTAGTAAATTAGTTTTGAGATACATGACCATCACCAAATAATGATTTTACATTTAAAAAACTTAGTAAGTTTACTCAGAGTCTCATAATTTATACGCATATGCTTGGTAATGGATGGGTAGCCTGAAACTAACTAGTGATGTGTGTGTTTTTGTGAATAAATGATATAAATGAGAACACTACAGCTGACACCTTTGTATGAATCTAGATTTACTATACCAAATTTTGAAGACACTTGTTCTTTTTTTAATTGGGTGGTGTGACTCCACTACATAAAGTAGCTCATTTGCTTGCAAAGTTCCCATAAGAATGCTTATACATTAACTAAGCTATTTTTTAATTGTTTAGTTTGGTTTAAGTTATCAGTTGAATGGCATAACACTTAATATCTTTGACACTCAGAAAATGTAACAGGTATCTCCTGACAGGACTGAATGTGATTCTCTTTTACTTGGGAAAAAAAAAAAAACAAACCAAGAATGAAATTAACTGTGACATGATAACTTATTAACAATATATTAAAAGGGATAGAACTAAACAGTGTAGGCACAAATGAAAGATCAGGGAGATAAGGGTAGCAAAATCAGCTAATTTCACTGATGAACAATTGAGTTAGAAACATTTGAGATTTTTGGGAAGACCTTGGTATTGAAAGCCAATGTACAACAGCGCACTCTGTGAAAATCCAAAAACATAGCAACCTAAACCTGAAGAGCATAGGACTATGTTAATTAATGGTGATAATAATAAGAAAATAAGCCTGAATGAAGTTCAATACAATAACAATCTGTACAGATCACGGCAATAGGAAATAGAACAGTTTAGGTGAGGAAACAGTTAATGAATTTCCTGAATCTGGAATGAAATTTTGAATTGTAGGAGAAGAGAAAACAATGTGTATAAATAATTTAATAAATTTTAACTATTTTAACATTATTTCATGGTGACTGAGAAAATTACTAATAATTTAAAAGCTAATTTAAAAGATAATAATTTCGAGTGTTGATACAATTGTATTTTTTGTGAAACAGGGAAAAGCCATTTTTGCTAGTGGATCACCTTTTGCTCCAGTAACATACAAAGGGAAGACATTTTACCCTGGTCAGGGAAACAACTCTTATATCTTCCCAGGAATTGCACTTGGTGTAATTACTGCAGGGATACGCATCATCAGTGAGGATGTTTTCACTGTTGCAGCAAAGGTACAGTATTCCACTTCATGTATGAAATGGGCTATAATCCACCACAATAAACTTTGATATAAAAATAATAGATGACATTCTTAAAAGTTTCATTATGTAAAAGGTATTCCTCAAAATAATGAGAATGTTTTCAGATTGTTGTATTATTTGTCAAATTTTATGTTTTAAGTTTGTTTGTTACACAACATTAGTGAAAATGAAATGAATGTCACTTGAATTTTATATGTCAGTTGTCTGTAAGAATATTGAAGCTCCTCTGTTACAGCTGAAATAAGTTGACTCATTCACATCTAGAGATTAACTCCACATCTTTAACTGAAGAGGCTCATAGAAAATTATGAATTTCTCTTATTAAGATACTCAAGCAGTTTTCTAATATTCACACAGAAATTGGTAATACATTTATGAGTTTATACTGTCATGTTAAATAGGCCTAATTCTTGCCCACAAATATGAGTGAGTGCATATGCAGGTTTTTACATGTTATCTAGCCTCTTACTGTGTTAGTTTAAGGTATTTTTTACTTGTTAACATAATTTTGTTCCAAGTGGTTCATACAACCCAGAATGAAATTTTTACGCTGCAGTGGAGTGTGCACTGATATCAAACTTCCTGGCAGAGTAAAACTGTGTGACAGACCGAGACTCGAACTTGAGACCTTTAATCTGCCAAGAAGTTTCATATCAGCGCACACTTTGTTGCAGAGTGAAAATTTCATTCTGGAAACATCCCCCAGGCTGTGGCTAAGCCATGTCCCTGCAATATCCTTTCTTCCAGCAGTGATAGTTTCGCAAGGTCTGCAGGAGAGCTTCTGTGAAATTTGGAAGGTAGGAGATGAGGTACTGTCAGAATTAAATCTGTGAGGGTGGGTCATGAATCATGCTTGGTTAACTCAGTTGGTAAATCACTTGCCCGTGAAAGGCAAAGGTTCTGAGTTTGAGTCTCAGTCCAGCACACAGCTTTAATCTGCCAGGAAGTTTCTGGTCATAGAATATCTGTCTCTGCTGCTTGAATTTTATCACTTATGTCAAAGGCACCATCTCCACGTGTGGCGAATAACAACATCAGTTTGGGAGCTATTTTACCTGCACATTAAATCTGCTCAGTTTTACTTTCATTCAGCTCCAGTCATACATTTACAGTTTCGTGTGTAATAAGATATATCACTTTCTTATTTCACCAAATAGTGTATTAAGGTGGATCAGTTATAAATGAGCCTTCAGTGATATAATTTTTATTATTCAAAACTACTTCATATTTACTGTTTTTATTATTGATGCACTTTTAACATTAGCCAACCAATTTTAATATATTTTTGACAGACAATATGACGACATAACTGAAGCCAGCTGCACACAAACTGTTGCACCTCTGTATTAGTCATGAAATACTCTCCTCCAAAGCCTTTCTTAAGGCACACAAACACATGGAGGTCACATGGTGACAAGTCCTGAAGGTCAGATGTTCCAGGGCAGTCCAATGAATATCTGCTGATGTTTGTTACGTTCTTTTTTGGGAATCAGGTGTGGCATTGTTGTTGACAAGCAGTAAACTTCTGATGTGGCTGTTGTACCTTTTTGAGTAGCAGCCAGATAGAACTTGATAAAGAATGATTCAGTATTAGACAGCATTAACGGCCCAACATCCATGCAGGGAATTAATTAGCAGAATGCCTTGGTGTTCTCAGAACACCATGAATATGACCCTAACAGCAAGAAACTGTATCTTGGCTTCCATCAATACCCCATCATCACCCCTCTGTCACTCCATACTGACTTTCCTCAATTAAAAGGTGTAATGCTGGGTGTAAGTCTCTTCAAGTTTGATGAATTTCATTAAAAAGCAACACATTGTTCCTCATATTTTCTGGAAAGCTTGTAAGAAATTGTAGCTCTTGCAGCATTCTGCTCTCTATTCAGCAACTTTGGAACCCAACAAGTTGACACATTTCAGAATCCCAACTAATTCCAAATTACTAGCTGAACACTTAACATAACTGATTTATAGTTTCTGAGAGATTTCAGTAATAGTTGTGCCAATCACCTTTGAAGAATTCATGGATATCTTAGATGTTTTGCACTGTGGTTCCGGTATGAAGATGATGAAAATGGGCCTTGTTATCAACACATTCTCATCCTTTCTTGAACTTTTTACACAGTGCTTCATGCTGGATCATGAGTGGATTTCCTCAAATTACGAAGTAAACAGCAACAAATTACCAAAGAAAAAGTCATAATATGGAAAGTTGTTATGTTGGATAGTCGAAATTAGGGATGTCTGTATTTTTTGTTTTGCACATAATGTAACAATGAACTTTATGCCTTCTACAAAAGAACTCCAACCCCCCCCCCCCCCCCCCCAATGCTCTCTCTCTCTCTCTCTCTCTCTCTCTCTCTCTCTCTCTCTCTCTCTCTCTCTCTACATAAATGAGGCAGTTATAGGTGCACTGATTGCTGACTGTCATTACTCTTAGTAGGCAGAAGATAGGTCTGGAGTGATCTTAGTTCATAGAATTCTAACCAACTTTTTCTTGAGTGCCCTACTGACTGAGAAAGAGTCAGAATTCTATGAACTAGGACATGCTCACATTCTTCTGATTGATCCACAATTAATGTGGCTGTGACAGTGTGCATTGTACACATGAAGGGATATTGTATTGTTATTATAGGGAATATTCCATATAAAGTGGTTTAATTTTAGAGATGTTTCTCACTTGACTATCTCAGATTTTATCTGAATTTATGTGCAAGTTTTCTATGTGGCCAGAGAAAAGTAAACAAACTTTTAGCCAAGAACTTTTAATGTCATTTAAATCTTAATTTACTAAAGAAGCAACACTGTGAAATTCTTCCATGCTCTGTATACTGCCAAGAGAACTTGGTTACTATGATGAAACCTGAATCATCCTTGCCAAGTGAACTTGCAGACAATCAAGAAACCACAATAATCCAGGCACCCAGTGTCACTAAGACTAGACAGTATCTGCCATGTTTTATCTTAATTTCTTTTCATTTTGCTTTCTGTGAACCACTTTTTGCTCATGATGACACATCTGCTTCATGAATTGCATGATCAGGGACTTTCCAACTAGGTAACAAGATAGCATCATTTACACTATAAGATCTGTCTACTGTAGCTCAAATTATTTACAAATATTACAAATAGGGAAAGTCCAGGCATCAATACCTGAGCATATCCTATTCTAACTTCTCTCCATGTAACATTGCTCCCTTGAAGGTTATAATCTCCCACCTGTTTTCAAAATAGGAGTGTAGGGTTGCAAGGGCAACACCAGTGATACCTAGTATTTCAGATTGGTCTACAAAATGTGATTTGCAGTCAAATGGTTTGTTAAGGTCATAAAGTGCTACCACTCTTAGTCCCTTCTCATGTGCACTGTTTATCTTTCTTACCATTGTAGTTGGCCTTCCTACTGAAAATCCATGCTGGACACCATGGAATATGTCACTATTTTCAATGTATTTGAAAAGCATATTTTTCATTACAGACTCCATCAATGGAGCTGGTACAGGAATTGTTGATAATGTCAGGTGGCTGACGTTTGAAGAGAATTGCCTTGCTCATAGACTGGTGCTGCTCAAGCTAATTTTAAAGTGTTTGGCACAGCACCAGAGGAAAAGTGTTTGTTTATTGCTCTGGCTAGTAGTTTTTCAATTTCAGAAATAAGTTTATTCAGGACAGCATATGTTATGTCATAGACATATGGACTGTCACAAGACCTCTTAGCTATCATAATGCTTATCATTTCATTATGATGCACTTTCTTTCTACTTATTCAATGTGCAACATCTGTTTTACATCACAATATTTACAGAGTATGTAAATGAATATGGAATCTTCTGCACAGCTTTTCTCATTAGTCTCAAGAATGACTCATTAAATTTATTAGGATCACCATAATTCTCAGATGCTATAGGTTTGTCTGTGCTCATTAAATGGCTTATAGTCCTTTTCATTGTAACTGGCATTCTAATCCATTTTAGCTTCTTCAGTTTCTTTCCTGTAGACTTGTTTATGAATGTTTCACACTCCTTATACTCATCTGTTATAGTTTCCATTGTCTCATCTGTGTAACACAAATTGTATCCAAAACTAGTAGCTCAACAGCAGTCAATACAAAATTGAGATCAACCCAGCATGTTAAGTCAACTGTCCTGACATTGAAACTATTGTCATCATACACAGCCACGTTAACATACATTGACCATATGGAGTTACCCAATAAATGTGCCATAAAAATGCTGAATCATAACACATTTGCTGCAGTTGTGGTCAACATTATTTTGTCCCTTGGATCAGAATCAACATAAATCACATGATCAACTGTTACTTCAGTTTTCACAAATTAAATAAATAAATATACACACACAACTTACTCCTCTTTCTGGTACTTTGTACCTACCCTTGCACAGCCCCAGAAGTGATTTTTCCATTACCCTATATTTGATGATCAGCTGCAAGAGAATTTATAGCATAATACATTTTTTGCTTTTTCTGTTTTTCACTACTTACCAATTTGTGTCCATGTAGTTATTTGAATTAATATCTATATTTTGGCAGGTTTTCATGATTGTATTGATTCTTGATACTCACACAAGCTGGTCCTCTCAAACACTCCAGCCTTACATTTGGACTGTGCAAGAAATTTAGGATATTCACATGCTTACTTTTAGAGATTTCTTTGAAGAGACTTTCCAATATAAATGGCAATGGCAATTATTTCACAGTTTCTACACATGTTGTGTTTGTCATTTATCAATGTATGTGATGTGTCTTATTTTTTGCTTTGTTGACTGTGGTTTCCACATTTCTATCCTAAATTTAGTTGTCAACACAGTACTTTGCTTTCATTTTCTTTATTTGTAATCAGTAGTAAATTTTTTCACTTGTTTCATAATATTATTCACTAATTTGACTCAGTTCCTTGTCCACAAGTTGCCTAGTCAGTCCTATTATTTTCTCAAATTTATCATTAAGATATTTCCTCATGTTGTTAAAGTATGGCCTATGTGGTCTATGTGTCAAGTAGGATTATTGATTCAGCTGAGGTTTGTTGGTCTATGTGTAGCCAATAGGGGTCAAGGGAAATAAATCATGTGTTGACTGCTGGCTGCTGCCAAAGCGCATTGGCTCCATGCAAAAGCTGTCTCTCTGGGACTGTTTCCATCCTAGCTTTTTTCTGGGCTTTAGTTCCAAAATAACTAACTTGCATTTCTAATGCGTCACTTCTTGGCCCCACCAAGACTGGCTAGCACCTCAAAAATTGACCTTGTCACACCTAATTGCACTCCATATAAGAAACAAATTACTTTTTGGTTCATAAAACTTTACATCTTATGATTTAATATCTCCTAAAGATGCCCATACTTTGACTGTCTTGACCAGACTCACTCTGCACCTGAACACTAATTTGTGAAGTTTTAGCATGTTTTACATTATTAGCATCTCTGATTTTTTTCTGTTAACCCCTTTACATAATTCTCACAAAGTTATTTTTGGCACCACTCTACAATAGGGTCTTCACTGTTGCTGAGACCAGTCAAATCAATTTTAAAACAGACAATCAATTTGAAATGATATTCCTCACCAAATTTTATGTGTTTAATATTTTAGCAGATTTAACACAAAGCTTTTTCTTTCTTCACAACAGTTTAGATCTTTGATGGTTGCAACCAGGTGAGTAACACTTTGTTCCTCTGACATGGCTGGCATGAGGTTTGCTATGCCTGGTTGGTCGACTAGATTGACTACAGATGTTGCTTACCACCTCCACATTTTTGACTGTTTGAATAATTTTTTCTGTTGGATACATTTGTTGTAGGGACTGGAAGGGCCAGAGCAGATGAGAATATTGAGCTACAATGGCTTGTTGCCTGCTTCAGGGCATTCAATATAAGATATATTCATATTAGATAGTATAACACATCATTTATTTGAACATCACAAAATCTGGCGTGCACATTAACATAAAATAACAATTAATTTAATGAATCATAAGTAAATGCAAAAAATTGCAGTATATACCATAGTGAGTGAACACAAATAATAGAAAAGAAGCCACTAACGCCATAGAGAAGTTACACAAAATTGCACAAAGAACTGGCCTGCAAATCTCGTATGAGAAAACCCAGTACATAGAAAGAGTGCCACAAGACAAATTGCCTACTGTGACAACCCATGGGAAAATTGTACAAGTACCACATTTTAAGTACCTGGGAGAAATCATCCAGCCATCAGGGATCAACCTAAAGGCCAATGAGGAAAGAATAAAAAAACTACAGAAAGCATATAAACTCACATGGAACTATTATAACAAAAAGTCCATATCCATTAACGCAAAATTGAGGCACTACAACACTGTCGTACTCCCGGAGGCACTGTATGCATCTGAAACAACACAAATAGGTGGGCAAACTAAAATCAAAGAAATAGAGAAACAAGAAAGGAAAATTCTCAGGAAAATTTTTGGCCCGATACAAGAGCAAGGAATCTGGAAGAAAAGACCAACATCAGAATTATATAAATACACAAACAAGATTACGGATACAATAAGGAAAAGAAGAATGCAGTTCTACGGACATATCCACAGGAGGAATGAAAACAGAATTTCAAAGAAAATACTTAAAGTCATCAACCCAGGCAGGGGAAAAACAAAATGGATAAAAGAAGTTGAAGAGGACCTCAGACAAGCACACATAACAGTAAACGATGCAGAAAATAGAACTGAATTCAGGAACATCATCAAAAAACATAAATTTGACACCACAACACAGAAGAGACCAGGATGCAAACGGACAGCGGAGGGAAAGAAACAACACAGTGAACACATGAAAAAAAATTTGGGCTCAGAAAAAACATAAACAATCATCATAAAGGAATTCAAGTTCAAACACTCTCTTAAATGGGAATAATCGAAAATAATAATAATAATGAGTGAACACTGAATCATAAAAGTGTGCAAAAGACCATGAATATGGAAAACTGTCCATTTGCTTCACCATATTTTGCATTACTGGCCAATAAATCATATAAAATACAAAAAAGTATTGTATTGTCAGTAGAGAACCAGTAACAGCAGAATGGGTCAGTTACTTCAGATGTGTACTAGTCATTGTATGTCACATGAATAACAAATCTATCAACCATTATAAAGCTGCCAAGTTGGTGATGGTGATGTGACTGTAAAGTGGAAATGTGAAGGAAACAGCCACAGCTAAACCAAGACCAGGCAGATCTCATGTATTGGTGGACAGGGACCATTGAGCTTTGTAGTGGGTGACTGTAAGAAAATGACATGAAATCAGCAGAAGGAAGTGCTTGTGCATTCTGAAGTGTTACCAGGACAATGAACTGTTAAGTTAAAAAAGAGTGGGATTTAATGGTCAAGCAGCTCCTTGTAAGCCACCCATTTCTGTAGTCAGTGCTAAACCATGCTTACAGTGGATGACTAGAAAAGAATGATTTGAAGTGATGTATTATGCTATATCCTGTGGCTATCTGATGGAAGGTTTTGGATTTGGCGAGTGCTTGGAGAATGTTACCTGCCATCATGTGTAGAGCCAATAGTGAAGTATGAGGTGGTGTTAGGATATGGGGGTGATTTTTGTGGTTAGGGTGTGGCACCCTTATTGTACATAAGAAAATGCAGAGGGAAAGGAACATAAGCTTTGAGTACGTACAGCAGAGAAACAGTTCAGAGATGAAGACTGTTTGAAAAGCATGAAAGTGAACTCACAATGATATCCTGTACACCAAATACACTTGATCTAAACCAGTTGGAACACATCTGGGACGCAATCAGACACTGACACTGCGCTCATAAACCATGGTGGACTGTGTGCAGGCATCTGGTTCCATATGCCTCTGGAAACCTACCAAGGACTTGTCAGATCCAAGGCATGCAGAATCACTGTTGTATTGGGTTCCAAAGGTGGACCAACACACTATTGAGCAGGAGGTTGTAATATTTTGGCTCATCAATGTATTTTGGATAGAAGTGGTTCTGTAAAACTTCTGAACAACACTCTCAAAGATACATTTATGACTTAAGATTTCTTCCAGTTAAGAAGGATGTGCTGTGTTCTATTTGATTGGAGCTTTTCATTCCAATCACAAAGCTGGTATGATGTTCTGTATGCTCATCTTTTCTTCATTGTGTGGCAGTATTGAACTGTATCAAATGCCTTCCTGAAGTCAAGAACACAGTGTCAACTTCAGCACACGAATCTGCTAATTTTGAGCTATTTATTGGCTTAATATACGACCAAAATGTCTTAGAATCTTTTTGTCAGTACTTTAGATAGAAATTACTTTTGAATTGATAGAACTTTTCATCCGTAGTTCTCCTTTAGCTCCTTTTGGTCTTATTTGTCAACAAAACTTTGACTTAACTTAAATATGTAATGAAGTTTTCTTTGATTTTGAAGTAACTTTCTAATACAGCTTGAAATGTTTATTTTGTCCATTCCTTGAAGGTCTTACAGTATGGTGCAAAATCAGACTCATGGTACAGTTAGCTGATGTGTACCACACATGAGAAATTATGTAATGTACTGCATTAATCAGAAATGCTTATCGGTGGTTCTGATTTAATTCTCTGTATTGCCAAACTATCCAGTCAATGTAAATAAGGATCACTAGACTTGCATCGACCCATGAGACAGGGCTAAACTTCTCACTAGTCCAGGATCAGTTATTAAGAGTCTTGTAGCTATCTCCAGAAGGGGACTGCCAGTTGGGGAGGTGCCCATGAGAAAAAGATTGAATAACCAATGAAGAGATAATGTTTTATGACTCGGTGTGTGGAATGTCAGAAGCTTGACCGTGGTAGGGAAGCTAGAAAATCTTGAAAGGAAAATGCAGAGGTTCAGTCTAAATATAGTAGGAGTCAGTGAAGTGAAATGAAAATAAGAAAACCTTTTCTGTGCAGATGAGAGCAGGGTAATATTAACAGCAGCAGAAAATGGTATAACAGGAGTAGGATTCATTATGAATAGGAAAATAGGGCAAAGAGTGTGTTAATGTGAACAGTTCAGACTGCTACCAAGACTGGGAACAATGACTCTGTCGGTGTATTGCTACTGAAGGGAACTATTTTGAACAGGACAAAAATAAAAACTTTGATAAATAAAAAATCAGTCTCATTACTTTTCTCACACACCTCATATATTCTACCAGGCCTGGTAACAACACTAATGCACTCTGGTGGCTTTCTTACTGTCACAGAGAGTTACAGCTCAAATCATTTATCTTACTGTGAATGGTGTGTACACGCACAAAGTTACATTGATATTCTCCATGTCTTCTGGGTGCTTCACTTTTTTTGTCAGACATTATATTCTGGCAGGAAGAATCTTTTCAATAAACAATTCTCCATTTTAAGATATATTAATATATATACTAATATTACTGTTGGTGCCCAATATATTTAACTTATTTTTAATGAAGCATAATAATTTAGTGGTAAGGAATTAAAATAGTTAATTTGCATTGCACAGCATCAAAAAGTTGCACATAAAACAATCCTGACCAGAGAAAAACATTGTGGTTCTTTCCCTGGGGTAGGTGTTATGAAACTGTATTTCACTTTATGTTCCCACTTTGTTATGTTATTGGCTAGTTGTGGCATCTGGGGAATGAGAAACTTGGAATGCATGTTCTATAATTATACACTTAGGTTCATGTTGGGTGAATGTGAAAACAAAGAGGCATATTCTAAAACATTCAAGGAAAACACATACATAACCTATATATTGTAAGACAAGGTTTTACCTCATTGGATCACAACACTAAGACAGGATACTTGAAGAGGACAACCTTCATCACCACTGCACATTAATATATTATAGGTTCATAAATGTGTGGGTGGAGATGCACATAACACCTGTACCCATTGGTAGATCAACCTTGAGATTAAAACATAAACTTATAGGTACTGTTCACAATGATTCTATCCAGTATGTGTTTCAAGAGGAAGATACAAGTTGAAGGTTGATTTGTGATAAAATATAATCAGTTGGCAATCAAAAGAATGTCATTGTACTGTTAATGGTCTCATTGCAGCCAGAGGTGTTGGCATACTGGGAGTGTAAAAGTCACATAGGCACAATAATGAATGTCTCTTCACCAGTACTTTTTGGAATTCAAAATGTGTATCATGCAAGTATATTCAACCGCTGAGTTAGCATTAAGTGAATGTCAGTGAGAAATTCGTAAGTCATTTTATGGAAAACCTAACACACTTCTCAGTCATGTGATTGTGGGTCCCCCTCATGTTATCAATGTATTGAATTTTCAGTAGATCACTGACTTCATTTTCCAGTGATTTAATAGTGGTTTATTCTGTATGTGTGGAAGTTGTGTAAGTAAATCAAGTGGTTGTGTTTTGACAGTCATCTTGCAACAAGTTTGTTGGTTGCAGTACAGAAATTTTGTATGATATGAAGCATAATGTGACACAACAACTGCTTAGCTGTTTTCTTCTCTGTGACTAGGAGCTGCTTTTTGTAATAGAGTTCCCATAATTTAGAGGCCATTGCTGTGGAACAGTAATGACAATGATGTGTCACTTTGGCACATGGAAATTCCATTGTGGTTCATACATTTCATGGCCAAAGTATTGATTGTTGTATTTGTTGTATGAGATGTAACTGAGAAAGCAGCTTTGGTCATGAAGAATATTTGTTCATCAGCAAAATTATTTATTTTTGGTTTTGGTTTCCTATAAACCTACTTCACTTTTCTACATAATCATTTTTTGTAAACTTACACTAGCTTCTACAAGCCCTCTGTGCAGAAGGACTCTGCCTAGGAACTCAACCAGTTGACAGTGGCAGTTTTGAGTTCTTTGTCATTTTCAGACCATTGTCCACCAAGCCTTTGTTTTATTTCAAATGCAAGAACACTGTTATTAATCACTGGGTGCGAGGTGGGGACTGTACTCAGGATAGAGAAAAATTCCCAACAGAAGTATTGACTCTCACCCACACATTGTCATGGAGAATAGTTCTCCTGGACAAAAATTCCCTGCACACCAATTTTTATGGCATGTCACAATTTTTTGAGAGTTTTCTGTTTACCCAGATTCCATTTCAACATAAGTAAAGATATGCCCTCAACAATTTTTTTTTGTGCAATATTGAACTGTGGAGAGTTCATCACCAGTCATGAATCACTAGTCAGATCATTGGGTTTGGTCCACCTATTGCATAATTTTGTCACTGTGGATACTTGACCCGCCACTGCAGTCTTTATTACACTCACTTGTATGGCTGTTTTTGAAGTCCTCTCATTATTGTCTAACATTTCCTTTATTCGTTACTGTAGATCCATAAATTAGTCACAACTTTTGGTGAATCTGAATAGCTGTAGACCTTTCTGCACAAAAAAGGAAAAGTATTAATGATAGCATATAACTTATATAGGGTGATTATAACTAAACTTTCAAAATGTGGGAATAACACCACTGGTCAGAATGACATCAAATTGCAACGGAATGTTGTTGAAGAAGGGGGAAAATGTGTGGCAGAAGAAAAAAATAGTGTGAAAACTGATTAACAGATGGTGCTGTATGTGTCAGAATACATAAATGAAAAAACCTGTCATGGGCATGACCAATTGAAGTTGGTATAAACACACCGAGTACATGGCTTTTCCTCCATTCATGTCTGCAACGTTTGCCATTACTGTCTCAATTCTCTGCTTGTAAAGCTGTATTACAAGAATGATGACTGTGTACACATTGTTCTGCAGAAGTTCTGAACACTGAAGGGTTTGAAACAAAGGTGTTGGTCTGATGACTGCCTTGGGTCTGGAGAAAATGATTTGGGAATTCAAAGACACAGGTTCTTTTGGTGTGCAACCTGGTAGAGGGAGGAAACAAATTGATTTGATGTCAGTGGATGCAGTGGCCACAGCAATGCAGGAGGAGACGAGTGGTGGTGTGCAAATGTGTAGTGCATAGAGAATTGCCCGAACATTGGACCTACCCATGAGCATAGTGCATAAAATCCTATGACACATCCTTCTTTGCTGTCCATTCAAAATTACCCATGTACACGAGTTGCTTCCTGTTGACCTGCCAGCAAGAGAGACCTTTGCTTTAGAGTTTCTTGCTCACATGGAAGTGGACAATGATTGACCATGGAAGACTTTGTGGACAGACAAAGCCCACTTCCATCTAGCTGGATATGGCAATACACAGAATTTTTGAATATGGGCAATGGAAAATCCACACCTAAATCAACTAGTATCATTTCATCCTGAAGAGGTCACTGTGTGGTGTGGCTTTATGGCATCATTTATCATAGGGCCATATTTTTTTGAAGATACAGGTGCTTCTGGTCCTGTTACCTGTATCATCACTAGTAAGTGATATGAGTGTCTTTTGCACAACCACATCATTCCAGCTCTCCATCAGCATGGATCTGTGGGTGGAATCATTTTTATGCAAGATGGTGTACCTCTGCACATTGCAAATCCAGTTAAGCATTTGGAAATGCTAGAATTATCAGCCACCATTTCCCTACAACCTGGCCGTCCCACTAACCCGATCTTAATCCATGTGACTTCAGTCTGTGGGCCTATCTGAAAGATGTTGCATTCTGTGTCCCAATCGCAAACTTAGCTCCATTGAAGGCCCACATTGCGCAACACATACTGAACGTGACCCTGGAAACACTTCGATCAGTTGTGGAACATGCTCTTTCTTGATTTCAACTTGTTGCAGAAACTGGTGGATAGCGTATTGAACGTGGTTTGTACCAGTCACATAGCAATCAATAATCTGATTTGATTTTCATTAGGGTTTTCTATGCAGTTTTTGGCCTCAGGACAGTTGAAAACCGATGTGATTGATATTTTTTAAGCGGTTTTTGGCCTCAGGGCAATTAAAAATTGATGTGATTGGTGCTTTTTATGCAGTTTTTGGCTTCAGGACAATCAAAAACCGATTTTTCCCATATGTTGTGATATGAACTTGCCTTGGTGGATAGGCTTACGTAACTAACAGTATCACATCTGTACACCCATGCACACTGAGTAGTAGAGTTTGTTTAACATCAAACGTATACCATAGGCTTTGTTGTGTGATTCATTTGTCATTTGTAGTCGACCACTCTTAAATTATGGTGCTTACAGTGCCATCTATTGGTGCATTTTGTGACTATTTATTTTTCTCCTGCTATACATTTTCCCCCTTCTCTGGTAATATCCCGCTGCAATTTGATGTCATTCTGACCAGTGGTGTTATTTCTACAGCGGTTTGAAAGTTTAACTTTAATTATAATTGCCCTGTACTTTGCAGATAGCAATAGAAACAATTTTGTTGTTTGCTTACTCCTATAGTCATATGATTTCTGTGGCTCTGTAAACAATTTGTAGTGTTGCATTCATGCAATTCTGTTCTGAATTGCCAACCTGTAAATATAAGCAAAGGCCTTTACTTTTGATTATGCCTCATGCAAAGAGCAATACATATTATTTTCAATCATTTCTGACTGTGTACCTATATTTTCTAATTTATCTGCCAACAAAAAATGGTTATTTACAGGCACTGGCCAACTTTGTCAATGATTCTGATTTAGAGAGAGGTAGCCTTTATCCACCCTTGCATAGCATCCATGAGTGTTCATTTAGAATTGCTGTGGAAGTTGCAAAGTTTGGATACAAAACAGGTGAGAACATATTACATCATTTTTTAAAAAGATTTTGCTCAAAGCTTGTAAAATTGTTGAGGCAGTGACCAACATATTGCTTTGATTTATGTTTATGAAAAGAAGACTGTATATTTTTATGTTCGTTTATTTTTATTTCAGGAGTTGCATCAACATTTCCACAGCCAGAAAACTTGGAGAACTTCATCAAAGCACAGATCTATGACTTCAATTATACATCTTCAATACCAACTACATACGCATGGCCAAAAACTGAAATAACGAATGGTCAGTAACATAATTAGAGTGTTTCAAATATATTCATATCTTTAAAACACACCTGTAATGCAACTGTATTGAACCAATTATTGTGGACAGATGGATAGAAAAGACCTGAAACAAAGAGAGCAGATAATTCCTACATTTATCGTTTTAGCACTTTTTCTCCATTTTCAGTATTTTATAGAAAATAGAAACATATTACTGGTATACATTTTTTAGTATTAACAAAGTAATTAAACAGAGTGTTCTTGGTGAAGTTGTCTCTGTTAAGGACAACAGTTTGTAATGATGATGATGTTGATAAGATGTTAATCTCTAAGCTACCTTCATTACTTTTCAGACAGAAATCCCATCATTTAAATAAGTTATATACTTGATCAGAGAGAGAGCAAGGAATAATAATAATAATAATAATGATAGAAAGTTTTCAGTGTAAAATGACACCACCCAGTTTCAAACATGCTGCATGGTAATTTTATCCACTTGATTTCTGTCTTTAAATATCAGCTTTTATTAGTTTTTCCATTCTTTGAATTTTCATCACCTTCATTTCCTCCCAATTGCTGTGAATAACTGAAATATTGATCATCTCTACTGAACACTCTGAATTAAAATAAACAAATATACCCACTGTCAAACAACTAAGGAAAAGTAATGAAAACTAGTAAAAGCAGTTCTGTCATGGAATGAAGAGGAAGTTTTATGTCTTACAGTTATATTTATTTGTTATCACAATGTCATTATACTCATTAATAATTCTTTATAAAGTGTGAATAAATATGTAAATAAATAAATAAATTGTATCATATTTCATGCAAATTAGAAATAATGCAATGAACAGAAGAAAAAGAAACAGAACCAATGTTCTTTGTTTTCTCAGAGCTGCAACTACACTATTCTGCAGTACAAAGACAGGAAATAGCACAAAAAGACTTGCACAAAAAAATTACACAACTGTTCTATGATTTTATTTTTAACTGCACAGCTAATTTTATTTATTCTGTTTTTACACATAACTGAACAGCTACCTGAATAAAACATATGTATAACTATCATAAAAACTTAACTTTGTTGTTAAACATACACCATATTAACCATATCACAATGAAATTTGCTTCAGAAAACGATAAAGTAATAATACAAAATTAAAATGCTAGTGGCTACTAGCTTCAAGAAGTGAGATATCAGTACTGCTAACTAATACACAATACTAACATAACTTTTGGAACTTCACTACATTTGGGTCATGTATTTTTATACGTGTCTAGCAGCATTGCTGATATTCCAGGTCCTGAAGGTAAGTACTAGCTGGCAATTCTGGCAGATAATTTTTTGTACAATAATAGTCAGATTTCAGGCCTTATGTTCTCAGAGCACACTTTTTTTAATGTTTGATAATGTAAACTGTATAGTGTACTCATAAAATGAAAATAGAACCACTAAGCATGCACTTGTTACATTCAAATTTTAAATACCTTTTAGGTAGCCAAATTTGAGCACTATGTTTATCATATGTGTTATGTTCAACTTCATCAGTATTTTCAAAAGATATTCCAGTTCTGAAATGATTAAGGAATTATTGGTATCAAACACATTATTCTCATTTCAGCAATTGGTACAAAAGTTTTTTACAAAAGCTTTTGTAACAAGACCAGTATTACTATGTCAACAACAGTTTTTTATTTAGTAATAAAAAGTTGCAAAGTCTACTAAGTTTACTGAGTCCAGGTTGAAGTAAAAACCTGATACTCAGTTTTTTTGTTTTGTACTTTATAATCAGGAGAAAAACAAAATTCATGCGCTTTTATTGAAATGGGGACTAATCAACTTTTGAGATGCTGTATTACATTTACACAGTGTTAAAAATGTCGAATATTTCGAGAAGTGGTAGTGCTTAACACAATAAGAGAAAACAGGACAAATAATCATGCGTTTAGAAATATACCTTTTAGAGATCTGAACACTTGTTCATACGAGGAGCTCAATCTGATGTCCATCTGCAGCAGTGCACTCTCCTGCATTCAATGTAAATAATCACACACTCTTTGAAACTGATCCGTTTGTTGTAGTATGTGCTGACATGCATAAAACACATCTGTAGTATTTTTGAGAAAGCCTGCTTCCAATACATTAATTGAGAAGGTGTGCTCATGTCATCTTTTCACAATTGCATGGTGATTTTCATCAGTCTATACAAGCAGCTGATGAAAATTCAGATGACAGTCTCTAGTAAACCCATAAGTAAATAAAATCTTAGATGTAGACAATGGATCTATATCCCACTTTTGCCTGAGCTATTGAAAGAATTGCAATGAGCAACAGCAATCTTGATGCCTTTGGGCCAAGACACACTGAAGATTAATTGGTCATGGAGTAACAATCAGATAAGTGTATGACTCATACCTTCCACTGATGTTAATCATCACACACTGTAAAAGATTGCCATTGGAGTAAACTGAGATTTGTATCAATTCATAATTACAATGATCGATTTTTGTTAAGTTTTTTTTTTCCTTGCTATAGAATTTTGTTTCATTTTTATTGACTAAGATTACTGTTCAATCTGTGTCTCTGCCTTGTAAATGCCTCTAACTGAAAGAAATGAAGATGTGTTATCTACTGTCTTAGAATTGTTTCCCTTCTTGTTCCCGTGGCTATGTAAGCTAAGTTAAACTCCGTATGCTAAATTACTTGAATAATTATTCTAATATCTCATACATATCTGAGTCTGTCATTTCAATTCCATCACCTATCTGAATTTCCCTCATGCAAATAGCATTCATTAAGCTTTTAGATTTTTGTTTCACAACACCTCAAATAAGAAAGAAAGGAGATGAGTTGTTGGACAGTGAATGACCAAATGCTGATCACATTCTCTCATTACTTATTTCTTTACATGGAAGCAAAGCATCCTGAAGATATTTCATACTGATCAGTTTTTGATACCTTATGTGATATTCTTGTAAGAACTGTAATTAGTTGATATGTATCCCACCATATAACAATGCATTACCCAATTTTCTCACTGGTCTGAACAAAAGTGGAGGAAGAGGGTGCTTTGAGCAAAAAGTATTAAATAAATGTTAACTACCTCTTTCACACTAAACTGTAAGGTGTATTAAATTATATTTCTGGTCTTCACCTTGCTTCTCTGTAAAATACGTTGTAATTAGGTGTATGTACAACACAACCAGTAGGCTGAACAAAATTCCATAGAAGCATTAACAACCTGAACACAGTAGTTAAGTAACATTCAGCAGGAGCCAATAACGTGCACAAAGAGCTGTAGCAATACACATAGAGAACAGAGGCTAAGAGTAGCTTGGCTAGCCTTAAATAGACTGGGGCCCATGACAGTCTCTGATAGTGGCCTCACACACACACACACACACACACACACACACACACACACACACACATACACACACACACAAACAAACGCAAAGTCTGAGGTTCCCTCTGCAGATGACATATGACATAGAAATGCTGCATGCAGATTCTTTTGAAAGTACATGCATGTGTCATGCCTTCTCACCAACAGCAAAAGTTATTTTGATGTTTTGTCAACAACCCTTACAAATATTGTAAAACGTTGTTGAGCGTAGTTACAAATATCAAATTTACAAGTGTGTGAAGGCAAAGAACCACACATACTATGGACCTCAGCATTTCTCACTCTTGTGAGATGCAAAAAGAAATACACTGATTGACACAAGACATGAATAGGCTAATTTCTGTACTACAGGTATCTAACAATGACTATGATATGCAGATTAATCCTATGGTGTGTCATACCTAGTGTACCAATCCCCACCTTGTGCTAGTAAAGACTTAAAAGTAAATGGTTGGGGGGGGGGGGGGCTCTTTTAGGACTAACTTAAAGTAATCCTTATCACTAGGCCTAACGAAATCAGAAATCCAATGTTACCCGTCACCACCTACTTCTAAAACTATCCTGACGAATTACCACACATAGAAAAATTGACACACATTTAATTAAATTGAATAAGCTTTTGTAATTATCCTAGTATAACTGATAAGTAAGTAATGTAACTTAAATTATCTATATAATTATTTGTTCTTTTGTTTATGTATATATTTCCAGTTTTTTTTTGAGTAGACTATGATCAATTCCCATTCTCCTTTTTTCGTTGTCAGGCCCATGCCTCTTTCTGTTCTATTCTTCGCTTCTCTTCCGTGAGGACAGCACCTGTGGACATGGTTGTAACAATTCTCCCAAATACACTGTGGAAAAAAAAAAAAGAAAAACAGAACAGAATGGATATTGGTTACCACTTCCATCAACATGGCAGACACTGTAAACGAGTTTGATGTGTGTACAGAGAAAACAAATTAGTCTATTTGTTTTCTTTTTGCTCTCTTTTTTTGTTGATTTGTGTGTTTTTCTTGACCTAATTGTTTTTGTTTTCTGTGAATGAGAGCTGTGAGTGCATTAAGTCCATCCTAGGAATATTTGTTGGGTGCTTAAGTGGTTAAAGCGCCCATCCTCGCTACAAGTGTGCAGGGTCATTGGGACACATCGAGATATTTGCCCATAACAGAAAACAATGACTTTGAGAACATATGCACGAATATATCCAGGGATGGTGTCTGACACGCAGCTGTCATTCACACAAAACAACAAAATGAAGCCAACAGAAACACACAAAACAACAAAAAACAAACATTCTAGAGAGTAATATGGACGCTATGCTACAAATAGTAATACATTAAAAAAGTCACAAAAATTAGAAGATCAAACCCAATACTAACAAAAAAAATAAAAATAACAAATGATGAAGTTCCTGTTCTAGAAATGGTTTGATATCTGGCTTCAGTTGTGATTCTCACTTTGCTGGTGTAGTCCTTTGGATGGGTTCAGACCATTAAGTTCTATTCTGTCGCCGTTGTTGTTATTACAGTTCTGTCTGCCCCATCGGTTGTCTCCCTGCTGGCTATACTTTAGTTGGTGCCAGTTTCTATCAAACCTACGGGCATTCTCAGCTCCATAGGCTTGGTCCTCTTGATTCCTATGGTCCATCTGTGCTACTCTTTCCCATCACAAAGCTACAGTTCGTTTTACTCATTGCTCCTTTTGTTATTCTTCCGGGGGTTGCTGAGTATACCCTTCATTTGCCCTTCTCCTTTCTCTTCCATTTTTGTTTGTGAAACACAAGTTCCTATTCAGGCTGCAAACAATTAAATGATTCAATGTAGTCACCATATCTTCCAACCTAAACTTGCTGGTAGTAGGTGGGGAGATTGCTGTAACAAAACCAAATTATCTCAGATGCGCTACATGGGAAGTCTTAGAACTGATTTTTTCGAAGCAGTGTGTCGAACATTTTGAGAGGGTTTTTGTATCTGGATGCTTCTAGATCTGGCCACATCATTATGTCCTGCTTAATGCGGTCTTGCATTTCTCGCGACCAGTATGTGGCAGGAAAAGCGTCAATAAATTTGTTGAAGGAAATGCAGTGTTCTGCAGTGACTCTTATTTTTTCCACAGAAACACCCTCCTTGTGAGTACAAACAAATTGCAGCTTCGCATTCAGTGACCATGAAGAGGGGAGTGACTTGCTGAATTGTCCCAGTCAAATCCTTGAAGTTCTGAAATTTCAGGACTGATAAGAAGTGTTTTGTGATCAAACATGGGTGTTCCTTCCATGCTTGACTATCTCATTGACTCTGATATCTGAACAGGTTCTACGTGATGTCTACAGACCCGAACTACTGCTAAGGGTGTCTGGTGTTGCTTCTAGCGTCTGTCCGGAATGGATCTCCGAGTGTACATTGATCGTGTCTCTGTTCGAATTGTGTGGGCTGCCGCTTAAACCTGAATACATCATAAGGACTGAACCGTGGGTGACCCATGTAATCGTACAGCCTCCTCTACATCTTTTCTTACAGTGACTGGTTTGAACGCTTGCTCAAAGTGAGCTACTCGATCATCTATTTTTGTGTCTTTATTCGAGATATGCTTGACCACTACCTCACCTTCTCTTAGTCGATTGGTGAAGGTCTTAGTGTTCTGATTCACTGTTTGATTCGGATGCACAGCTCTACCGGCTGTTGTGACAGCTACCTTCTTGGCTCCTGCCCCTTCTGATTAAGTCTGTTTCAGTGCCAACTGCAGTTGGCTGCTTCTGCTCACGTCTTTGCCATTTTCAACATCTACTCCCCGAGTTCACTAAATTCAGTGAAAATTCGTTTCCAAAGGTCTTTAAAATTTTCATCTCGTGTCTTTCAGTCTCATCCCTTCTCTTCTCTGCTCATTCCTATTTATTTTCGCTTTGAGAATTTCCTTACGAAATTCTTCGGCCTTCTCTTTCCCCTTCTTTCTGATTCCTCCATTCTGTTATCTGTTTCCTATCTTTCTCTTTCCATCTCTCTGGGAAGAGCTAAAACAGCATCCCACGGTAGCTCATATACCATACAGGTAACAGGAAAGCCAACTCTGGATTCTTGCGCGCTATTACAGTATGCTGGCGAAGACTGACTGACCTGTATGCTGTCTGTTTGCAATGGGTTCCAAATTGTTACAATGACTTCAACAGGTTCCCTAAGGTGTGGCTCAACGGAATTTGCGTTATCCTGAATGGAGCGTTTTCCCCGTTGATGACCAGTCTCAGAGCGGTGAAAAACAGTGGCATCTGGATCTGTCTGCTCCGTATTCCTTGAACACCATCTCGACCCCTGAGAGGTGCCACCCCTGTCGTCAAATTGCTCCAGCGTGTTAATAGAATTTGTACGATTTGCGTTCCTTTCAGCATTCAGAACTAAATGACATTACAACAACGACACTATTTCAAGCAAGAACGGATCTAATAATGTACTATTCTTTCCTCGAGACAATAATGAAAGAAATTTTCCCTCCAAAAATAACACAGACTCAAAAAGAAATCTTATAGAAGTTAATGTCACTGTTCACAGTGCTGGCTTACGACAATCATCATGAATGTGGTGCAGAAATCACAAAACGGTGAGTCACCATGGAATGTAACTCGCTAAATAAAAGATAAGGATTAGCACATAGGTGCCGCCAGCTTAAATCTCTCGCGGATCTAAAAAGAGTATCAGGTAACAGATGAGTTGAGAAAACGAAACTAAATTGTATCAGTATGATCTGTAGGGCACGACTCCTAATGCAAGGCTCTCCAATATCTATCAATAACTATCTCTTATTTCCAATCTTGGTACCCTTAACTGATATGCAAGTTCGGAGGCAGAATCACAGTATCACGCAAATCACACCCAAGTGGGTTTATGTTGATTCTGGGTGCGTAAAGCGAAATAACAATGGCTCTGATATAAATCTTATATGGGGTGTTTAGCCTCTAATATAATTTATTCATTAAATTAAATTCAATGTTTCCCTCCAAAAATGATGATGGGGAGGGTTCTGGTGATTGTGACTATTTAACAGATAAATTCCGCCCTAAAAACTTACACTTACATTTATTTTCTTTAACTGGAACACAAAACTGATTTTGAATTTGTAGGAGGAACAACCTTGTATATTAAAGTAACCCAAACATGTAAGAATTCCCCACTTCATAGAAGTGTTGGAAAGAACCTAGTACAAACTACACTGTATGGAATTTAGTGTGCTTCTCTACTGTAAGAAGGAGGAGCAAAGAGAACAGCTGAAATGTATAATATCGATAAATAAATGGCTAACTCTAAGGGGTTAAAGTGATTCTTCTGCTGTCACGGCCCAATAACCTCAGTTCGAATTCTTGGTGGCTGAAAAATCAACTGAACCTTACAGACCGGAGCTGCGTATATTACCGACAGTATGGCTACTGCTTTGGTCGCTGCATGGAGAGGGCCCCACCTTGGAGACCGATCGAAGCGCGAAAAAAAAAAAAAAAAAGTGTTTGTCCGGATGGCTGGACAAGTGATTCTGCAAATGAAATTACTCTGCAGCAAGCGTGGCAAAGTACTCTACTGACTCCTGCGGCGCTCAGGAACCAACAATCCCAAATTAGCTTAGCTTCCACCCTGCCCCCCCCCCCCCTCCCCGAGACCAATTATTCCATTGTGCCTGAACTCGGCCAATCGTCGCCAATAAACAAGGATTTCGCAATTATGGTCGTACAACAAATTAGTCTAGACTCCCACTACCATATTACGTCAACCTAGGCACCAGTCCTTCCCATCGATTCCCGATGGCGACTGCAAATGTGTGTTCACTTAACAATCGAGCAGCCTATCAGAGCCTCCGTCAGGAGATTGCACGGGAACCTGGGGCCAACGGAATGTGTTAGGTTGCTACTTGTGGCATAGTCCTGTTGGATATCCCGTTGACCTCAGCGTCCATTTCCCCGAAACGCCACAAATAATAACACAGCTGTAGCAGACATCTCGAGCGTTCCTGCCGAAAACATGAGGCTTTCGGGAGAAAACTGCCCCCACCCAATGTAAAACTAGCGAGCCTCTGCCGCTCTGACCACTGAGACCCAACATCAAAAGAGAAAGCCGCCAGCCAGGGTCGGGACTCTGTCCGCCATTCCTAGTGACCGGTTTCCCATGCCTTCTGACCGTTCGTCGCTGTTGGAACGGTTGGCCTCTTCAACACCCAAAAGTTTCTGCTCCTCTCCTACGTGAAATGAATAGAACTACAATCTGTATGCTTCCTATTCTCAACCATGTACATGCCGGTACGTAACATCTTATTACCCACCATGCATGACTGTGTAATACGGTAGCGAAATGACATTAATTTGCGTGTATCCAAATTCAGATTTTAGGAATTGAAGATAAGCCCTTAATAAGTATTTGAAGAGGCCAGAGGGCCTGCCGCCTTGCAGCTGTCCTCAGGCCCAATGGTTGCCACAGTTTCAATGCAGAATGCTTTGCATTGCGAAACAATTATTTAAATTACCTTTGGAAAACCTCAGACCATTTACATTTCGTGTTCATTTATATATTTAAAACTAGAACAATAGTTAAGTACCCAGCATCAAATAATCTTATGGTTTCACGTGGCGTTGATTTCATCTCCCTTTCCATATGGGCATCATTACTTATTCACAAATCAATCAAATCATATTTTATAATACAACACGAGCCATATTAAGTAACATTGTTCCACCAGAACACCTTTAAAAACTGTGGTGAATGTCCACAACCACGCTAGCTAACAAACTGTTTAAGAACAACACCTAACCGACGGTTTCCTATCAACATCAAGACGCAGCAGCACAGCATGTCACAAAGGGGGAAGAAAGCTGCAGCAGCTGGACGAACGATGCATCCCCATAAACGGAATCGGCCTTCCAGTAACATACAGCCACAATGAATCTTCAGCTGTGAAGTACGCGAATGCCTGAAGGTCGATGAACGTGGAGAATTGAAGGAGTTCTCATAAGTTGTTCAAATAACTTACTGGAATGCAGCCGGGTGACGTCGTCGACAACTGCCGATACTTCGGCAGGAGCACACTCTGCCATTTTCAAGGGAACAACGCAGCAAGTAAGTGCTGTCCAAGGGAATTTAAAATCCCATTTTCCAGAGAAACTCCTGAAAAATAAAACACACACACACACAAACACACACACCTGCAAACACTAACGCCATCACAAACCATAGATGATCGTCACCAGAAGTTATCAACAGTGAAGCTAATAATCAGAGGATGAGGTAGCATTATCTTTGTCCCTCTGTTTTTTGACAAGTGAAAGAGCAGGATTCCATGCAGAATTTAAATAAAACCACCATCTCTGTTTAAAAGGTTACTTGATTACTTAATTTCAACTGATTCCTTAATAACATTATCCCAACAGCTGAAAGTACAAGCCAGGATCTCCGTGTTGTTATATTCCGTAGGACGACTGGTGCAAAGACAATGTTCTACTATGGCGGATTTGCTCGGTTGTTGTAAGCTTCGGTCGCAGGTTCGAATCCTGCCTTCGGCATGGATGTGTGTGATGTCCTTAGCTAGTTAGGTTTAAGTAGTTCTAAGTTCTAGGGGACTGATGACCTTAGAAGTTAAGTCCCATAGTGCTCAGAGCCATTTGAACCATTTGTTGTAAGCTTGTGTGGCACTTATGCTCAGTACACCGGTCCTTCACAGACCTGATAGCCTGACCAATACATAACATGCCAAAACTGCAAGGAATACGGTAGAACCCACCTTACGCAAGCCAAGATCATCGTTTACGGAACGGAAATGGACCCTAATCTGCCAATTAAAGTGTGGTCGGAAAATATATTTCACATCTTTTTTCTGTAAAATACGACCCGTTCTGTTCGAAATGCTCCCTGCGTGTGGCAAAAACACCGTAAAGACCGTAGACTTCGATGAACCTTTCTGACGTAAGGTGACCTCAAGATAGGCTAACTCAGCTGTCACATTCTCAGGGTCTGAGACGAAATGGGCTATGTGAACCAAGGTACGAAGTACCCCTTCTCGCTGAGCCAGATGGTGACAACTATCAGACTGCAGAAACAAGTCAGTAAGAGTAGACTTCCTGTAAACGGCATGTTCCAACGTACCATCAGTCTTCTTTCTGACCAACACATCAAGGAAGGGAAGACAGCCATCCTTTCCCACCTCCACTGTTAAACAAGTACTCAGGCGGACTGAATTCAGATGCTCTTAAGGGTGTAATTCGATGAATGACGAACACTAACTTCACTTACCGAAGGTTTATTCAGCACTTACACATACAAGAGGGCGGAGCGGACTGCCACCGACCAGAACACATACAGCATATAGACAGATACAGAACATTCCAGTACAATGATGCTTGACACTTGTGGATACTTCTAGAATGTACTCGAACTCACGACCCTCCATGCAACAGCTTAGTATCATAACCACTACACCACGGTGTTACTTAGCTTCTTCAGCCACACTGTTCCCTCCTTAAGAGATCAGCGTCTCGGTGTTACGTCGTCCTAGTCCGGGAAAGAGTAATCGGTCCTGCATACTCCGACTCTCGGTGACTGATGCTCACCATGGCGGTGACCTTCTTAGAACTTCTTTTGTCGCTACGCTCTTCGTCACATTTCCGCTTGTTGCCTGTCGCTGGAGCTTCGAATTTACCCTGGGTTGCAGGATCCTTAAAGGGCTTCATTAGAAGGATGTGGACCACATTTATGATCTTTCGTCGTCTTGTGTCGGGGTCGAAATCTTCAGCTTCATAAGTAACATCAGACAACTGTCTTACAACCTTATAAGGCCCAAAGTAGCGCCTGAGGAGCTTCTCAGAGGGACCAATCTTCCGAACAGGAGCGAAAATCCAGACGTGGTCACCAGGCTGGTAAACAAAAGGGTGGTGGCTCGCGTCATATCTTTGGCGATCGTTTCCTTGAGCCTGCAGCGTTCGGAGTCGAGCTAACTACCGAGCTTCCTCAGCTGTGGTTAACACCTGGCCGATGTAGTCGTCGTCCACGTCATTAGGATGTAACGGGAACACAGTGTCCATCGTCGTAGTTGCCTCACGCCCATGCACCAGGAAAAAGGGTGTAAATCCCGTGGTGTCTTGTTTGGTGGTGTTGTAGGCAAACGTCACGGAAGGTAGCTCCTCATTCCGGTTGCTCTGCTCAACATTGACATTGATAGCATGTCGGCCAAGGTTTTATTAAGGCGTTCAGTAAGCCCTTTAGTTTGCGGATTGTAGGCAGTCGTCATGCGATGAGTAATGTTGCACCGACGGTTTATCTGTGTCGCAAGATTCGATTGAAAAATTTGCCCTCGATCCGTAATTAACGACCTTGGGGCACCGTGTTTTAATACAATGTCTTTCACGACGAATTTGGCTACCTCTGATGCTTCAGCTGTTTTCACGGCTTTTCTGATGGCATAGTGTGTCAGATAATCACTGCAAACAATAATCCATCTATTGCCACTAGCAGACGTTGGAAATCGTCCGAGGAGGTCAATCCCAACACGCTGGAAAGGCGTTTCGGCTGGTGGAATTGGTATGAGTCGGCCAGGTGGTTTCTGAGGAACTGCCTTTGTCCTCTGGCTCTCTCGACAGTGCGACACATAATGACGGACACTCCTAAATAAACCTGGCCAGAAAAACGTCTTGCGGATTCTGTCGTATATCTTAATAAATCCTAAATGTCCGGCCTCAGGTGTGTCATGGAATTTCTGTAGAACACCTAAGCGTAAGTGTTTAGGAATCACTGGTAGCCACCTCTTTCCAAACGGATCAAAGTTTTTCTTGATAAGTAATCCATTAAGTACCTTAAATTGTCCTTTCACATCCTCTGACCGATTTAAGGCAAGCATAATTTGATACATCTTGGCGTCCTTCTTCTGCTCAGCAGAGAGATCCTGGAGTGCAGCGAGACAGTCGCTATCTTCATCAGAGTCTTCATGGTCTTGCACAGAGTTTCTTGAGAGACAGTCGGCATCTGGGTGTTTTCTTCCACTTTTGTACACTATGGTAATGTCATACTCTTGAAGACGTATTGCCCACCTGGCTAGTCGTCCTGTTAGATCCTTAAGACTGTCAGCCAACAAAGTGAATGATGGTCTGTAACAACTGTGAATGGCCTTCCATAGAGATACTGTCGAAATTTGCACATGGCCCAGATCGCATCAAGACATTCTCTTTCTGTAGTTAAGTAGTTTCTCTCGGGTTTTGTAAGTGTCCTAGAAGCATTGTAACCTTCTCTTTTCCATCCGAACTTTGCACCAGAACAGCACCGATCCCATACCCACTGGAATCTGTGTGTAGTTCCGTAGGTGGTCTCTCATCATACAGAGCTTTTCGTAGCACATCGAAAGAATCTTGTTGAGCACCACCCCAGATAAATTTAGCATCAGTTTTTAACTACTATTGGAGTGGCCTGGCTTTGATACAAAAGTCTTTGATAAAACGACGGTAATAAGAGCATAATCCAAAGAAGCTTCTCACATCTCTAATACTTTTAGGAATAGGAAATTCCGTTATAGATCTCACCTTTTCTGGGTCTGGCCGCACACCTTCGTTTGACACAAGGTGTCCAAGTATTTTTTTTTTTTTTTTTTTGCTCCAAAGAGACACTTTTTTGGATTAAGTTTCAGTACGCCTTGTTGGTCCTCAGTCTTTTTATATGTTCATCAAATTTCTGAGAACACTATAATGTCATCTAAATAACAAAGACACTTCGTCCACTTCAGGTGATGTAGAAGTTTATCCATCATCTGTTCAAAAGTTGCTGGTGCAGTACACAAACGAAACGACATTACCTTAAACTCATACAGGCCCTCAGGAGTGATGAATGCAGGTTTTCACGATCAGCCTCAACTACTTCGATTTGCCAGTATCTCCAGTACATGTCCACTATTGAGAAAAACTTAGCCCCCTTCAGACAAACTAGTGTATCGTCAATTCGTGGAAGAGGGTAAACGTCCTTTTTAGTTATCTAATAACCTTCCTGTAATCAACACAAAAGCGCCAACTGCCATTCTTCTTCCTGACGAGGACCACTGGTGACGACCATGGGCTCTGCGAAGGCTGAATGATGTCATTCTTCATCATTTTCTCTACCTCGTCACGAATTATTTGACATTCCGTTGCTGGCACACGGTATGCTCTCTGGCTTATTGGTTGATGGTCTCCAGTGCTAATCCGGTGCTTCACCATCGATTTGTCTAATTTGCTCTTCACCTGTGGACTGAAGCATTCAGAGAACTCATGAAGAATGGCAAGTAGCTTCTTCTGTTGTTCCTTAGTGAGATCTGGTGATAGTCGAGTTAGAAGATCTTGTCTCGTTGTGGTAGCGCTAATTTCGCCCACAGACTTGGCATAGGAGGTTTCTATGACGCTCAGCTGTTCTTCAATTATAGGTTCAGCGTTTCTTACGCACATGCGTCTTGGAAGGAACTGCGGTTCTTGGCGACAGTTAACCATCCACAATACACCGAATCCATTCTTAAACGAGACGACAGACGCTGGGATGACCAAGTTATTCTTCAGTGGTATGCTTCTCTCACATTCCACTACAAGATCCATGGGTTGATGCATGGCATGACACGTGACAGCTGCCTTTCTGGCGCTGACTGCAGGAATGATCACTTTATCCAGCACGAATAGTCTCCACACTCTCGGACGCTCATCTTCCTGTCCACAGTATCTCATCTAGTCTAGCATAATCTTCGAGGGACCACAATCTATAATTGCCAAGTCCCATCGGAGAATGACGTCATGACTACACTCTTGTAAGACGATGAATTCTAAGGGCTGTGTACGGCCACTTATACCCACACGAACGGTACATCTTCCTGTAGGTTTTACATATTTCCCATTAGCCACCTTCAGCAGAGATGTTTTGCTGTCGACCTATACGGTTTTCTGCAACTGGCGACGGCACTTCTCCCAAAAGACTGAATATGATGCTCCAGAGTCAACAAGAGCTTGGGCTGATCTCCCATCCATGAGGATATCGACGTAGTTTCCTATCACTTTTGTAGTGATCGACTGCGGAGGATTTTTCTCTTCGGTGGCCTCACCTCCAAGGAAGGTCGCACACTTTAGTTTTCCAGGTTGCGGCGGCTAGGTGATCGGCTGGAGCTTCTAAACGGCGATGGAGACCTTGATAGGCGTGTTGGGGAGAGTTTTCTCCAGCGGCTAGCTTGAGGCGATGTTGACCTACTTCGTCCTGCACCCACATCTTCTTGTTCATCTTCGTCGTCCCGGGGTTGGTGTCGGGTAAGATGGGTCTGCTGTCTTCTGGCACAGGCGTCATCAAATATCCGCCGCCTTTCTCTACAATAGCGCAGTGGAAACACACTGGTTGGTTATCCTGGGTCCTCCAGACGTCAGTCTTCCTTGGTGCCCAAACAAGTTCCTCATGCGGCATTGCAGGAGCGTAACTTCGCCTGGGTCTCGACTTTTTCACCGTTTTAAAGGGAAATGAAGGACGAGAGATTGGGTTCAATGTCTGTTCCACTACCTCCCTTATGACCTCTTGAAGCGTCTCGGTTTTTTGCTCGCCATGCAATCTAAGTGCCTTCTGAACGAAGGACACTTGTGAAATCAGTTGCATCATCCGTCACAGACATCGATACGAAGTTTGGAAGCCATTCAAACTCCTTGGTGTGTACTTCTTTTTTGATGCATTGTCTCGATATACTGGCACCATTTTATGAAGTCGTCGGCTGTCGAAACCTCCTTCAGGAGTAGGCTTTGATAGATGTCCTCAGCAACACCCTTCATGAGATGTGCAACCTTTCATTCGAGGATCCACTATTTTACACAGCTCCAAGACGTCTTGAATGTAGGATGCTGTAGTTTCTCCTGGACGCTGCGATCTGCACTTTAATTTATCTTCTGCCTTGCACTTCTGTCGTTGTGTGTCGCCGAAATACTTGCGCAGTTGCGCCTGGAATACTTCCCAGCTTGTGAACTTCTCCTCGTTGTTCTCATACCATTGCTTGTCAGTGCCCTCCAAGTAGAAAAATACGTTAGCCAAACGCACGGTGTCATCCCGTTAGTTAAATTTGGCTATCCGCTCATATACCTTCAGCCACTTGTTTGGATCTTGGCCATCGTCACCAGAGGACCCGGAAGGATGTCTCATGTGGTGGCACACCGTTGCTGTCATCGTAACGTCCTCTTCTTCCTCTGTCTCCGGCACATTGTCATTTGTTGAATATGGCTCGAGCTCAGGTTTCTCGCCACGTAAACGGCGGCTCTGTCGTGGACTGATGGGAGCCATTGTGTCGTCGATAATGTGCGCTATCACAAATTCCAATACCCAGCGCCTCCGCCAGAATAATGTCACTTAGAAGAAGGTGTAAGTCGATGAATGACGAACACTAACTTCACTTAACGAAGGTTTATTCAGCACTTGCACATACAAGAGCGCGGAGCGAACTGCCTCCGGCCAGAACACATACAGTTTATAGACAGCTACAGAACATTCCAGTACAATGATGCTTGCCATTTGTGGATACTTCTAGAATGTACTCAAACTGAATATAGAAATTAACATTATACAATTCAGGTGAGTTTTGAACTCACTACACTCCATGCAACAGTTTATTATCATAACCACTACGCCACGGTGTTAGTCAGCTTCTTCAGCGACAATATTTTCTGTTTATTCAGGGACAAATTTAAGAACTTTCAAATTTTAAGTGATTTCAGTGTATTTTATCCACGCAGATAGCTTATTTATTAAAGTTTTATTTTATATTATTTTTAGAGCTGAAGATGATCACTAAATGTGATCGAAACCAGTTATCATATATGACCAAATGCAACTGCAACTCTTGTAGTAAATTTTTTTTTAAATAATGTTTATCTACAGAAGAGTTTCTAAACTTTTCCTCTTACTGAACACTTTGTAAATCCTGGTACTCTGGTGGAACACTTCGTTCATTTTAAAGATCAATAAAACTTTTAAAAAATTGTTTTTTCAGTGATTGTTCCAAAAAGTTTTTTAAAAAATAAGGAAAACTAATTATTTATTTAAAATGTATTTGGTAATAATGTTATATTTTCCTTAACGCATAGCAACGCATATTGCGCTCGTAAATTAAAAATCTTTTTTATATCAGGTATGACAGAAAAAAGTTGAATTATAATATCAGATGTGGTGTCAAACCCGTTCATGAATGTTGTCCTCATTGCAGTAAACTAAGAAAATCCTGCATCTCATGAATATCTAATGGCAAACAGAAGTAAAATAATTTGGATAAACTCAAATCATATCTGGTAAATTATGTAATGGCTGATATTTGTGCTTTTGCTTTAAATAAGAGTCAGTTACTAACTCAATTACTTTTTCACAGTCTCATGCACTTAAGCTTGTAGGCTTAGCTGATACAGAAAATGATTTTCGAACCCGGGAATTATCCTCATTAATCTTTGGAAAATATTGCAGAAGAGTTTTTATCAAGTCATACAAGTGTTCTATAAAGTGTTTAGAAACTTCTTCAGCTATTTTAAAATTGTTTTTAGTAAAAAAAATCATGTGAAGTGGGAAAGCAATTAAAATCGTTTCCTTGAGCTGAAGCAGTCAGAAATTTCAGTTTTCTCTCGAAATATGAAATTTTGTCTCTCACATTAACAGCTGTAGCACTTTTTCCTTACAACAACAAGTTAATTTCGTTTAACTTTGTAAAAATATCTGCCAGATATGCGGATTTCATCAACCATAAAGGGTTTCTTAAAAATTCAATAAAATTTAGCTCTGAATTATTTTTCGCATTATACAATGTCAATCATTTATTACGAAGTTTATAAAACCTCAATAATGCTTTTCCTCTGAATCTCACTTCTGTATGTAGTGCAAGAGCGTTGCCTTCACTACCCATTTCATCAGACAAAATTTTGAAGAGTCTGGACTGCAGTGGTCGAGATTTTATATAGTTTATCATTTTGACAGGTCATCCATAACATATTTAAAATCAGCAGGCATTTTTTCTTGCTAGAACTTGCCTCCGCAAATACAGGGTGTACATAAAGTCTGGGAACACTTTCAATTATTTATTTGCACAAGAACTAAACATGGTACAGATGTCATACGTATTGAATTTTGAAGAGAAACTCTGAAAGTTTTTTTTTTTTTTTTTTTTTTTTTTTTTTTTTTTTTTTTTTTTTACACACACATTCGATAAGCGAACCATGGGTGACCCGGCAGACATCAATACAGTAATGGAATTCTTGCCATACCCATCCCAGCATGGCATCGTCGACTGTGGCAGTCGCTTTCCGTATTCTCTCTCGGAGCTCTGCTACAATGCGTGATAGAGGCGGTACATACACCAGATCTTTAATGTGCCCCCACAGAAAAAAGGCACAGGAGTGAGATCTGGTGATCGGGGAGGCCATTTCATGAACTCCAACTAGCGACTAGCGCTGACTATCGGCAAATTACCAAACTACCCTGTGGCGGTATACATGAAAAAAAAAAAAAAAAAACTTTCATGGTTTCTCTTCAAAATGACACATGTGTGGTTCTAGTGCAATAAATAACTGAATGTGTTTCCGGACTTTATGTACAACCTGTACAATGACTGCTTGGTGGGTCTTGTAGCTATCTACAATGCAAGTGACACAGCTCCCCTGACATTCATACCTTGGCTGCACCATCATTTGTGCAAATATCAGTACACTTTCCAGGCCGACCCTTGGAACCTTCTGAGCGCCACTACTTGTGTTTTACATAGTGATTTCCTTTTAGTCTTAAGTACTCTGTGTGGCCTTCAGCCGAGTTTTAGCTTATTAAAATTGTAAGCTTTCTTCTCCTTAGGCCTTAAGCTGTGAAATTGTGTTCTCCATGGTGTGTGGCCCTCAGCCGAGTTTTAAACTATCTTAAACTGAAAATTCAAAATCTTGCTCTTGCTGTTAAGTCGTAACTTTGTTATTTTTTTAGGTAGGCTATGAGGCCTTCAGCCGAGTTTACAAAAAATGTTTTGAGCTAAAACCCTCAGCCTTTTCAAATTGAAAGCTCTTCTTCTTAGGCCTTAAGCTGTAAAATTGTTTTGACATGGTGTGTGGCTGTCAGCCGAGTTTTAATCTCTCTTAAATTAAAATTTAAAAATTTTTTCTTGCCCTTAGGTCATAAGATTGTTATTCTTTAATATGTGGCCTTCAGCCGAGTATTAATCTCTCTTAAACTAAAAATTTAAAATCTTGGTCTTCCCTTAAGTCATAACGTTGTTATTCTTTATAATGAGGCCTTCAGCCAAGTTTGCATGAAATGTTTTACGCTAAGGCCCTCAGGCTGGTTAATTGAAAGCCCTTCTTCCTAGGCTTTAAGCCGGTATACTGTTTGGTTGATACGCGGCCTTCAGCCAGGTTTCAGCCTGTTTAGAATTAACACTGAAAATCTTTGTTTTGGCCTTAAGCCGCAACACTACTGTTCTTGCTTAATGTGTGGCCTTCAGGCTAGTTTTATTGAAGTAAAAAAAATAAAATTTATAGAAGTGAAACTTCCAGAAGAACTCCTGTACCTCAATTCCTTGCTTAGGCCTTGGGCCCTGGATTTTCGTATGTGGCTTTCAGCCGATTTAAATCAAATCAGAGGAGCTCTTTCGTTAAAACTTTGGGAGTTTTTAATTGTTGCTGATGTTATTGTGTGTTTAACTAATAAGATCTATATGTTGAGCGTAACTGACAGCGACTTATTTTGGTCCCTTTACACAAATATAACCTCACCTGCTCTGTCCTGCTAGTCCAGGGATTCTCCTGTTGTTTTTTTTCATATAAATATACACACATGTGTAAATCTTCTTCAATACTTTTCTCAAATGTATAGTGAACAAATACTAGTAGCACAGCTAGTCCAGTGAAATCTGCAGATTCATCCATTTGCAGTGCGTATTCAAGGCAAAACCGAAGTGAATAAGTCTATGGGAACAGAGAGGTCTTTGATCTGTCATGGAACACTATTATTAGTTTTTCTCCAGCTGAATGAGCTTCACCATTAAGTACAATACTGTAACGGTGGTAAGATGCTTCGGTGTATTTTCATTTTCAGCTTTTGCAAAAGTAATTATTTAATGTTTTGACTGTTCTAATGAGTCATGCTCTCTTTTTAGAAAAGTAAATATCTTTTGCTTTATGATCAACATGCATTGTTTCTAAGCGCCTATAAAATTTGGCTGGGGAAAAGAACTGTTTGCGAGTTTTGTTGGACATAAAACACACTCCGAAACAGGAGCATCTGACTTGCCACTACACATGAATCCATATTTTAAATAGGCTTTCATCGTACTTCCCTGTAGGTCTATTTGTGCGGGACACGGGTGCTTTAATACACTCCTGGAAATTGAAATAAGAACACCGTGAATTCATTGTCCCAGGAAGGGGAAACTTTATTGACACATTCCTGGGGTCAGATACATCACATGATCACACTGACAGAACCACAGGCACATAGACACAGGCAACAGAGCATGCACAATGTCGGCACTAGTACAGTGTATATCCACCTTTCGCAGCAATGCAGGCTGCTATTCTCCCATGGAGACGATCGTAGAGATGCTGGATGTAGTCCTGTGGAACGGCTTGCCATGCCATTTCCACCTGGCGCCTCAGTTGGACCAGCGTTCGTGCTGGACGTGCAGACCGCGTGAGACGACGCTTCATCCAGTCCCAAACATGCTCAATGGGGGACAGATCCGGAGATCTTGCTGGCCAGGGTAGTTGACTTACACCTTCTAGAGCACATTGGGTGGCACGGGATACATGCGGACGTGCATTGTCCTGTTGGAACAGCAAGTTCCCTTGCCGGTCTAGGAATGGTAGAACGATGGGTTCGATGACGGTTTGGATGTACCGTGCACTGTTCAGTGTCCCCTCGACGATCACCAGTGGTGTACGGCCAGTGTAGGAGATCGCTCCCCACACCATGATGCCGGGTGTTGGCCCTGTGTGCCTCGGTCGTATGCAGTCCTGATTGTGGCGCTCACCTGCACGGCGCCAAACACGCATACGACCATCATTGGCACCAAGGCAGAAGCGACTCTCATCGCTGAAGACGACACGTCTCCATTCGTCCCTCCATTCACGCCTGTCGCGACACCACTGGAGGCGGGCTGCACGATGTTGGGGCGTGAGCGGAAGACGGCCTAACGGTGTGCGGGACCGTAGCCCAGCTTCATGGAGACGGTTGCGAATGGTCCTCGCCGATACCCCAGGAGCAACAGTGTCCCTAATTTGCTGGGAAGTGGCGGTGCGGTCCCCTACGGCACTACGTAGGATCCTACGGTCTTGGCGTGCATCCGTGCGTCGCTGCGGTCCGGTCCCAGGTCGACGGGCACGTGCACCTTCCGCCGACCACTGGCGACAACATCGATGTACTGTGGAGACCTCACGCCCCACGTGTTGAGCAATTCGGCGGTACGTCCACCCGGCCTCCCGCATGCCCACTATACGCCCTCGCTCAAAGTCCGTCAACTGCACATACGGTTCACGTCCACGCTGTCGCGGCATGCTACCAGTGTTAAAGACTGCGATGGAGCTCCGTATGCCACGGCAAACTGGCTGACACTGACGGCGTCGGTGCACAAATGCTGCGCAGCTAGCGCCATTCGACGGCCAACACCGCGGTTCCTGGTGTGTCCGCTGTGCCGTGCGTGTGATCATTGCTTGTACAGCCCTCTCGCAGTGTCCGGAGCAAGTATGGTGGGTCTGACACACCGGTGTCAATGTGTTCTTTTTTCCATTTCCAGGAGTGTATAAGCTTCTGAAGAAGTTCCTGTTTGTGTATCCTTTACTTCTTCAGTAGTGCATGTACCAGTTGAATTACCAGAACTTCCTTCCCTCAAAATTCCTCTCTTTAGCAACGAATCCATGGATACTTTTTAGCTAAATACTGAATTTTACAAAAAGAAAAACAATTTTGATGAAATGCCTTCTTTACTCTTTAAATAATATATTTCCAAAACTATATCAGCCTATAACTAGTCAATGTAACGTTTAGGTTCGGTCCCTAGGGAAGCCGAGGTAGAGCACGGTCGCTGTGTGGTGTACGGACGCGAGAGGAGAATGTTGCTACATTTGTCTTTCAGCGGTGGCCATTCAGGCGTGCATCCGCCTCAGCAAGTGCGGTATAAATTACAAACGGAACTAACAAATTTCGTGAAAGCCCATCACTTTAACGTTAACGTTCAAACACACACGTTACGTTATCTGTTCCTCGGTTGACACAGAAAACACTGCTTTATCACGATAGTGCCACATCTGTCAGATCGTTGAAGTTGGCAGCAGTCCAGCAGTCGGAAACATTCGACAGTGCAATGTGTACCGATTCGTAAAGACATATACATAGCGAACATACATGTCTGTTGACCAATCTACTCCATGTATGAAAGAGAAATAAAATATGAAAGAAATATTATTAGTTTATTTTTGTTCGGATGAGTTTACCAGTTCACTCTTTTTCTATGTACAAAGGACATCAAAGCTCAGCTTAGCTATGCAAATACAGTGATTTATTAATTTTAATCGATAAAACAACACGTATTATGCATTATTCAAAAAATGGCTCTGAGCACTATGGGACTTAACATCTGAGGTCATCAGTACCCTAGAACTTAGAACTACTTAAACCTAACTAACCTAAGGACATCACACACACCCATGCCCGAGGCAGGTTCAAAAAAGGTTCAAATGGCTCTGAGCACTATGGGACTTAACTTCCGAGGTCATCAGTCCCCTAGAACTTAGAACTACTTAAACCTAACTAACCTAAGGACATCACACACATCCATGCCCGAGGCAGGATTCGAACCTGCGACCGTAGCGGTCACGCGGTTCCAGACTGTAGCGCCTAGAACAGCTCGGCCACCACGGCCGGCCCCGAGGCAGGATTCGAACCTGCGACCGTAGCGGTCGCGCTGTTCCAGACTGTAGCGCCTAGAACCGCTCGGCCACTCCGGCCGGCATTATTCATTATTCCTACAGATTAATTTCCCCCAGAATTTAGACGTCCGTATGCTGAACAGTTAACAAGTGTTTTACTGACGTATCTTAATCAGTTATATGAAGACTGCATCAGCAATACAGTGAACAGTACTGCGCTTCAGTGATAACTAATCCTTTACTACGTAGAGTGCTAGCAACAGAGGAAAGAAGACCAAAGCGATCGCAATTGTTGAATGGCTTGGAGTCGCAGTGAAACCGTGAAACGACTTTCCGTCATGGCTCTGAGCACTATGGGACTTAACATCTATGGTCATCAGTCGACTTTCCGTCATCTTCATTCCGTGCCGACAACACAGTCGCGCCGTACAGGTCAGTTGGATTTCGTGAAAGTGAATTACAAAGACGTTCTTGTAAAGTGGTACGTATTATTTGTAGCAATGATTATGAAATGAATTATATGGAGGGTGTTGCCTGCTATAACTCAATTACTCTACGAGTAGAAGAGGGATGACATTTTGAACACCTATTTAAGAGGGAGGCAGCGTGTAATCACACTGTTAGAACGCAAAGGTTGGCAGATGTTGCAAAAATGACGACTTCTAACGCCTATTGACCATTATTAATAAGAAGAAGGGACCCAATTAATGGCGGCAGCACGGTATGGGCTACACTTCTCAAAAGAATTAGGGGACCACGTGTATCTGGTATGCTGCATCTATTTAGATACAGGCGGTGCCTTTGGTCTTATTGCACAGCCAGAAATCTTTCCGTTCAGTGCATGCAACATCTAAAGTAATTCGCCATTTATCGTCTATGTTATGCATTACAGTATCAGATGACCCCTCAGATGGAAATTGGGCTGGTGTTCCAGCGTTCTCTAGTGAGGTACACAGTAGGCAGTTATCATTTTTGAACGTTGTCTTCAACCAAGTACACGCAATGGGACACCTTAATGTATTGTAGATTGCAAGGGCAGTGTGTTTGATCCAAGAAGGATGGACTTTACGTTGTGTTGCTGCAGATGCCAATGTCTCTCCATCTGCGATCCATAGGTTGTGAACAAGCCACAGGGTGACTCTCAGCACACAAGAGGAGTTGGTTGGACAAGGACGCCAATTTATTATAGCCTCACATGAAGACCGATATCTGGCCATCTCTTCGTTGCGGTGTCGTACGAATACCGCCAGAGCACTGCAAGTCGATCTTCAATGGGCCACTGCTGCCGCTGAGTCAGATCAGACTTTAGAGAACAGGTTTCGAGAAAGGAATTTATGACCCAGACGTCCTCCTCGAGTACTCCGCTTGACTCGACATCTCGCAGCCCCCCTTCAGTTCTGCCGTTCCCACGCCAGCTCGAAACTTTGTGACTGGCGAAATGTGTTATTCACTGACGAATCCAGATTTCCTCTGACGCAAGGTGATGGCTCTGTTCATGTGTGAAGACACCGTGGTGAGCGGTACCTGCCAAGTGTTTCCCAGGCAATCGATAGACTCGGCCAACGTTTTGTAATGATGAGGGGAGGATACCATGCTGACAACCTTACGGATCTTTCCGTTGTACATGGTCGCCTTCCCGCCAGACAGTACACTGAATAGGCTTAGTTGGACCATGTGGTGACTGCTGCGTACGGCGGCGGCACTGAATTCCTTCTCATGCACGATAATGCCAAGACTTATGGGGCGGGCGTCACCTGAGATGTCTTGCGAAGTCGGGACATTGAAGTAATGGATTGGCCAGCCATCACTCCCGACCCGACCACAACGAGCACGTATGGGACATATTTGACAGATGTGTCGTGGTCGCACTATTCCTCCTAGACTCTCCAAGAACTCTCCAGAGCTGTCACTGAAGAATGGGAACGGTTGCCACAGGGCAACCCCAGTACACTCACACAGAGCATGCCGCGTAGGTGTCATGAGGTGATAAACGCTCACGGATCGCATATACGTAATCGAAGCTCTAATCGCCCAATGAAAAGCACCCAGGTTTTAGGGATGAGTCACTGTTTCCATTTTGTTTTCAACACAAGTTGGACATTTCATTTCCTGTTATGTAAATGAACGAGGATGTAATGATTTTTAGTTGTGTACTTGGCTTTTAAAAGCTCAAGGTATTACTTGGTAACATGGCCAATCCTCAATTATTACTCACTGGCGTATGGCAGTCATTTTCTCCTAACTATTCTGAGCATTGTACTTTCATCGAAAATATAAGCTGGAAGAAGTGCCTAATGTTATTGGTAATCACGCACACGTTACTTTTGTGGCGCCAATAGCGGTGGGTTAGTACATTTACATCCATTAAATTAGTATAATCAAAATGTCGAGAGTAGAAAAGAAACGCCATGTCATTAATAATTTTTTGGGGATCACTTCTTCACTTATCACGGTACACCAGTGGGCAACAGAACATAGTTTCCAAACCCTGGTCTGTGGTAACAAGTATGGTACTCCATGTCTGGGACATCGAATGTAAATATTTTGTTTCTAAAATCGATGTTGTCACCTATAGTTATCGACATTGAAATAAACGTGTATAAATTCCCAACTTGGAAATACTGTAAATATCGATTACCATCACACATCCCTAACTGTAACCTTGGTCGGACATGTTTCACGGAACGTACATGCTGGTTGTCATTCCTTTAGTGAACTACAAAGAAACATAGGTATCAGTGGGAATAATGCGTTCAACTAGGACCAGTTCTGCCGTATTGGCAGCCATGTTGTTCCCCGAAATTTGAGAGAGGAAGGGGGAAGGGGGAGAAGGAGGAGGAGGGAAGCTTTAGCTCAACACCGAAAAGTGATAACAGAACGAACTTTCTTTCAGTTTAGGTTGTTAGCGGTTTTCCTCCTAATTTATACATTAAGAAAGCATTCTCGTAAGGCCAGGAAAAAAACCAGTCACTCTACAGAGACGGTTAAGGAGAACATTAGTTTACAATACATTCTGCCGTCCACAATACCCTGGTTGGTTCACCTGTACTGACCCACCGCTATGACAAAGGATAAAGTTCCATCTGCCGTGAACGGAGGTAATTGCAACAAATACGTAAAAAAAAAAAAGAAAAAAGAAATCTCATAACATATCCTGCAGTGAAAAATGTTTCGAGACTGTATTAATAAAAAATAGAGACAGGTTAAGACATATATACGTCAGTACTACACAAGCCACTGAGGGTGTATGGCAGAGGGTACTCTTGACACCACTAACCGATCCCCTCTTCCCTGTTCCATTCGTGAGTGGCGCGTGGGAAAAATAATTGTGAGTAAGCCTCTTTATTAGCTCTAGTTTATCGAATTTTCTCCTTGTGGACATTTCGTGAAACGAATGTATGGTAGTATGTTGTCCGACTCTTCCCGGAAAGTACTCTCTCGAAATTTCAATAGTAAACCTCTCCGTGATGCACAACGCCTCTCTTGTAGCGTCTGCCATTGGAACTTGTCGAGTATCTCTGTAACACTCTCGCACGGACTAAACGAGCCCGCACCGAAACGCGCCACTCTTCGGTGGATATTCTCTATCTCTTTATCAGCCCTACCTGATATGCGTCGCAGGCTGATGAACAATACTCAAGACTCGGACGAACAAACTCCTTGTAAGCGACTTCTTTAGTGGAAGAATTACTCTTACATTTCTTCAAAATTCTTCCTATGAATCTCAGTCTAGCATTTGCTTTTCCTAGTATTTGTTTTATGTGGTCATTCCACTTAACGTAATTCCAGATAGATACTCCTACACGTTTTACGGTAGTTACTGTTTCCAACAATTTGTCATCAATAGTGTAGTTGTACAGTAGTGAATATCTTTTCCTATATATGCGCAATATGTTATATTTATTCGCTTTCAGGTCCAGTTGCCATTCCTCTCTGTAGGTCTTTCTGCAAATATTTACTGTCTTCTGGCCTTGCTACCGCAGCATCTGCGAATAGCCTTAAAGAGTTTCCGACGCATTCTATACATTGTAAACAGCAACGGTCATATCGCATTTCCTCGGGGTACTCCCAAAATTACCTTTACGTCTATCGATTTTGTTCTGTTAAGAGCGACGTGTTGAATCCTATCTGCAAGGAAGTCTTGAATCCAGTCGCAAATTGGGTGTGATACTCGGTAAGTTCTTTTTTTTTTTCACTAAGCGACAGCGTGAGACACTGTCAAATGCCTTCCTGCGGTCGAGGGACACGGAATCAACCCGAGCGCCGATGTCTACAGCACTGTGACTCACTTGGAGGAAAAGAGCGAGCTGCATTTCTTAAGACCTCTGTTTGCGGAATCCATGTTGATTTTAATAGAGGAAATTTTCATTCTCAAAAACATCATAATACATTAGCATAAAACGTCAGATAACGTTAATGAGATAGGCCTATAATTAGGTACATCTGCCCTACTATCATTCTTGAAGACGGGAATGATCTGCACTGTTTTCCATTCGCTAGCTACCCTTCGTTGCTCCAGCGACCTACGATGAACTGGTGCTAGAAGGGGAGCAAGTTCTTTCGCATAATCTTTGTAGAATATTGCAGGTATCTTATCAAATCAAATGGCTCTGAGCACTATGGGACTTAACATCTGTGGTCATCAGTCCCCTAGAACTTAGAACTACTTAAACCTAACTAACCTAAGGACATCACGCACATCCATGCCCGAGGCAGGTTTCGAACCTGCGACCGTAGCGGTCACACGGTTCCAGACTGAAGCGCCTAGAACCGCACGGCTACATCGGCCGGCAGGTATCTTATCCAGCCCTGGTCTTCTATATGCTCTCGCCCATCTTGAGTACACCGCACAGAACTGTCAGACAACCACGTGACACCGTCAGAAAAGTCTTCTTTTGGGTGATATGTTATTCAGCTCGTGCGTCACAATGGCTTGAATGTCGATTATATCGTAAAAGCATTGAGTATTGATGTGAATTTCTGTAGTTTGTTGTTTTATGGTAGAATCGTGTTGATAGCACCAATTCTCATCACCCGTGTTGATTTTATCCATCATTTCAATCAAGTCGCGGCAGGCGTCCACGCCGGCCGGGGTAGTCGAGCGGTTCTAGGCATTTCAGTCTGGAACTACGCGACCGCTACGGTCGCAGGTTCGAATCCTGCCTGGGGCATGGATGTGTGTGATGTCCTTAGGTTAGTTAGGTTTAAGTAGTTCTAAGTTCTAGTGGACTGATGACCTCAGAAGTTAAGTCCCATAGTGCTCAGAGCCATTTGAACCAGGCGTCCACACGTTGTTGTTTTTGTTCCTGAGTTGATGCGGGACAGACCTTGCCACACGCTGTTCTCTTCTTCAAACCATTCTGGAGAATGTCGTGGACAATTTATTTAGAGATGTTGCACCACTGCAATTTGTGACACATTACGTGTGCACGTGTACTGCTTGAACTACCTTCAACCAAATGAATTGTCGAATGTATAATGGGCCATCAAAAAAATTCCGTACAGTCCAGAATCGGTATCCAATTAGGCAAAATCGCCGTGGGTATTGAGACAATCATCCCACCGACTCACCAATTTGAAGATACCCGTTTGGTAGAGCACCTTATCTTGTTGCATGAGGAAGTCCATAACTGCCTACTGCTCGTCCTAGTGCGACAGAAATCGTCGACCCTTCAAGACCTTTTTTTTTTAGGGACCGAAGGCGTGGTAATCGCATTGGAGAGGTCATTACTATAGGGTGCGTGCTCGAGTGTCTCCAATTGAGTTGGCGTAGCTTCTGCGTTACGAAACCTGCGGTATGGGGCCGTGCGTTGTCATGAAGCAGCAACACCACCTGCCGCAGTTTCCCCGGACATTTCGCCTTAGTTGCACCCCGTAATTTCTCAAGTGGTGCACAGTACCGTTCCCCAGTGATGGAAACACCAGGTCCCTTTACATTAGTAGCCACGGTAGAGCGTCATCTTTCCAGCCAATGGTGGGCTCTTAAACTTCTTGAGACGAGAGGGCCATGGATAACACTACATCATCGTCGACTCTACTGACTCTGTTTCCCAGTGATGGCACTAGTTTTCGTCGCCTGCAACAATGCGCTCAAGGAACGTGTTACCTTCAACATTGAATCGCATCAGGTGCTTCAGGGAAACAACCACGCGGTTTCCCTTTTGTTCTGCACTTCACTGGCTGCAGACCTTACGGTAGCCTAACTGTTGCCAGATAATGTGACTCTACCGAAGCCGATGTGGAGATTCTTTGCTAGCGCACCAATGGTTATGCACCGGTCCACCGTAATTGCATCACTAACTACCCACCCGTTTTTTGTCCGTAATGGATGAGGCTGGCCTCCCAGATCGATCGGCGTCTTGTGTTTAATCGCGACCAGCCCGGAACTTGACACAATATTTCACAACGGTGGTTTTCGACAGACATGCTGCTCAAACGTGTTCTTCGTTCTCTGATAGATGCCTAGTGGTGTTTGTCCTTCGGCAGCCAAGAAAAGAAAAACAGCATGTTGGTCCTGTTTGGAGGCATTTGGTAACAAATTCGCAATAGTTCACGTATCCGCATTTAACGCACGCACGTCGGGAGGTTACGAATACCATATAAATCCCTTGCCTACATCACCGTGCTTATGTATCACATTGGAGTCGTGCTGCGCTGCGTTTACACTGTAGCAATGCCCTCAAACGGAAACTTTTTGATCGCTCTTTATACGAGGGGCGTTCAGTAGGTAATGTAACACATTCTTTTTCTGAAAGCAGGTTGATTTAATTCAAGATTCAAATACATCATTACTCCTCACTCTTCACCATTTTTTTTTAAATTTGGAAACCCTCGTCGCCATTTTCGTAAAGGCCTTGTCACGAATGCTGTGGAGGCGAGTTTGTGCAATACACTGCAAAGACAACTTCTCCCTGCCACTATTACACAGCTATGCGCCAGAGTCAGGTAACAAGATAGAACAACGAAGTTTTACAACACTCCAACAAATTAGTAACAAAGCCACACAAATGAGTTAAAAAGGTTTACTTATATTTGTGACTTGTTCAATAATTAAGTCTGCAACACTGCATATAATATAACACAAAAAAGACTCTCAATGGCTAAGTGCAAATAACCGTAGGTAAACTTCACAGTACATAGCAGACGCAATTTACAACAGTTGTCTGTTCCATTCTAACAGTTCACTAAACGACGTCCCTGTCTAGGTCAGCCCTGGACGATGATCTATAACCAAGTGGGCGAGAGCTGCTCTTCTATCTTCCGAGAAGGTTCTGTCCGTTGTCGTCCGGTCATTGGCGGATTGTACTTGGCCGGCAGTTGGCCGGGTCGAAGTCGGTATCTTCATCCTCATCGTCGCTCGTGACGCTCGTGGAAGTCGCTCAAGTGGTGAGTCTCTACGGCATTAGCACCAGCTCACATCTATGTGCCTTTGGTGCTTTTGCCATGGCTGTGTCGTGTTTGGACGACACATCACTTTTGACTACAAAAACCTATATTTCAACACAACCTCGGTTCAATGCGACGACCTTACGCTACCTTACTGAGAGGGCATGTATGCCCGATGGTACCACTCCACTGGTTGACTTCGGAGCCAATGTCTAGTGCACCAATAACCTCACCATCAGCCACGAACTACACTACTGGCCATTAAAATTGCTACACCAAGAGGAAATGCAGATGATAAACGGGATTCAATGGACAAATATATTATACTAGAACTGACATGTGATTACATTGTCACGCAATTTGGGTGCATAGATCCTGAGAAATCAGTACCCAGAACAACCACCTCTGGCAGTAATAACGGCCTTGATACGCCTGGGCATTGAGTCAAACAGAGCTTGGATGGCGTGTGAAGGTACAAAAAATGGTTCAAATGGCTCTGAGCACTATGGGACTTAACATCTATGGTCATCAGTCCCCTAGAACGTAGAACTACTTAAACCTAACTAACCTAAGGACATCACACAACACCCAGTCAACATGTGTGCAGGTACAGCTGCCCATTCAGCTTCAACACTATACTACAGTTCATCAAGAGTAGTGACTGGCGTATTGTGACGAGGAAGTTGCTCGACCACTATTGACCAGACGTTTTCAGTTGGTGATAGATCTGGAGAATGTGCGGCCAGGGCAGCAGTCGAACATTTTCTGCATCCAGAAAGGCCCGTACAGGACCTGTCGCCAAACACGAATGCGACCATCATGATTCTGTCAACAGAACCTGGATTCATCCGAAAAAATGACGTTTTGCCTTTCGTGCACCCAGTTTCGTCGTTGAGTACACCATCGCAGGCGCTCCTGTCTGTGATGCAGCGTCAAGGTTAACCGCAGCCATGGTCTCCGAGCTGATAGTCCATGCTGCTGCAAACGTTGTCGAACTGTTCGTGCAGATGGTTGTTGTCTTACAAACGTTCCCACCTGTTGACTCAGGGATCGAGACGTGGCTGCACGATCCGTTACAGCCATGCGGATAAGATGCTTGTCATCTCGACTGCTAGTGATACGAGGCCGTTGGGATCCAGCACGGTGTTCCGTATTACCCTCCTGAACCCACCCATTCCATATTCTGCTAACAGTCATTGGGTCCCGACCAACGCGAGTAGCAATGTCGCGATACGATAAACCGCAATCGCGATAGGCTACAATCCGACCTTTATCAAAGTCGGAAACGTGATGGTACTCATTTCTCCTCCTCACACGAGGCATCAAAACAACGTTTCACCAGGCAACGTCGGTCAACTGCTGTTTGTGTATGAGAAATCGGTTGGAAACTTTCCTCGTGTCAGCACATTGTAGGCGTCGCCACCGGCGCCAACCTTGTGTGAATGCTCTGAAAAGCTAATCATTTGCATATCACAGCATCTCCTTCCCGTCGTTTAAATTTCGCGTCTGTAGCACGTCATCGTCGTGGTGTAGCAATTTTAATGGCCAGTAGTGTACTTCCCGTGGGGTGGATCCTTCATTGGGCCGAGGAGTTGGAGGTCGGAAGGTGCAAGCTCCAGGCTGAATGCTGGATGAGGGTGAACAATGAAGTCTTGTGGCTACTTTCGGGTGCGCAGACGTGTATCAAGCGTTGCGTTGTCATGGAGAAGTTAGTTTGCATTTTTGTGGCGACGAACACGCTGAAATCGTTTCTTCAGTTTCCTGAGGATAGCGCAGTACACTTCAGGGTTGATCGTTGCCCCGTGAGGGAGGTCATCAAACAGAATAACCTCCTCAGAGTCCCAGAAGACCATCGCCATGAATTTACCAGATGAGGGTACGGCTTTCAACTTTGCTTCGGAGGAGAGGTGGTGTGGCGCCACTCCAACTATTTGTTTCCGGTTCGAAGCGATGAATCCACGCTTCATCGATTCTGACGATGTTCAGCAAAAAATTGTCGCGATCAGCCTCGTAAAGTGCAAGCAACTCCGCACAGATGCTCCTTCTTTCTCTTTATGGTCTTTTGTCTCTGAGTACCCCAACTGGTGGACGAGTGTGTCAGCGCTACCAGCAGAGACGGTCCAGTTGTGCAGCGAGGAGTTTGATTGTGATCCGTCGATCCCCTCGAATGAGAGTGTCGCACGTTCCAGCACTGCAGGAGTCTCAGCTCTGTGCGGCCAGCCGGCACGCGGGATATCGGACGAGTTTGCGCGAACTTGTTCCTTATTGTGACGATGACAGACACCTTGTCCAACAACTCACCGTGCTTTTGTTCCCTTCCTTTATTTCCGTAGACATTCTGAAAGCGCCTATGAATATTTGCGATGCTCTGACTTTCCGCCAAAAGAAACTCAACGTCAGCTCTCAGTTTGAAAAGCACCCCCGTTCAGACGCCATACTGAAGGCCACGTATAGCAACGCCACCTATTAGAACTTTATGAAACTAATAGGAGCTGAAGCGAGAATACTAGACGATGTCCCATAGCAAATTCTCCGTTCTTTTAACCGAAATTTGCCGAGAAAAATACTTGTTGCATAACTTATCGACTGCCCCTCGTACATCTATTGTTTACAGTTGTTTGGTCAAGCTGCTTTCGTAGTCACCGTCTGGCGTCGCCTGTACGCCAGAAACAAAATCAATCTTAGTACTTCTTGGGCGGGCAGAGTAAACACGTGAAGAGAAAGTGTTCTGAAACCACATCCTTTACTCCTACCTTCACGCAGTACCTCCCTATATTTCGTAAGATGACAGAAGAACCCTGATAGTTGCCGTCGCCAGTAATCAACTAAAAGGAGCAAAATGTTGCTGGAGATGCTGATGTAGTCTGTAATGCTGTTGCAACACAGTGGCGTGGTCAGTGGGGTATATACGAAACTGTATACTTCTTATGGTCGGAAAGACGAAATGTTTGTAGTCTAGCCCCTAGTCTTTCTGTAACTTTGTTTACGTGTACAATTTGTATGTGATATTTCCAATTTAGAAGTCATATAATTTGTTCGTGCTACGAAAGAAAGAGTTATTGTGGTGCAAACTGTGCAATTATGTACTTAAAGTTTTTAATCATAGATCTTGTAACTTAAAACTGACGGTTTTTTACAATCTGTCAATATTCAGCAGTGTGTGTATATTCCTTCATTTCTCTGAGATACTTTTGTGGGCAGATTCGGGACCCTTTAAGAATTTGCAATAAATCGTCATTTATATGAGGATAAGAAAGAACACCTAAACAATTCTTGTCAGATCCGATGTTACTACTTCTACTATTGAAGACAACTGAAAATTGATATCATCTTACCAAGATATTATAAATTCGTTTTAAAGTTCAACTCCCTTTTAATCTTTTTAATGTAAGTAAACTGTTGGTAGAAGTTTTCATGTTTCTAAATATTTTGAAATAAAAGAATTATTACGAAGAAAATTTTAAGTAAGAAGAGTGCTTGCAATGTATTTTATCAGATTTGTGTAAAACAACTCTAAAAAGTAAGTGCTACGTTGCGGAGAAAAGCCGTGAAGAATTTGAAAACTATGTTTTTTTGGATCAGAACCGCGAAAGAGTGTACCCACCTTTATGATCTGTTACGTTTCATTTATTTGATGTTCTTCTGCTTCTTCTGTTTTTTTTTTTTATAATTAAATTTCGCAGATTATTCCTAATCTAGCATCTGACATTCTACAGCCATTGCACTATCCATCTAAAATATGACATCATTAATGTGAAGCTGGTTTTGGAAGGTGGTTTATGGCTGAACAGCGTGTTTGGAATGACAGCGAGGACAAATACCTTGTCAGATACCTAGCCACAAGGCTGTTAGCTCACTTGAGTGTGGCTCTTTAACAAAATACCGTGGCCCGCACGTAGAGTGCTACTGACATTTCATGACCCCTGGGTGAAAGAGCAGAACTCTAGTTAAAATCCGCACCTAGATCTGCTACATAACAAGGTACTTTGGTTACCCGTAGGGTGCCAACAATATTTAGAGCCGGTCCTATGTACAACCACCAAAATTGTGACACAGAAATTGTGGAACACTCTGTAGATACAAACACTACATACTGCAATACGACTCGCGGACAAGTGAGGCAGACATTCTGTTTACTAGATGTGTTAGAGGAGTCTGCAGTGTAGGGTTGCTGGATGCATGATGGTCATTCCGCCGTACTGCAGACTACGCAGGTCGTGTGAACATTAGCGCCCCCTTCTGGCCGTAATGGGCGGAGGAAGGCACACAGACACGACATGTTGGGGCTGCACGTTGCTACGAATCAGCAGGAGAGCACACTGATGGACTGTCCGAATAGCACCAATATCCACAGCCGCCTTGATTGCTTCCATTCCGCGAATGGTGGTACCGTTTGTACAGAAATGGACTGCATAGTAGTGACAAGGGACGCCTTTGACCACAAGTGCTCGATACGAGCGAGGTGACGCAGTGAATAGCACACAAACTTGTATTCGGCAGGACGACGCTTCAAACACGCGTCCTGCCATCCTGAGGTAGATTTTCTGTTTCTCTAAAACGCTCCAGATAACTGTCGGGATGGTCCTTTGATGGACCACAGCCAATTTCCTTACCCATCCTTGACACAATCTAAGTTTGTGCCCCGTCTCTGATGATCTTGTAAGATGGACATGTCATTTTGATTTTTGTAAGTTATCGATGTGCGCGGCAGTAAGAGAGCAAGTTATGTTGCTGTTAAACACTCTCTGGTCTTGTTGTGGAACAATCTTTGCCTCTGAGTTGTGTGATACATTCTTAGTTGAAATGTGGTACGTTCTTAGTTGAAGTGAGCTAAATGATCGATGTATTCAGTAGTGCTGTGTTGACTTGTGGTTGTATCTGTTAGATGAAGAAGGATAGTAAAGGATGACAAGGATGAATATGACGGACATACTGGAAAGCGAAAAGAATACAAACTTTGAATAATGTTTTTATTTCTGACGAGAAGTCTGAGATAAGACTGCAGCACTGCGCAGTTACTTTTTTAGAATAATTATTGACAGCTAGTTAACTTGCTCAGAGATGAGGGAAAGACCACACCACTTGCCTGAGTCATGCATTAAGATGCAAACTGATTAAGCTGCCCGGTTATTACAGAAATTCTCTGTTAATATTGTACCCTTTTCAAATCATTGTTCTCTTTGTTAAGCATAAAAATATTGTTCAGACCAATGTTACGTGTGAAGATGATGCGAAGTATTACTCTGTCTTTTTGAATACATACATCAGCCTAAAATCATTGTATGGGATATCATTTCATGGGAATAGTTACTCTCCTCATTCCGTTGTTTAAAGGAGGTTCATCAGTACGCATTACCACATTGCACCATGTGGTATGCAACAGTTTACTTATTTAGAAATAGAAATCTAGCTTAGCCTGTGCCTGCTCGCTGATGTGCTTTCCAGAAATCTGCTACAATGTTGTCAAGACTGGTGGTAAGTGGAAATTTTTATTATGGCCAGGTAATTGTTTTACTTGAGTTGCGTATTTAATATAAAGACTAGTTGTATTCCGACCAGTTACAGTTCAATTCAAATTAGGTTCTGCTTAGTCAAAGGTTAGGATACGACTTCAACTTTGACAATAGTTTTTGGGTGACATAGTTTTGGTAATAGGAAAAGGGTTTCTGGAGAGTGGGAGATAAATTTGATTTGAATTTCATACAGAAACATATAGTGGGGAGGTTACAACTTCGATGTCGAAGGGACGTTAAACCCAGTGTTTCTTCCTTCCTTCCTTTCGAACTCTCGGACCCGCGCGAAACAATGCTTAGAGTAACACTCGGGCATTAAAACAACAATGGTCTGTCTCTTTTCCATGCAAAACTCCACACTTGGCTGCTAGTGCCATCAGACGTGGCATATTGGAGCCGCACTAACAAGTGCTCGAGTTCCGTGAATGGTGTAGCCGCGGTACGACTTGTCTCTTGGAGTATTCGCATGCGGGATGCTGTGCAAACTGTGTACAGTGATATCACGAAGAGAAGTAATCCTCCAGAGCAACAGGAACAATCCAGACAAAGTGAGTACGAACTATCTCCACCGAAACAGTCGAGGCTCAGTGCATTGGGAGGTACTGATGATAGCATACTAGAGAAAATTTATGAAGACTATTACAATCATGATTTCAATACCTATAGCAAACTAATGAGGCGCTACAAGCGCATTGAAAGTAAATCAAACTGCAGATTATTTTTAAATTATGTATCTAGCCAAAGGCGAGCAGGTGCTCGTTTCATGGGAAACAGACTGTCGCAATTACAAGCTATAAAAAAGCATGTAGTATCACAATTTGGTAGAGCAAGGTGGTATGGATATACAGTCCACAATTGGCATTTGCAAATGTGGGCTCCAGAAGTGTGCAAAATGGCTAGGTTGGACAATTACAAAGCTTCGCTTTCTTTTATCGACGAACTTATGGCTGAACACGATATTTCATTCAGGCATATTACTACATTTGTCACACGTAAAGACATAGCAGACGATAATAGTACACGTCAAAAGGTACAACAGTTTTTGAAGGAATTGAACGTGTTTACGACAGTTTAGGGCGTGGAGAAAGGAAATGTTTGGAACAGTGGCCAGTCAATTCCAGTGTGAAATGTCTTCATCCTCAACTATGCCTCAGAGAGGAACAAAGACTACAGTTAGTGTGTTACAGTCTTTACGTAGTTCTACCCACAGCTACACAACTGACGTGGATTTATCAACGACAGGCAGACTAGCAAACAATTTGTACATTTGTTTTCAAGGCACTTTCGCCATGAATATTTCAAAGAAACTTGAAACCACCTGCTCACGAAACATTCATGTGGAGGCAATCAAAATTGGAAAAATTACTATAGAACTCATAAAACGGTCTCTGACTTCAGTCCTTGGCGAACTTGTAACAAGTGAAAGGAGCCTATTGGTGTGCGATTCCTGGTCTAGTCATACAGATCGTACCCTTCTAGATGCGTGGTTTTCAAACAACGATGTTATACTGAAGTTATTGCCACCGAAAACAACAAAATATTGCCAACCACTTGATGTTTACTTCTTTCGACAATGTAAGCTCTCTATCAGAAGGATTTCTGATTTTGTCAGACTACAGTGTGACAAACCACAAGATACGTGATCACTATTTCATCATCAAGCGTCATAAGCTTATGTTGGAATATGCTTGGCGAAAGGCTGGTTATGACACTGGCATACCTATATCTTCATTTGAAAATTTAATTAGTGTTGCTTTTGATATTGGACTGCTTGACTGCGAAAGCGATTTTTAATGTAAAAACGTGGCTTTAGCGAGGTCTGCATATTGTTCTGTTCCAATTTGTTTTAAGCACTTCATCTATATCCCTCATCTGCATTACGAGAACTAATGTAAGCACTATCAGGTGAGTAGAATATGTGTGTTTTGCGCTACTATAATTACTTTCGGCGCTTTTGACTGAAAATGTAATGATACACTGACGTCATTGAACTACTTCATCCGCCTTCAGCGTTGTAGCGGCTCGGACGTGCCTAGCGCACGTGCCTAGCACCTCGTTTAGCGTGAGCTTTGTTCACATCCGTAAGGGTTCGCATAGCGGTGCATTGATTACTACAAAATGGCTCTGAGCACTATGGGACTTAACATCGGAGATCATGTCCCCTAAACTAAGGACATCACACACATCCATGCCCGAGGCAGGATTCGAAACCTGCGACCGTAGCAGTCGCGCGGTTCCGTACTGAAGCGCCTAGAACCGCTCGGCCACCACGGCCGGCTTGATTACGGCAGATCACGATGGATCTTTCTTACCGAAAGGCGACTATCAAGTTCACATTCGACGCATAATACACAAGACCAAAAGCACGCGAAATCGAACGTTTCATGCGCGGAGTGGTGAAACTAGATCCCCGGGAGCTGAAAGGAATTCACCTGTCAATAGTGGCCAGCATCGTATAGGTAAAGCTCATAGACGAGACAGCGTGCGACAGACTTACTTGTCGATCCATCGACGGTTACCGCTTTTGCCACTCCGACGGGAACGTGGGTGTGGTTTCTGTTTATCATGCCGGTAAGCGTATTCGAACTTCCGGTCGATGTTCCTGTGGGCATGGTTATCGCAGCACTTCGCCCTTACGGTACGGTCCTTACTCATTTTGCGGAGAAATGGACCACATTCGAGACATATCCAGTGCTCAACGGAATGCGCCAAATAAGAATTGAACTCCAGAAGCACATACCATCTTATGTGACAATAGGTGGCTGCCGAGTCATCGTTATATTCGATGGTCAACCGAAAACCTGCTCTGGCTGCGGGCAGGAAGGCCATGTCCGAACTCACTGTCTTCAGCGACGTCTAGTACAGCTACCTCGGGAACTCAACACCCACCACAGTAGATGACATCGCTGCGTATAACTTTCGTGGAAGCGCTACGGAACGACATGGGCGACGCATATGACAGGCCGTTGTCCGTAGAGTCTGCGAGTAGTCTGGCGTGAGGTTAGTCGCTTGACGGCGCGTTTCGGCGCGGGCCCGCCCGTTGCCGGCGCTAAGGCACGGAGGCTCGCACTGGGGCGTATCGCTTCCCAGTCGGGTGTGCCGCGGCAGTCCTCACAGGGGAAGTGAAGCGTCTCTTATAGCCTCTCCTTCCCAAGTGGCTCTTTCCTCCTTCCCAAGTGGCTCTTTCCGCCTTCCCGTGGTGCCAGACGTTAAGCTTGGCATTCTGCTTTGCGACAAAAGGGAGAGCTGCGACCCAACCCGATGCGAAAGCGAAGGGTGCGTGGCACAGGGGGAGCTGTGTCAAGGGACCGAACACCAGTCCCTTTCTGTTCGCAGGGCACAGACCATCAGGTGTGCTGCATGCCGGAGACCTCGTTCGTCGGCGTGGGATCGAGGCGCGACTCGGCAAGGGTGCTTCGCCGCGCCCCTGGGTAACCGGGGCGTGTTCTGCCAAACCCAGGAGGTGGTGACATCGCCTGGGCCAGGATGGATGGGTCCAGACCGCTGAATGACTGGGTGACCGACCCACCACCTGAGTAGGAGTGGGTCCTTGGCCGACAGGTGGAAGCTCGGGCTAGTAAGCGGCGAAGGGCGAGAGGTGCATCCGCCTCTCCGGAGTGCGGGGTGCACTTGCCGAGGAGCGTCGAGTGAAATCGACGATGACGGAGCCACCGATGGGGACCAGTGCGCTGGCAACGGCGCGCTGAACCCTGCAGTTCGAAGAGTGCCCTTGGTCTTGGGGCAAGGCCGGTGGGCGAGCTGCCTCATGTCCCCCCCCCCCCCCCCATGCCAGAGGAGCCGGTCCGGGGCAAGAGACGGGCTCCCATTTCGTATCACTCGTTACTCATCATGGCGGCAACCGAAACGAGTGATTCTTGTGCGCCCAAACGCGCTTCTATTGCGCCTGATCCCTCTCCCCAGGATGAGCTGGGACAGGCAGAAGGTGAATCCGTGACACAAAGGCACGGTAGAATTTCACTGCTCTTGGAGCAGAACGTCAAAAACGGCAAAATAAGCCAAGCAGCTTTAACAATTATAAAAAATGAACTTACTGCATGGGCCATTGCCCACGCAGAACTTTAAGGCAGAGTGGAGGAGTTAGAAAAAGAAAACAACAGATTGAGAAACCAACCGACCAAGACCTGGGCGGCGGTGGCTGCGCAAGCGCCAACCAAGCCGCACACAACAAAGGAAACAATAGATAAACAGCCAAAAGAACAGACACTGCGGTCTTTCTCAGGACACTACCTGGGCAAGACACCAGTGTGAAGAAAATTCAGGAGCTGTTTACAAAAACTGTCAACCCAGCTAAAGACAAAATTAAAATAAAGAGAATAAAACCCAGCAAAAATTCAGTAATTGTGGAAGTAGCCTCAGAGGAAGACAAGGATAAAATATTAAACAATCAGAAACTAAACGCACTAATCAAATGTGAACCACCAAAGAAAAGGAATCCCTTAGTAATCCTCTATGACGTGCCAACTATTATGACGGATGAAGAACTGACAAACACAATAAAAGAGCAAAATTTTGATGATATAAATGAGGAGGAATTTCGAAAGAGTTTCAAATTGAGATTCAAGACGGGGCCTCGGGGGCGTGATGTGGTTCATCACGTTGCTGAGGTCACGGCACCAATGTGGAGGAAAATCACAGCAATGGGCAGACTATATGTAGGATTTCATTCTATTAACGTCAGAGACTACATCGTGGTACCTCGCTGCTACAATTGCGGTGATTTGGATCACATCCTAAGGCTTTGTACCAGGGAGTCGGCCTGCACGAAGTGTGGCACAAGTGGACACAACCGCAAAGACTGCAAAGCAGCAGCGGTCTGCATTCCCTGCAAAAACCGCGGGAAAAAGTCATGCGGAGCCTCAGGACGCAATTGCCCAACATACAGAATGTTGGAACAACGACTAATTTCTAAAATCGACTATGGCTGATCACAGCCCACCAAACAGGATGCCAAAGCATAAATCCCCAAGTAAGAGGAGGCGGGACGCTATGAGGGCAACCAGGTTCAAGAACTTCCTGCTGGCGCTTTCGGGTGCCACTAAAACAGAAATAATAGACAAGGCCATACAAACAGAGCCTTACATGGTTGACATAAGCATACAAACAGATTTTCCCGTACAGAACATAAATCCCGCCCCTCAACGCCGGGAAACAAAGCCGACAATCCACCTGAAACGGCAAGGGCATCCTATGACTGCAATATCCCAGACAAAACCCAAAGAAAACCGACCCATCCAAGATAGTGCTGTTACCAGTACAAGCCTAAAGTCCACAACGCAGAACACTCCAGTGGTCAGATTGCCACCCGTGGACCCGGTAAGGGTATACCCCAACATCGAGTACACGATGCAACTGGCCAGGCTGGAAGAGCCGATCACCCTGGCCACTGCCTTACGGCATGTGGTCCGTGTAGGACACGAAGAGGGTAAAAAGGTAACCTTCTCGGTAATGGAGGCTGTGGACAGAATACAGCTCAAGTCAGTGAATCTCCCCACTGATTTCGGAGCCCTGCGGGACTTACTGAAACAAGTTTTTGAGAGACGTGGCGAAAAGTTTGACCTCCAGAACATTTACGAACAGGCCGTACTGGCAAACGGACGAATTGCTTTCGACTGGAGTAAGACCTGGCCGGACGACCACATACATACATACTTCCCGTGACGACTGAGATAATAATTGGACAGTTAAATACGCACAACAGTCGACTTGTTATGCAGGAGCTCCGTAAAGAGGTGGAGGAGAGGAGACTGGACGTGCTCTGCCTACAGGAGCCGTACTCCCAAGCTGGGAAAATAGCTTTTGTTGCCACTACTTGGCAAATTATCAGCAGAGGTGAGGACCCTAGAGCAGCAATAGTAGTAACAAACAAACTTTTGAGGGTAACTACGCTCACACAATTTGCAACTCGTCACTGCAACGTCGTGGAGCTTCAGTCCCCGATGGGAGTAATTATTCTCATAAATATGTATTTTCAATATGGAGATGAGATAGAACAACACTTAGAACGTCTAGCAAGAGTTACCACGGCGTTGCGGGGACGAAAGATAATCATAACAGCTGATATCAATGCAAAATCCCCCCCTGTGGTACAGCGGCACCAGAGACGCAAACGGCGAGAAAGTGGAAGAATTTCTTATGGCTTCGCAGCTCGTGGTGGCCAACAGGCCGGGCAATCCTCCTACATACACAGCAGGAGGAGGACAAGGCACGAATATAGATGTGACCCTTACATCACACAATGCAGCTAACCTAATAAAAAATTGGATAGTCGTAAGCAATGCCACCACGAGTGACCACAACTTGATAACCTTCACTAAGTGAAAGAGAGTGCCGCTGGACCATGGGGTGGGAGGTGCAATTTAACTATAACAAAGCAAATTGGGAACTTTTAGCAAGGGAGTGCGACATTCCTGCCTTACCAGAAGGTGACGCATATCAAGACCTAGACGTAGACGACAGAGCCGAGGAACTGGTGGGTGCAGTACATAGAGCGGTGAGGGTCGCTGTACCAACCAGGAGGAAGGCCGTGGCGGCCTCGCCATCACCATGGTCGCCCGAATTAGAGGAGTTACGGCAATCTGTCAGAAGGCTAAGGAGAAACTACCAGCGCAGTGTCGTCTGGCTGGAAAGACAAAGATGGCAGTTGCAATACAGGGAGGCCAAACAAAGATTCCAGAAGGAGTTACGCGAAGTGAGAATGCGTAGCTGGGAAACCTACGTGCTGAACCAGTTAGCCTTAGATCCATGGGGTCTCCCTTATAAATTAGTAAGGGAAAAAATCCGCTCTCCCCTGGAGTTATCAACAGTCAGGCGAGGGGACGGGATGACGGAGTCTTGGCAGGAAACTGCTGAGGTCCTTCTCCAGTCCCTGCTGCCTGACGACAATGCGGATGAAGAAACTGAAGTCCAGAAGCAACTGCGTGACGCATATCTAGTGGACTATAACAACAACACGGCAGTCTACCCATTCTCGGAGGAGGAGGTAGCTGCACAAATAAGATCCCTAAAAAGAGGGAAAGCTCCAGGACCAGACGGCATTGTGGCTGGGGTGGTGCAATTCCTGGCACCCCAGTTAGTCGCGCCGTTGACCCACCTATTCAACGAATGTCTAAGGCAAAGAAGGTTTCCCAAGAGGTGGAAAACCGCGAACGTGATAATAATTAAAAAAGGACCGGAGAAAGATCCAACCGAAGCTAAATCGTACAGGCCAATCTGCCTATTGGACCTATTCGGGAAGCTCCTAGAGAAATTGCTGGCTGACAGATTGACGGCTCACCGGGTACTGTGGGGGATGAGCAGCCGGCAGTTCGGCTTCAGGCTGGGGCGGTCGGCATCTGATGCCATCGCTCTGGCGGCTGAGGTCTGTGGCTCGACCCCGCATAAGTACGTCGTCGGCATCATGGTGGATATTAGTGGCGCCTTTGACAACCTGTGGTGGCCTTCGCTCTTCTCTTGCTTACGGGAGAAAGAGTGTCCAGGGCCGCTTTATGGATGTCTGAGGAGCTATTGTAAAGACAGGGAGGTTTGGCTATCATCCCCTAGCGGGAGAATTGGAAAAGTAATCACAAAGGGATGTCCCCAAGGCTCTGTTCTGGGGCCCCTGTTCTGGGATATCCACATGGAACCACTACTGGACGAACTGCAACAAAGTGAGGAAGTGCTAGAGGTGATAGCCTACGCAGACGACCTCCTCCTGCTGGTCGGCGGTCGTAGCCGAGAGGACATTGAGCCAAAGATCGAAAGGGCCATTGAAAAACTGCACCAATGGTGCCTTAAAACGAAGATGAAAATATCTCCTACCAAATCCACATACTTACTGCTGAAAGGTCAGCTTGTCAGGAATACTACGGTCAGAATTGAAGGCTCACCAGTTCTTCGGCGACGAGAGGCGCGATATCTAGGAGTTATAATTGACGAGAGATGGAACTTTGGAAAACAAATAGAAGCCGTGACTCAGAGAGCCCTCCAGCTACTAAATAATCTCATTTCCATTGGACATAAACGATTTCATCTCCCCCCTCATCTCATCAGACTCTATCACAATAGCATCTTGACTTCAGTAGTGGGTTACGGCTCGGGAGTCTGGGCGCACAGGCTCACGCGGGTCGTGCCCGCCATGATAGTGAGAAGAGTACAAAGGAATATGATTCTAAGATCAGTAGGGGCCTACAGGACATCACCAGGGGGAGCCCTGTTAGTCATAATGGGGATCTGCCCGTTAGACATTAAAATACGTGAACAAGCGGCATGGTATTGGGCCAAAAAAGGGAATGGGGAAAAAATAACAGATATCATGGGTGTGAGAGTAGAGGATAAAAGGGGAATAAGAAACAGAGGGGAGGAATTGTGGCAGAGGATTTGGGAGGAAGATGAAACGGGGAGAAGAACATTTCAGTTTCTACCTGATGTTAAAGAACGCGGGACCATGAAATATTTTGAACCCACACGAGGACTCATCCACTTTCTCGCTGGTCATGGACCCTATCCGACATATTTATGTCGGTTTGGGAAAAGGGCAACCCCCGAGTGTGACTGTGGCGCGGCAGAGGGAACTCCTGATCATGTGGTTTTCGAGTGCCCTCTCTTCAATGACGTCGCAATGACACTCAGAGACAGACTTCCAAACCACGAGACATACAATCTTCTCAGACAAGAAAACACATTCCATACCCTGAACGCTCTGGCAGAAGAGGTATCACGAAAGGTCTTAATAGAATACCTGAGGGATCAAGAATAAACACCGAACTCTTTAACCAACCGATTATGACCTGATCCCAATCCCATTCCGCCTGTGCGTGGAATGGCCGACTTCCATTAGTTGGAAACCGCCACGTATGGGATTAGGGGGGTGGGATCAATCACACCGATTACGACAAGCACCAACTATGACGTAGGTTAAGCTAGTAGTAGTAGGACGTAGTTTAGAATACTAACATAGGAAACTGCAGCGGTTACTAACCTTGGCCGGCCCGGTGCCAGGGGCATGCTCCTCGGGGTTAGCTCGAGGAGCCTGGCCACTCTAAGTAGGTTTATATTTTACTGGCACACCTGTGATGCTGCAGTTAGTAGTCATTTCTAGGTTAGAAGTAGGTAAAAACTAAACTGCCCATTGTTGTTGTAGGAATCTAACACTACCTTAGGAACTTAATAGTAGCTCACTAACAACAAAACTGTAATCTAAGCTGTAAAAACGTAGTCTTATGTAACAATTAATGGTCCACTAATCATGTTAGGAGGTGGGCCACATATGTATAATTATTATTGTATTATTGTTATGTCAATAAAGAATTTTTTTTAAAAAAAAAGAAAAGAAAAAAAAGGAAAAAAGGAAAAAAAAGGGAAAAGAGTCTGCGAGTATCGCCCCCGATCCCATGTCACTCACTGCGCAAATGACCTTGTCACACCAACAGCCAGACGCCCCACAACAGCTGCTGAGCCACGGTCCTACCACGCTCCAGTCGAACCCATCTTCAGGTATGGAAGCGGATCCGCAAGAGGATCGCACAGAACAGCATCCCTCAGCAGACGTGGAAGCTCCACCACGAAAACAGCGGTCGCAGAAGCCAAAGATGAGGCGGCTGTCCACAGAAGACGAGCACCAAAATCGAGGCGACGAACAAGACAGCGGGAATGATCATGATTTGTTTCCACCGCCAGGCCAAAACAACATTACACCCACAGCGTCGGTGCCGTCATTACACTGTATACTGAGAGAAAGAAGGCAGCGACGACGGGTGTGGCCGTGCGGTTCTAGGCTCTTCAGTCTGGAACCGCGTGACCGCTACGGTCGCAGGTTCGAATCCTGCCTCGGGCATGGATGTGTGTGATGTCCTTAGGTTAGTTAGGTTTAAGTAGTTCTAAGTTCTAGGGGACTGATGACCACAGATGTTAAGTCCCATAGTGCTCAGAGCCATTTGAACCATTTTAGCAGCGGCGACGTACACTTACATTGGATGTCGAAATGGCCGATGGATCGCGGGCCATGTTACAGAAGGATATTGCACGTGCTTTTGCTCACCACTATCGCAGTTTCTATGCGGAGGACCAGCTGGATAGAGCAGTACTGGCAGACGTGCTTCGCGAAATGCCAGCGGACGAGCATCCCACAGAAGTGGGCGGTCTTATGGCTGAAATCATCATAGATGATCTGGACGCTGCTCTAAAGTGTGGTGCGTTAAGCAAATCCCCTGGACCGGATGGGCTCTCTCTTGAGTTCCACCGCACCTCTGCTCCTCTGATGGGACCGACGTGGGTACAGATGTACAATGAACTCTTAACATCTACCTTTCGTGTCCCTACCGAGATCACAGTGGGTATAACGATACCCGTTCCAAAACCAAGGGGTGGACGTAGATCACAAGACTACGAGCCTTTGACATTGAATGGAGACTTCAAAATCTTTGCACATATCCTCCGAGCCCCCCTTCAAGCGGCGATAAAGGACAAAATACATCTAGATCAAACGTGCCTAGATGGGAAGCGCCGGCCGCGGTGGCCGTGCGGTTCTAGGCGCTGCAGTCCGGAACCACGGGACTGGTACGGTCGCAGGTTCGAATCCTGCCTCGGGCATGGATGTGTGTGATGGCCTTAAGTTAGTGAGGTTTAAGTACTTCTAAGTTCTAGGGGACTGATGACCACAGATGTTAAGTCCCATAGTGGTCAGAGCCATTTGAACCTAGATGGGAAGCGCAATATACACACAGCATTAGAAGCATATAGGGAAGTCATAGCATTGATGTCGCCATGTCCATTACGAGGAGTTCTCGTTGCAATGGATTTCGGTTTCGAACGAGTGGACCATGTGTTTCTACGAGGGCTCATGGAACGGATGGGAATCCCTCTCCTGTTTGTGGAGACGATCTTGAGGTTGATCAATGGCGCCAACTCGAGAGTCTTAGTGAACGGTGCTAGCTCATAATCTTTCACGCTCAGTACAGCAAGGTTGCCCCCTTTTGGCCATCTTATCTGCAGTCGCTCTTGAACCTGCACTACACGGCCTCCGACGACGACTTGAAGGCGTCCAACTACGGACTGCATCTTTCCAATGCCGGGCATACGCCGACGACGTCGTTCTTTCGGTCAAGTCGGGAGACGAAATCCAGTTGGGGCTAGAACGGCTTCAGCAGTATGGAGTGGTGGCGGGTAGTCATCAACCTACGAAAGATCCGGTGTATGGAAGTGGGCAGAGGGCTGCCACCAGGGACAGTAGTGCCCATCACCACGGTTCCCACTCTCAACTGTTTGGGAGTGATATTCCAGGGAAACATACGGCACACAGCGGCGGATAATTATCGACGGCTACTGCGGCAGATTCGTGCGTTAGTACAACAACATGCACTGCGCACCACATATATGTTCCAGCGCGCACAGTATGTCAGCGTCTATTTGGCACCGAAAATAAGTCACTTGGCACACATACGAGGTGCATTCAAGTTCTAAGGCCTCCGATTTTTTTTCTAATTAACTACTCACCCGAAATCGATGAAACTGACGTTACTTCTCGACGTAATCGCCCTGCAGACGAACACATTTTTCACAACGCTGACGTCATGATTCCATGGCAGCGGCGAAGGCTTCTTTAGGAGTCTGTTTTGACCACTGGAAAATCGCTCAGCCAATAGCAGCACGGCTGGTAAATGTGCGGCCATGGAGAGTGTCTTTCATTGTTGGAAAAAGCCAAAAGTCACTAGGAGCCAGGTCAGGTGAGTAGGGAGCATGAGGAATCACTTCAAAGTTGTTATAACGAAGAAACTGTTGCGTAACTTTAGCTCGATGTGCGGGTGCATTGTCTTGGTGAAACAGCACACACGCAGCCCTTCCCGGACGTTTTTGTTGCAGTGCAGGAAGGAATTTGTTCTTCAAAACATTTTCGTAGGATGCACCTGTTACCGTAGTGCCCTTTGGAATGCAGTGGGTAAGGATTACGCCCTCGCTGTCCCAGAACATGGACACCATTTTTTCAGCACTGGCGGTTACCCGAAATTTTTTTGGTGGCGGTGAATCTGTGTGCTTCCATTGAGCTGACTGGCGCTTTGTTTCTAGTTTGAAAAATGGCATCCACATCTTATCCATTGTCACAACCGACGAAAAGAAAGTCCCATTCATGCTGTCGTTGCACGTCAACATTGCTTGGCAACATGCCACACGGGCAGCCGTGTGGTCATCCATCAGCATTCGTGGCACCCAACTGAATGACACTTTTCGAATTTTCAGGTCGTCATGCAGTATTGTGTGCACAGAACCCACAGGAATGCCAACTCTGGAGGCGATCTGTTCAACAGTCATTCGGCGATCCCCCAAAACAATTCTCTCCACTTTCTCGATCATGTTGTCTGACCGGCTTGTACGAGCCTGAGGTTGTTTCGGTTTGTTGTCACACGATGTTCTGCCTTCATTAAACTGTCGCACCCACGAACGCACTTTCGACACATCCATAACTCCATCACCACATGTCTCCTTCAACTGTCGATGAATTTCAATTGGTTTCACACCACGCAAATTCAGAAAACGAATGATTGCACGCTGTTCAAGTAAGGAAAACGTCGCAATTTTAAGTATTTAAAACAGTTCTCATTCTCGCCGCTGGCGGTAAAATTCCATCTGCCGTACGGTGCTGCCATCTCTGGGACGTATTGACAACGAACGCGGCCTCATTTTAAAACAATGCGCATGTTTGGGTCTATCTCTTTCCAGTCCGGAGAAAAAAAATCAGAGGCCTTAGAACTTGAATGCACCTCGTACTGCCAAAGCCCACCACGATCGCATCAAGACCACAGTCGGTCTTCGGACATTTCGTGAGTGCTGACCTCCTCTGCAAACTCCGCTACGCTACCTTGAAGCTGCCACCGAGAGGAGGACGCATCGGAATCGTAAACGTGAAGAACAGGGCGCGGGCGCTATTTCTTAGTACGATGCAACGTCATTGGAGAACCGAGCGCGTCACCTTCATGGGCGCTGTGATCAACGAAGGCGTTTCCCCTTCATTCTGTCCACCAATCAATGTAGGCCCTATCACGGCACCGCTCGCACACCTTCGGGACTTCTTCGCAGATTACAGTTACGTTCAGGACAGTTTGCTGGAGACCAGGCTGCCCGCAACGAAAGTCATATATCGAAGCTTCCTTCAGCAACAATCTCGCATTGTTGCCGAACAGAAGTACCCGGCGATACAGTGGCACAGAGTATGGAGAGCGGTCTATCTTCCCTCTCTCTCTCTCTACAGAGGTAACCGTCAACGACTGCACTCTGTTCATCTGGTCGACACGCTGATACGCCCCCACAGCGGGGTCGTCTACTCCGACGAGCACTGTTTGGTTTTTGCACGGCGATCGACCGTTGACTTCTAACGAGGAAAATGCTGGCGCTTTTACTGCGTACGGCGCACACGGCGATCAAAGCTGACGACCTACTGTTCCCGGACAGAATATGCTTTCCCACTGCCAGGGAAAACGCCGTGAACTGGAGAAAGGGGATGGCGACGTATTATTTGTATCGCACCGATGACGAGAACGGCATAGACTTCTGGTACATACAACAAGAGCAACACGATATCTTGCGGCGACACTTGAATTATAGAACACGGTGTTCCCATTACTTAGGTTCGTTATTGACGGATCCTCCGGCTAGTTGGTGTGTTCCGGGTATGAGAAGATAGTTTAAAGTTCAGGAACTAACGTTCAAGCCTGGTGTATTCAGGGGACTACATATCGTTTTTAAGTTAGCGAGAAACTGACCTGGATACAAGCCAGCAGGACAGTTGCATGGTCCCGTTTTTATTCTTTCTTTTTCTAGTGAACTCTTTAAATCTAGACGTTATCTATCTCTTTAAATCTAGACGGCGTTAGGATCCGTTTTTACGTTTGGATGTGTTGAATGGCACCTTTAGTTTCTGTATGTTGTGTGTAGCTCCAATGCAACACAATAAAAATCAGTAGACACAAAAAAGAAAAAAAGAGAAAAAAAGGAAAAACCGTGGTCACGGTAAAGGACTCCAAAACAGGCGACCCATGTTCGAAGCTCGTCATCCCATTTTTTTTCTCTATTCTTACAAACAGAACGCAGCATTTCATTCTCAATGGAGAGAAGTCTTCCAAAGGAAGAGTGATTTTAGGTGTGCCGTAGGGGAGTGTCGTAGGACCGTTGTTATTCACAATATATATATAAATGACCTTGTGGATAACATCGGAAGTTCACTGAGGCTTTTTGCGGATGATACTGTAGTATATCGAGAGGTTGTAACAATGGAAAATTGTACTGAAATGCAGGAGGATCTGTAACGAATTGACGCATGGTGCAGGGAATGGCAATTGAATCTCAATGTAGACAAGCGTAATGTGCTGCGAATACATAGAAAGAAAGATCCCTTATCATTTAGCTACAATATAGCAGGTCTGCAACTGGTAGCAGTTAATTCCATAAATTATCTGGGAGTAGGCATTAGGAGTGATTTAAAATGGAATGACCATCTAAAATTGATCGTCGGTAAAGCAGATGGCAGACTGAGATTCATTGGAAGAATCCTAAGGAAATGCAGTCCGAAAACAAAGGTAGTAGGTTGCAGTACACTTGTTCGCCCACTGCTTGAATACTGCTCACCGGTGTGGGATCCGTACCAGATAGGGTTGATAGAAGAGATAGAGAAGATCCAACGGAGAGCAGCGCGCTTCGTTACAGGATCATTTAGTAATCACGAAAGTATTACGGAGATGATAGATAAACTCCAGTGGAAGACTCTGCAAGAGAGACGCTCAGTAGCTCGGTATGGGCTTTTGTTGAAGTTTCGAGAACACATCTTCACCGAGGAGTCAAGCAGTATATTGCTCCCTCCTACGTATATCTCGCGAAGAGACCATGAGGATAACCTCAGAGAGATTAGAGCCCCCACACAGGCATACCGACAATATTTCTTTCCACGAACGGTGGGAGACCGGAATAGAAGGGAGAACCTATAGAGGTATTCAAGGTACCTTCCGCCACACATCGTCAGGTGGCTTGCGGAGTATGGCTGTAGATGTAGACGTAGATTCAGATTTGTGTATGTGTCACGGTGTAATGTCCATTTGCAACAATGCGGTGTAAGGAAGGGACCTATAATGAAAATTGATTCTGCACAACTGCTCTATTAGCACCAGAAAGGAAGTGGCTTTCGAATGGGAACTGCAAAAGTTTGATGAAAAGGGGACAAATCAACCGAATCATCCACCGGAAAACACGTCTGGTGTGTCCATACGCGGCATTAGTGACAGTCCGTGTGTCATATGACAGGAATCTCTTATCGATGCACGTAACTTGTACGCCTGGTGAGTGAGTGAGATATGCCTCCCTGCCCGATTTAGGTATTCGTATGAATGTGAATGTGATCACTCCCAAGGAAATGATGAAAACATAGTAGTGTGTCACATAAGCTGCAACAAATGAATGTAACAGTTCCACAATCACACAGTTCTCTCTGTGCTCTATCAAAACATGTTTTTGACTTTGGGTTTCGTCTTGACATTTTGGCTCTTGAATTCCTTTGTTGTAACATAGTCACACCCGTTTATTTGTTTTCATTTCTGTGAGACGTCTATGTGGTATCTCGCCTGCTCTCCCTATTCATCACATTGACTTGTTACGGTAATGTATTCTTACCACATTTTTATAATCTATAACCAGTGTGTAGTGCAACAACTGCTAAGACTACAGAAAGAGAACAAACATTTCAATGACCACACGGACAGTTCACAATTTTGTGAAAAAAAAAAAAAATTGGCACGAGAGTGTTTTGAACCCAGATCGTTCGCTTAGCAGTCCATCGCTGTAACCACTTTTTTATTTTGTTCGTTATTTTTCGTTGTTGATCCCTTCACACATTTTTTTTTTATTGCAGCGGCCATCCAGCTCTCTGACCGAACATGCTGAGCTACCGCGCCGGCTGCTCAACCACGACGCCGTAGCTCTTCCAATGCGCTCGATGTTGCATTTATCAACATGGCACTTTTTCTATTTTAATTTTTTTCACACTACAGTACACCTCCTTCCTGTTTTCATGCATGATCTGTGTTCAGTTTTTGACGGGCTACCCGCTGGGCCATTTTAGTACAAAATCAGAGAGGGGCGTGATGCGGAGTTTCCCTTGTAAGCATGATTTCGTGCGGTTCGGAGCATCAGAGGTCAAAGATGTCCCTCTTCAGCCACTTCTTATCCGAATTTCATAGGTGGCCTGTCGCTTTCCTACAGTAGAAAGTTTATACGCACGGTGTGTGGCCAGTTGTGATATCGTCACTGGTTGGCTGAGATCACAGGAAGCCATGTTTCCCTTTGCATTGTATTTGCTTCGGTTAGCGCAGAAGTCGGCAAACCACGGCACGCGAACCAAATGAGTCTCTTTGGCCCCTTGAGTGTGGCTCTTCCACAAAATATCACTTGCGGGCGTGCTTGTACAGTGCGACTGAAATTTCATGGCCCATGCGTGAAAGATCAGAACAGTAGTTAAAATGCGCACGCAGGTCTTCTGCTGCATAACGAGGTAGGTTCATTATAAACAGAAAAGTCTTAAAACGTTCCGCCTCCTGGCCGAGCGGTTCTAGGCGCTACAGTCTGGAACCGCGCGACCGCTCCTAGGGGACTGATGACCTCAGATGTTAAGTCCCATAGTGCTCAGAGCTATTTTTCTCGTTCCGCTTCCTTATTAACAGAAATTACATTTCTCCTTGAGAAGTGTGTTTACTAACCGGAACTACTGAACGCTAAGTGGATCCAAATACGGCAGATATCATGTCTCATCTAAATCAGCTTAATCGTAAACTACAGGGGAAGAGAAACACAATCTTTTCGATATTAGAAGTTTTTCCATTCAGATTCAAGTTATATCTTTTCTGCTCAAGATTTTGAAAAAGAAATTTTCATTTGCTTTGCGAGGAAGGGAGGAAGGAAGGAAGATTAGAGTCGCGGTCATTAGCGTCAGAGCAGAAGTTGGGATTACGAAAGCAGAGGGAAGGAAACTGGGCGTGCCTTTTCAAAGGAAACAGGCCAGCAGTTGCCTGGAGCGATTTAGGGGTACCACGGCAAACATAAATTTGGATACCCTGACGCGGATTTTAACTGTCCAGAATGCCCGTCTACTGTGTTAAACACTGTACCACACCGTTCAGTTCGCTTTCCAGCCCTGCTGAAACATCGCAAAGAAAATAATTCTGATATTGATGTCTGATATTTCAAAACATTTTCAAACATGACAGAAACTTTTCTGAAGGTTTCAGAAATTCAGAAACAGCAAAACGACGGTAGAGTTATTTGAAAAAAATATCCTCTCGTAACAGAATTAATTTTTCTCCCTTTAATATTATTGACAACCTTGAAGTACAGTTGCTGAACGATATAAAAAAAAAAACAAGCATTGTGGAGCTAGAAATTTTAACCTCTTTGTGCTGATACAGAAATAATGGAGAAAAACAATTGTTAACTTGGTTCATAGTACACGTAGTCTGCTGTGAAAGACAGGGAGAAGGAAGATAAGTTCATTTGTAGCAAGTTGAAAAGTATTCCTGAGTCATATAATCAGCTGAAAAAATCAGTGTTTCCTGTGCTTTACTCATTCAGGTCTACATATTCATGCAAACTATCATTTACAAGTATGAACCTTAACAGTAAATTCAGAGGCGGTCTTATTGAAGAGAAACTGCAATCGTGCGCGAAATTAAAAACGACATACAAACTTGACTTAGTCACACTTTCCAATGAAAGGCCATTGTTCACGTTAGTGTTTGTCAGTCATTGCCGTAGTTAAATCTTCTTGGTGCGGTACAATTTAAACTTTATTGGTAAACAATTGACTGTCGTCATTACGTATGATATCACGTTTTATTCAACATTCCTGTACATTAAGACAAAAATTTACTTACAATGTGTTAATTTTAGGGCGTGTGTGAAGTACTGAGAAAGGCTTGGACATAGAGAGAGGATGAGTGAGAGGAGATAGGCCCAACAAGTATACAAGACGAGTGTGAGTGGGAATGTTGTAAGGTGTCGATCTTAGCGAACGTCCCTCAATCAGATGGAGGGCGTTTTTAGCAAAGATCAGCTTAGAAGTATCCTGATTCAGTTACTAGAATGTTTTTACCTATAAGTTATAAACTGAAAAAATATGGCTCTCCTAAGAAACTGCAATCGTTGTACTGCTGAGATTTGACTCTGTTGACTGATGTGTTTGCCAATCAGTGGGCTAGTGTAATGCGCGCGGTATTGCACAGAGTGCGGCGCTTAATCCGGACAAACGAAACTTTAAAAAAAAAAGCAAATGTATTAAAACAAAATACGAATTAAAATGAAAATCTTTTTACGTGTAAGTAGTGATATCTTTCAAGAGTAACATTACTCGATGTAACGCCCTTCAGCTGCAATGACCACCTCCAATCGTCCCCTGAAGCGATTGCACGCACTCTTTAAAACAGGGCTGTCTATATTCGCGAATGCTGCTTCGATAGTGGCGCTTCGAGATACGAAATTAGGGTGCCTCGACTTATTGGTAACTCTTTCGAGTACGCCCCATACATATTAGTCGAGGGGCCAGAACTTCTCTGACCAGAACATGTCAGCGTTATCCGAGCGTTTTGGACTAAATGGCTCGTATGAGGTCTTCCTTTGCCATCGGACGCATTGTTCTTTCGCTGATATTCAATATTGGCGCCAGTTTCCTCAGCGATTGCCCCGGACCCTCCGAAATCAGCGCCTGAGCCTTTGCGACGAATGCCGCAGTTCCTCGAATGACGTTCCCTTGCCGGTGGTACTCCTCACTTGGCCCTAACGTCTCAGCCATTTTGAAGTTCTGACTGTTTACTAGTTGCCTATGGCTTTCAAGAACCAGTCGCAACCTCCGGCGGAATACGATATGGCGTTATATTCAAACTGAAATTTGTCAGGATTGAAGCGCCGCACCCTGAAGATAGTTACAAGCTCTGAAAACCGATTTCGTGGTTTATCATTTATATAAGGAAATACGGCGGCCGCCCGGTGAGCCCGAGCGGTTCTAGGCACTTCAGTCTGGGACCGCGTGACCGCTACGGTCACAGGTTCGAATCCTGCCTCGGGCATGGATGTGTGTGATGTCCTCAGGTTAGTTAGGTTTAAGTAGTTCTAAGCTCTAGGGGACTGATGACCTCAGATGTTAAGTCCCATAGTGCTCAGAGCCATTTGAACCATATGTGAAATATGGCGCATCTCACCACTCTGTTACATTTCATTTTACTTTAGGTATTGAATATAACGTGTCAAGATACCCCCAATGCAACAAGTACTTACTATAGACAAAATGTCTCATCGACAATACAGTGTACAAAAACGGGAGGATATGGTCAAAGGTTTGAGGTTACTACTTACTTCAACGAAGAGTACTGCAGCAGGGAAAACTGAAATCACGGTAGCTTTTGTGAAGTAAAACAAAAGAGACCTAATTTATCACGTCGGTCCTGGTCAGTTTGTTCTAGTTTCTGAACATCTGTCATTGACTAATTCTACCATTAGTAGGAAATAAGAGGGTCACTCAAAAAAAAAAAATACTAGTGAGGTTTTTTAAACATCAAATTCATTTCCCATAACTTTGATATTTTTACGATATTTTGGTACATTGTTGAGAGACAAAATTTCATTTTTCCGCATAATCTCTGTCCCCTACACCGCGGGACTGACGCCTATATGCCTGCTTGGTAGAAGTCAGCATCGTCAAGTTTGAGCCACTGTTTAGCAGAATTCACAAGGAGGTCATCGCCTTCAAATATCGTTCCGCAAAGTGATTCTTCCGTTTAAGGAAGAGGCGGTAATCACATGATGCCTTATCAGGTTTCCAGGGCACTTCGATGTTGTCCACGCAAGCTTTGTGATCTCGGGGGCGATTTTATCACGTGTGGATGGGCGTTATCAGGCGAGTGTCCACCCCTGATAGCTGAGTGGTCAGCGCAACGGAATGTCATACCTAACGGCCCGGGTTCGATTCCCGGCTGGGTCGGAGATTTTCTTCGCTCAGGGGCTGGGTGTTGTGTTGTCCTTATCATAATCATTTCATCCCCATCGACACGCAAGTCGCCAAAGTGGCGTCAACTCGAAAGACTTGCACCAGGCGAACGGTCTACCCGACGGGAGGCCCTAGCCACACGGCATTTCCAAAAAAAATGGTTCAAATGGCTCTGAGCACTATGGGACTTAACTGCTGAGGTCATTAGTCCCCTAGAACTTAGAACTAGTTAAACCTAACTAACCTAAGGACATCACAAACATCCTTGCCCGAGGCAGGATTCGAACCTGCGACCGTAGCGGTCTTGCGGTTCCAGACTGCAGCGCCTAGAACCGCACGGCCACTTCGGCCGGCGGCATTTCCATCAGGCGAGTTTTTGCCGATGTGGTCGTTCGCTATTATGAGTTTTTAAGCCAAAATCAGATTATGAATACGCCGCGCTTTGTCAGTAGTATGTGTGGCGCTCGGTCTACCGTTACTACGGAAATCCAGAGTACTGACTTACCTACTTTAACCAGGTAACGTGCTTGCCCACAGAGAACTGTACTGCGAACAACAGCGTCTTCCCCATAAACCTTCCTCAGTCTCTTGTGAATGTTGGTCATTTTGTCGTTCTCGCAACACAGGAACTCTGTAACAGCATATTGCTTCTAACGAACGTCAAGTGTAGCAGAATGCAGCAGTCATCTTGACGGAGTGCTATGTTTGCGCTACTCGCGGAAACAGGTTGAATTAAAACTGACTACCGACGTGAAGAATGTTTCTACGACCTCTGTGTGTAGAAAAAGTTGAATTTCAGAAAAAAATGTGCGTTTCTTTTAATGTGACTCCTGTATCTACCGCCTCGCAGCATATTCATCTACTCCTGCATTTAAATACGATGTGTGGCTATAAAATAACAGGACTGATGCTGTCACAGAGTAAGTTCGGTTGCGCCAAAGATGATTGATCAATAGCTGTGAAGTGTGAAGTCTTCTCAGTCTAATGCGGCATCTCTAATATCTGTACACAAATCATTGTGGACGCTGTCTTCGATCCTGTAAGATGTGATATTTTCTGTTGGTGGAAAAGTGATAACATAATAGAGCAATGAACCGTTGTGAAATTTCAAATGAACTATGCAAAAACTGCTACTGAAACCTACCTTTTACTGAAAGAAGTGTATGGTGACGACTGCTTATCGTATGGGCGTGTTTCTGAGTGGTTCAAGCGTTTGCGAGGCGGCTGAGTAGACGTAGAAGATACTCGTGCCCGGGACACTCTTCAACCTCAAAAAAGGATGAAAATATCGGAAAATCAGGTAATCTGATTCGATCTGAGGGTCGATTGAGTATTTTATCGATTGCTGGAAATGTAGAAATTGACAAAGAATGCTAAGGCAGATTTTACGTAACGAATTTAACATAAAATAGTGTGTGCCAAACTGGTGCCCAAAATTCTCACGATCGAACAAAAAGAAGCGTGTGAAAGTGTTTCTATTCACACTTTTTAATAACACTCAAAATGATCCCAGTTTCTTGGAAAAAGTGATAACATGTGACGAAACAATGTTTCTCTTGTGAGCCAGAAAATAAGCCATCCATTCAATGGAAAGGCTCAACTTCACCGAAAGCGAAAATAGCTCGAATGACGAAATCAAGATACAAAGCAATGCTGATTGTTTTTTTTTTCGATATTCGTGAAACAGTGTATCTTCACAGGGTTTCTGAAGGTTAAACTGTTACTTAATATTACGAGCGTTATCCGGAAACGAAAGTTACAAGGCAAGTAGCTTTAGCATGGAATGTCCGTGGAGAAAGTTGGCACCACTGTTGTGTAACGGGAAGTCAGCGGAAGGAACGAGCATTCGCATCAATCAGTAGCTTGTCGAATAGTGTTGTGATGACTGTTAGAAATTAGCGTTCTCATTCTTGCTCCCGGGAAGTGCGCGCTGTAATTCACTACCAAAACGGTAAGGGCATGAACGCCGCTTCTATTAATGGCGAAATTGTTTGAGTTTACCCGAGAGGACGTATGTCAAGGGAGCATGTGACAAAAGGGTACGTATTTCAGTTTTGGAAGGACGGAAATTCACGATGAAGACAGAAACGGAAAGCCGTCTGTTGTGACTGATGTGGTGCAGAAAACTGAACACCTTCTCTCTGATCGCTATTCGGCAATTAACAACTTGCATGCAGTTTTCCCAAACATTTCACGAACTGCTGTTCATCAAATCGTAATTGACCGACTAAATTATAGCAAGCTGTGTGCGCGATGGGTGTCCATGACGCTTACCGAAGCACACAAAATGAACAGAGTCAGTGCAGCTCGCGGATTTCTTGAACCGTTTTGAGAATGAAGGGGAGGCTTTCCTCAACTCCGTATTTTTTTTTTTTTTTTGACAGGAAATGAAACTTGGGCTTATCACTACATTTCAAAGTGAAAACAGTCAACGTAGTGGCGCCGTATTCATTCTCCTTCAGCCAAAAAACTCAAAACTCAGCAAATAGGGAGGAAAATCGTGGTGTCAGTGTTTTGAGTCAGAAAAGGGGTTCTGCTCGTAGATTTTTTGGAAAGAGGTGAAGCGATAAATGCTGCAAGATATTGTAAGATCATGAAGAAACTTTTCAGAGGCACAGAAAACAAACGTCGCGGGTTGCTGTCAACGAGAGTTTGTCTCCTTTATGACAACGCGTGTCCGCACTGCTCATGCAACACAAAAGTTGTTGACTTCGTTTGGTTGGCATGTTTTAAAAGCCACCTTCTCACATCCCCAATCTCGCTCCTAGTGACTATCATCTGTTCACTAAATTGAAGGAGCACCTTCGTGGAAAAAATTTTTCCGACGACGACGTGTTGAAAATCGAAGTGAATAACTGGCTGTGACACAGGAATCAAAAAACTTGTCCCACGGATGACAAAATGTATTGAGGTAAATGGTAATTGGCCGGCTGAAGTGGCTGTGCGGTTCTAGGCGCTGCAGTCTGGAACCGCGAGACCGCTACGGTCGCAGGTTCGAATCCTGCCTCGGGCATGGATGTGTGTGATGTCTTAGGTTAGTTAGGTTTAACTAGTTCTAAGTTCTAGGGGACTAATGACCTCAGAAATTGAGTCCCATAGTGCTCAGAGCCATTTGAAACATTTAATTGATAATTATGTGGAAAAATAATGGAAGACCGTACTACAACGATGTAAATTTTAGTAAAATAAACTCATTTTTCTACTTCAAAAAATTCTTATAACGTTACTTTCCGGATTAGCCTCATATTTCCTTGAAGTACTTGCTCAGCTTTGTGAGAAAAAATGAAAAATGACCCCAATTGTGGAAGAACACAAGTCATGGATTCTGTGCCTAAACAACGCACCGGCCCACATCGCATTGTCTGTTAAGAGGTTTCTAGCGAAGTACACCATTCCAACGGTAGACCACTCCCTTATTCGCCTGACCTAGAACAATGTGATTTTCATCTATTTCCCAAGGTCCTGCCTAACCAAAGAATGGACAACATTTCTGTAATTATCTATGGAGTGCGCTTCGGGACCCTCCATGCATCTGCATCACCACGGTTAGAAGCAACTGTAATTGAAAGACGATGATAGAACAATGCATGATTCAATGTCGGGCATACTTATACCACAGTGGAAGGTGGTGGCGATGAAAGGAGCAGTTGTTATGACTCACATATCGCCTACCAGCATGGTATAAATGGTCTGAGGATGGTCACATTCTGACTGAAACGTGTAACCGTTGTAAATATATAATTTTAAGCCAGTTTAAAGTATTTTGAGCCAGAACCCTGTGACGTCACGAGAAATGTTTTTAAAAATTGTCTCATGATGTGTTACATATGTTTTAACCGAAATTACTCATGTTTCATCCAGTCAACTGCATAATTCAACGGTAGTTTATACATTCCTAACGAACACAGACACATCCTCCAATTGACAAATCAAAATCAAGAGGAAGATCTCAAGCTGACATTTACAACTCAGTAACACAACTTGTAATGAGCCCAAAGTACAGCGATCAAAAAGGAAAATATTGAACAACATCAAATTTGCTAATTTTGACTGGCCTAGGCCTAATACCCAGCTGTCAATACCAAAATTCAAAGAAACACACTAGAGATCTCAGGTCTATGAAGCTATTTACATTTCTTTTAAAACAACATTTCCATAAAACAGTCTCATTTGATTTCAAATGAAGAACGGTCCTCCCAAAAAATCAGTCGCAAACAGTAAACACCAGAGATTTGAGGGTACCCTGTTTTGCCTAAAAGACGCCACCCAAAACACAGAACAGCTAAAACATTAGCAATAAAAACGGCGCTTCAGTCCGGAACCGCGTTGCTGCTACGGTCACAGGTTCCAATCCTGCCTCGGGCATAGATGTGTGTGATGTCCTTAGGTTAGTTAGGTTTAAGTAGTTGTAAGTCTAGGGGACTGATGACCTCAGATGTTAAGTTCCGTAGTGCTTGGAGCCATTTGAATAAAGACGGCTTCAAATTATCACATACGCTTTTGGCGAAAACCATAACAGCTGCCATTCAGTCGGTAACCTGGACTAAAAATCTTTGACAATTAGTAAATAATGTACAGAAAAACATTCGTACAAATATTTAAAGAAACATTACATTTTAGCTGGACAATAACGCCAATGTGGGCATGCTCCATTTTTCAGATCACAGGACGCCTGTAACCCAGTTCTGCTGCCACACAACAGGCTCCCAAGGTAATATGACGGCGGCGAATCCAACTTATAAGTCGAACTTCTCGCAAGGACGAGGCACTTGGCAACAAACCGAGTACCGCCGGCCGGCCGAAGTGGCCGTGCGGTTCTAGGCGCTGCAGTCTGGAACCGCGAGACCCCTACGGTCGCAGGTTCGAATCTTGCCTCGGGCATGATGTGTATGATGTCCTTAGGGGACTAATGACCTCAGAAGTTGAGTCCCATAGTGCTCAGAGCCATTTGAACCGTTTGAGTACCGCCGGCGTGTAAACCTACTTACATTATATGAATGTGTCGTGTCTGTTCTTTCCAACATTTCCGAAAGAACAGACACCACGCAGTAATGTAGCTCATTCACCTCGATGGGCAATGAATCCATCAGCTTCAGTGCGGATGCACTATCAAGTTAGACCACCTCAAAGTACCGAATATGGAGGACATGGAGGGAAACAGCGGATGCGTGTCGCTAGATGTGTCAGATGGGAGGCGTGTCGAAATAGTTCGCGCAGGTGAGATAAACCCTGCGTGTAGATGGTGCAGTGGGTAACGCAACTGCCTAGTAAGCAGGGGATGCCAGTCCTGTACACTTGTTCACTCGTCACCGCTGATTCCGCATAAAGACCCGATGCAGCTGACATCAATAGTCTCTTTGCTTTCTCCTACCTCAACCTTCTATTTGCATAAACTGCTAAGAAATTCAGGGTTTTACCAAAACGAGCCGCGGAGTGTCCCCAGCAGTTGCGGCCAGTGTGAACACTTCTCCAGGGTGCTCACAGGACCCACCGGAGTCGTTTGGGGGCAATACAAAAGCCTTGCTGACATGATGGAATTGAACCGCTACAATAGTCTAATTGCGTCCATCACAAACAAATAACACCACTTGTCATACAGTACTACGAAAGGCAGCCAGTGAGGACGGCACGCCCGCATCTCGTGGTCGTGCGGTAGCGTTCTCGCTTCCCACGCCCGGGTTCCCGGGTTCGATTCCCGGCGGGGTCAGGGATTTTCTCTGCCTCGTGATGGCTGGGTGTTGTGTGATGTCCTTAGGTTAGTTAGGTTTAAGTAGTTCTAAGTTCTAGGGGACTGTTGACCATAGATGTTAAGTCCTATAGTGCTCAGAGCCATTTTTGAGGACGGCACACTGTCTCCATCGTTACTCGAATTTCAGAATCCGTACAAATCACTTAGGAAATTTTTTGAGGTGCAATACAACCGATGTACAGCGCGGAGAGATGTGGGGACAGAGCTGCGTAACACGCACTTCTCCTTCTCGTTCCTTCTCGGGCGGCCCACAGGGGCAGATTTGATGCAGCACTGCGGACGGCGTTCAGACCAGTCTGTTCTGAACAGCATGTAACGGCAGCTGTCCCTACAAACCATGCCGCTTCTGATCAATAAAGCTTATCCTTGCTTCCCCATTTGAAACTTTTCAGTGATGAAATATTTTTTTACCAAAAAGCGATTTTTTCCTGAGTAAAGCCAAGTAAAAGGTATTGCCCAATATATCACGAAAACTAATATAATATTTTTAGTGTCAAAGCGCGAACGTCATCGTACTGTCATATATCCCTTCATTTGTGGATTGTGGCCAAAGTACGAGGATTTAAGTTACAACGGTCAAAAGCCACACTACATCATTAACATCTGAGTTCTACAACATACTAAAATTTCAAAATGGTCAGTTCAAATCAAAAGGTAGTTAATCTATACAGATTTTACCAAACTCTTCACATCTGTAGTGTTTACTAAATGTACTCGTTGTAAATTATGTGCAGAGGAGAGCAACCTATTGAAAATGTTTTTCCTATCATATTACATGTTTTTACCAACTTTTAACTTTTGATTTATGTTCTTTGTGGCCGAAAAAAATCGAAAAACAAACTTCTAAAATCCGTATTTTACCTTCTTAAAATTTAGTCAAACGATGTTACTCTATATCTATCGCAGCTTAATGACGGAAAAAGTTCTAACAACAATTGTAACTATTAATGTCAAATGGTGGCACAAGAATCCTGACGTCATGCAGTTGCACTCTGCGCGAACAGCATTAGGATGCACCGTTGCTCTCTTTGGCGGCGCTAACCGGATATAGAATGCCTTACAGCTACAGGGGTTCGACAAAAATGTGGAAACACCGCGAAGATTACATGCTTAAACATATAAGCATATGGAAACCAAGGCTGCCGGTTGCGCTGTTGTATTTGACCAAGAATGGCTCCTGTGCTATATTCCTAATACGTTGCAAGCGTCAGCCGAGGTCAAAACAATGTTATTTGTACCTCTGAGTGCACCGTTAAGGAACAAAGTTAATTAGAAAGGGGGAAAATTGTTGGTGGTCGTATGGTGAGTGCTTCCTTAACGAAGGTAGCTGAAATATTTGGAATTTGTAGAGACACTATATGGAAGATTTATGCTGTATAGTGGGGAAACGGGAAAACATCATCCACTAAGTCACAACGCAAATGAAAGTGTGTATTGAGTGTTCATGACAGACTGACATTGAAGAGGATTTTGACGAAAAGAGAGCCGCGCGGGATTAGCCGAGCGGTCTAGGGCGCTACAGTCGTTGACTGTGCGGCTGGTCCCGGCGGAGGTTCGAGTCCTCCCTCGGGCATGGGTGTGTGTGGTTTTCCTTAGGATAATTTAGGTTAAGTAGTGTGTAAGCTTAGGGACTGATGACCTAAGCAGTTAAGTCCCATAAGATTTCACACACATTTGAACATTTGACGAAAAGAGAGGACGATAGCTGCAAAAGGCATTGCAGAATTGATTTTCGCACTCGCGAGCCCTGCCAACCACCAAAAGAGCACGAAGGGAGCTCCGAAAGCACGGAATTCCAAAACCACTCACCAATAATCCAAATTCCGGTAACAGGAATAATCTGTTCCGAAATCACAAAACCTGGACTGCAGAGCAATGGAAGAAAGTCATTTGTTCAGATGAGTCGTGTTGCACATTGTTTCCAAATTCTGGCTTCGAGTGTGTCCCGAGAATGAAACATGGAGTGGTACTGTCGTATCCGACGGCCCTCTTGGATACTTTGCTAAATCGCATTACTGCTAAGAACCATGTGACTATTTTGGTTGAACAGGCCCATCCATGGTACTGTAACGATCACCTCTCGGGTCAGGAGGTCAGTGGGCGTTGAGGCTGGATAGGTGAGGCAGTGACTTCACAATGTGTCGGAGGGCTGGTGAGTGTTTCAGTCTTACGCCTGAAGGTGCCAGGGAAACAGAGATTTCTGAAACAATATTTTATTAACGTTTTGCTACAACGAATATTGTCTTCTCAAGTGCTCTGGAAATACGCTTGGCTGTACGCCCAGGCGTCGGCGTGGAATAATGGACACAGCAGCCAACAGCTTGTGTAGCCTGTGGCTGGTCAGGCACCCTGGCTGACAGCGAAGCACCACGGGGCGGCAGCGGCCTGCGGACGCATCGCGGCGAACTCCAAGGCCTCAGTGCATTCGAAGAGGGACGTGCGCTTATACCTGTACCCACAGAATCTTCCGGATGGCAGCGTACTAACAGCAAGGCGGTACACGTAAAACCCGGGAAGCACCACCCCGGCGCCCACCCAGCAAGCAGAAGGTGGTAGCTTGCAGCCGGCCGGCTAGGCCCATCACCAGACGAAGACCCCTTAGGTCTGATCTTCTGTACTGCTGCGACCTGTAAAGAGCGACGGCGTCGAGCGACGAAGTCCACTAACAACCTGCAGGCTGCGTCTCGGAGTCTTCAGACAAGCGGCAGGCAGTACATCATGGTCCGCCAGCAGCGCTAACCTGCAACTAGCGAAACTGTCGTTCTTTCGAGATCGGTAATGGGGACGGAATAAGCACACAAACTAAGGGCGAGCTGTCCGAAACAATTGTATTTAAAGCCAGATATAACGTACCTGTGGTCCAGGGATACCATCTTTGGCTTGTTACCGGGTTTGAAGTCCCCTACACCTTAAATTTTGAATAGAAATCATCAGCATTGTCGACCGAAAACTTCCGGCATCAGAAGTCCGCCAGTGGCCTTGTCAAAGAGTTGGAGGACAGGACGGAGGTTCAAGGCAATCTCTTGCCCTTGAAATGGGAAACTGCCCCTAAAGGCGGAAGAATCAGCAATTATCAACGGCATGAGGATGCAGAAGGCAATGCAAACCACTGCTTTAAAGACACATAATGTGTATCCCTAGGACATGTGACCTGCAATTGAAAAAGTGTCAATAATCGCTCCTGAGTCGTAGTAAAGTTTGCTGTTTTGAAGTGCGCCCCGCAGGGGTAGTGTAAAGCTTTCGCCTTCCGTTTCTGGCGGTGGCGCCGCTGTGGCAATCGCAGCTTTGGTGTCTGCCTCTGGTGGGAAAAGTTGCCTGTCCACGTGCATTTAAGGGGCGCTATGAGCTCGGTAGTCGTTCACTCTGTCAGTAAGGGCAAGTCTAGGCAGCTGGTCAGTCGGAGTGAGTCTGGGTCAGTCTGTCAGTCTCGCCGAGTCGGTCAGTTGGTCAGCCGGGTCAGTGTGGGGCAGTCAGTGTCTGTCTGGAGTGCTAATATGTGTTAGTCCGCCAGTCTGCTCGAGTTTGTTCAGGCAATGGACATTGGCGGTTGGATTGATCGGTAAGTCGATCTCTTCCTGGGACAGGGGTGGGTCCGACCGAGTGTATCGCTTTGTTAATGTCGGTCTGCCGTCTGGAGTGCCAGGATGTCTGTCGATCGGATCGACCTTCAAGGCCGGTTGGATCGATTGGTTGGTCGGTCGTGCACTGAGACACAAGATGCCTTGTCCATCTTGAGCGTCGGCGCATGCGAGGTCGCTACGTGGCAGCCAGTGGGCCGCGCCGTATAGCGAGGGGTAGTGGCTTCGCGGCCGACACGAGAGCAACAGGAGTCAACCCATGACAACGGTGTGGCCGGCGCGAGCTGCGACGCCGTGAGACGGGAGATCGGCGCGCCTTCCTGCGTCCGTTGAAGCGGCTGGCAGCGGACGGTTAGGGAGAACGTTTTGGGGGTGCTGCGCCAGGTCTTCGTCAGACATCGCCGTTTATTAGAAGTTAAGTGATTGCTGATATGTTGTTTTATTTACTTGTTGAATTCTACTTGTTTTCTTGGTCAGTCTCTCGTCCACAGCTTGCTCGCCTGTCTTTCGTCCGCATTTGTTAGGCAGTTAGTGTCTGTCTGTCTGTCGGTCTGCCGTACGTTAATAGTTGCCTCTGTCATGTTTGTCGGATTCGGTGTTAACGAACATATAGAATTAAGGTGAAAAGGCCGAATTCCTGAAATATGTTTTTATCTTGTCTATCATCTTGCGAGGCGGTACATGTGTAATGGCTCTGAGCACTATGGGACTTACCATCTGTGGTCATCAGTCCCCTAGAACTTAGAACTACTTAAACCTAACTAACCTAAGGACATCACACACATCCATGCCCGAGGCAGGATTCGAACCTGTGACCGTAGCGGTCACGCGGTTCCAGACTGAAGCGCCTAGAACAGCACGGCCACACCGGCCGGCTATGTGTAATGTAGAGCATGTTGTACATTTTATGTAAGTCTGAATTTCATGGGTTTTATTTTAATAGTAATTTTTAAGAAGTTTCTACCCTTCCACCGTAAGAGTCTTTTTAAAAACAAATTGCACTTTCGGTGGCAAATAATTTCTTAGTGTGAGTGTTTGTACCATTTCCATCCCTCTTACGTGGTGCATAGTTAATGTGCTTGTGTGAGTTGTTAAAATTTTTAGTTTAAAGTAATCTTTGGTTGTTTGTTTGTTTGGGGGTAGAGACCAAACAGCGTGGTCGTCGGTCTCATCGGATTATGGAAGGATGGGGAAGGAAGTTGGCCTTGCCCTTTTCAAAGGAATCATCCCGGCATTTGCCTGGAGCGATTTAGGGAAATCACGGAAAACCTAAATCAGGATGCCCGGACGCGGGATTGAACCGTCGTCCAGTGTGCTAACCACTGCGCCACCTCGATCGGTAAAGTAATCTGGTGCGTTGCAGATTTGCACCAGTGTAGTCTTTCAGAGGTTGTTGTGAGCGGTCGTGACTAGGGCCGTGTTGAAAGGGAGCGGCAAGCTTCTCAGCCCGAAGGCTCATACTGTCAATATTGTTCTTTCTGCCTGTAAATAAAATTGTAACTTGATATTTCGAGAGTGCTTCTCTGATTATAAATTTTAAATCTGTTTTTGAAAAGGTTTTTATGAATGAAATTCCCATTTGTTAAAGGTAATTTCATTATCATCAGTTACTCCCTGGCAACTACTTCTACGCTCACCTAGTGTGATTAAATGTGTTAATGTTCTTGATGAATCGCTAGTAAATGAAGTAAATTCTTTAAGAAAAGATTTTGAAATCTAAATTCACGGTTAAACTCCATTGGCAAAAAATTCTGGAACAGTTCCCGTTCTGATCACCGGGAGGGGACTACGAAAGGGAAGGTGACCATGGGAAAAAGAATGAATAACTAACGAAAGGATAACGCTCTACTAGTTAGAAGATTGACTGTGTTAGGGAAGCTAGGAAGTCTAAGAAGGGAAATGCAAAGGCTCGTTCTGGATTTAGACGGGGGTGGGGGAGGGAGGGCTCAGTGAAGAGAAATGGAAAGAAGACAATGATTTATGGTCAGATGAGTAATATCAACAATAACGACAGTAGCAGGAAATGGTATAATGGGAGTAGGATTCGTCATGAATAGGAAGGTAGGGCAGAGATTGAATTACTGTGAACAGTTCAGTGATAGGGCCGTTCACAACAGAATCGATAGCAAACCAACACCGACAACGATAGTTCAAGTATACCTGCCGACGTCGCAAGCTGAAGATGAAGAGCCAGAGAAAGTGTATGAGGGTATTGAAGGGGTATTTCACTACGTGAAGGGAAATGAAAATCTTATAGTTCTAGGGTATTTGGAAGGGAGTTGTAGGGGAAGGAGTAGAAGATAGTGTTACCGAAGAATATGGGCTTGGTAGTAGGAATGAGAAATGAGAAAGACTGATTGAGTTCTGCAATAAATTTCACATGATAATAGCGAATACTCTCTTCAAGAATCACAAGAGGAGGATGCATGCCTGGAAAAAGTAGAAAAATACGGGAAGATTTCGATTATATTACATCATGGTGAGGCAGACATTCCAAAATTAGATACGGGATTGTGAGGCGTGCCCAGGAGCAGATATAGAGACTCAGATCACAAATTTGGTAATGATAAAGAGTGGGCTGAAGTTTAAGAGACTAGTTGGGAAGAATAAATACGAAAAGAGGTGGGATACGGAATTACTGAGGAATGGTGAGATACGCTTGAAGTTCTCTAACGTTATAGATACTGCGATAAGGAATAGTTCATTAGGCAGTTTCGTTGATGAAGTATCAAAGAAATTGAAAAGAAAACCATATGTACAAAAAAAGTAACGGCGAAGAAACAATGGGTAACAGATGAAATACTTAATCGATAAAAGAAGGAAGTACAAATCTGTTTGGGAGATTCAGGAATACAGACATATGAGTCGCTTAGCAATGAAATAAATAGAGAATGCAGTGGTGCTAAGGCGAAACGACTGCATTAAAAATGTGAAGAAATCCGATTGTTGGAAGTACTGACTAGCCATATATAAAAGCGGAAACAAAAGTCGGTGACATTAAAAGCAAGTGTGGTAACATTAAGAGTGCAACGGGAATTCCGATATTTAATGCAGAGGAGAGATAGATGGAAAGAGTACATTGAAGGCCTCTATGAGGAGGATACTTTCCTGATGTGATAGGGAAACAAACAAGAGTCGATATAGAACAGACAGGGGATCCAGTATTAGAATCAGAATTTAAAAGAGCTTTGGAAGTCTTAAGATCATATAAGGCAGAAGGGGTGGATACCATTCCATCAGAATTTCTAAAATCATTGGGGAAAGTGGCAACAAAACGACTAGTCACATTGATGTGTAGAATGTATGAGTCTGGCTATATACCATCTGACTTTCCGAAAAATATCGTCCACACGATTTCGAAAACTGCAAGAGCTGATAAGTGCTAGAATTATCGTACAATTATGCATCCAAGAAAAATATACAAAAGAATGGAAAAAAAACTGAGGATATGCTAGATGACTATCCGTTTGGTATTAGGAAAGGTAAAGGCACCAGAGAGGCAATTATGATGTTAAAATTGATAATGGAAGCAAGACTAAAGAAAAATCAACACATGTTCATGGGATTTGTCGACCTGGATAAAGCGTTCGACAATATGAAATGGTGCAAGATGTTCGAAATTCTGAGAAAAATAGGTGTAAGTTATAGGGAGCGATGGGTAATACACAATATGACCAAGAGCCCAGTGGGAATAATAACAATGGAAGACCAATAAAGAAGTTCTGGGATTAAGAAGGGTGTAAGACAGAGATGTGGTCTCTCACCCCTACTGTGCAATCTGTACATCGTAGAAAGAATGATGGAAATAAAAGAAATGTTCAAGAGTGGAATTAAAATTCAAGGTGAAAAGATGTCATCCTTATGAAAATGCATAAAAATTACAGGATCTGCTAAATGGAATTAACAGACTGATGAGTACAGAATATGACCGAGAATAAGAAAAAGGACGACGATAATAATGAGAAGTAACAGAAATGAGAACAGTGAGAAACTTAATATCAGGACTGCTGGTTACAAAGTAGATGAAGTTACGAGATTCTGCTACCTGGGTGACGGACGGTGCAAGAATGGCAAAAAGCAGACTAGCACTGGCAAAAAGGGCATTCCTGGCCAATAGGAGTCTACTAGTACAAACATAGGCCTTAATTTGAGGTAGGAGTTTCTGAGATTGTACGTTTGGAGCACAGTCCTGTATGGTAGTGAAACATTGAACTGTGTAAAAACCGGAACAGTAGGAAATCGACGCATTTGAGTTGCGGTGCTACAGACGAATTTTGACTGTTAGGTGGACTGATAAGGTAAGGAATGAGGAAATTCTGCGCAGAATCGGAGAGGAAAGGAGTATATGGAAAACACTGACAAGAAAAATGGACAGGATGGTAGAACGTCTGTTAAGACATCACGATACTAGTAGGAGCTGTAGACGGTAAGAACTTTAGACGAAAACAGCGATAGGAATACATTTAGCAAATAACTGAGGACGTAGGTTTCAAGTTCTTTGTGACAAGAAGAGGTTGGCACAGGAGAGGAATTCGTAGTGGGCCGCATCTAACAAATCACTTTGTTGTAGTACGTTGGGTGGTCACTTGCTCTCGTTTAAACAGTGGCGTTAGCGATCCTATTATCTTCGATAATTTATTAGTGCACCTGCAAATAGGGTGGCTGTATAAAAGTACAATTTTTCCCCAAATTGCGATGCTGTTTTCCAAGACGACAGGGCAGCTCGTATCGTTGAGAACCGATTTTGTAAGCATGAGGATGAATTGTAGCACGTCTCCTGTCCATCATAATCACCAGATCTTATCATTATTGAGCCTTTGTGACCTATTTTCTAAAGAAGCGTGCTTGATCACCATCCAACTCCTTCATTGTTATCTGAACTCCCTACTATTGTACCAGGAACATGGTATAAGATTTCCTTGAAAACCATACAAGACCTATATTCCTCCATCCAAAGACGCCTGGAAACTGTTTTGATTACCAACGGTTTTTCTACAATGAATTAGACGTAGTAATGTGTTGCGTTTTTGGTCCGCCCCTGTATCAGAGAGTTAGGTAGAGACGGCTGTAGTTGTTTCTGTATATAAGACGGTCATTACACAAGTCATTGCATCTTCTTTTGTCGCGAAATGGTAACGAATTAAGCAATTCTGAAATTTGCAAATAGAAGGTTAGTTCTTATTTAAATATTACTTGTAGGGAGATGGATGTATCACACGATGAAGATACAGCACGAGAAAAAAAGACGAAAAAAGTTTGTCGTTGGATACGTGTTTTACTGTCAACTACAATATTACATAATAGTACATTACAAACTACGCACATTTCTTAATATCAGGAATCTCCCCAAGAATCCACAGTAATGTGACGTGACGCTAGACGGCAGTCCTCTCCAGGAGAACAAAACGTGAGGAGGGATCACAGCGTGAGTTGAGCAGCCATTTAGGATGGATGTTACTCGACCTGAACACGCTCTTACGTAAAAATCGCAGTTCACCAAGGAAGGAAGTCGCATCAGTGCCACGAGGAGCTTGTGAAAGCGGAAGAAAATGATGCTTTACCTGTCATGTCCTGACGTAGGTGGGAGAGGTGAAAAAGGGGTTACTGGTCAGTTTGCGCTCCCGAGCGGTACAGAGCAGAAGGCAGAAGGACAATTCACAGTGAAGGCATTCATTGTTTTCTTCTATCTGAGCCAACACTGGTACAGGCATTTACTGGAAATGCAGGCTGTGAGACTCGGTAGAGAACTCGTTGTGGAGACTCTTGGACATACAGGGTTTTGAAATAGTTGTTTATTCCAGACAGGACTAACTAATACACTGGAGGCTAGTTCTAGGGTTAGAAAAAGCATGAATAACACTGTTACAACAGAAGCCAGTGCAGAAGTCCCAGGAGTGGATGCTAACCACAGTAGCAAACACTAGCAGCATCTTAAGGCAACAACGTAGTTGCAAAACAAAACATACTGAATGTGTCACTGTTCACTGAGGCACTCCAAGAGAGAGAGCAAACTTATGCGAAGCTGGACCGAGGCTGGAGTCGACGGCCGCGGATTCGGCGACCAGATCGTCTGACTGAGAACTCTGCCAAAATGCGGACTCTAGGGGTTTTAAAGAGTCGTGTGGGGGCACTGTTTTTCCCACTTAAAGCCACCCAGCCAATCCCGTAGGTCTCTTGCAGGTGCCTGCCAGTCACAGTTCAGTTAGGCCCCCTCTACTGCTCATAAGGCGGGGATGTTAATGCAGTTGCACTAAGTCCGTATTTGGTATCAACATTGTTCAGCTGAAAGCTAAACGTAACTGCTCTGTCAAATAAGGCTTGAAACATTATTGTTATACGTCATTTAGCCCCGCCCCTCGGGCTCTCCGGAGTAGGGACTGCTAGGTCAACAATTTTTGCCGTTTTCGCTCTCTTTCTAACCCTTGTGAGCCTACTGACGTTGCTGTTCTCAGGGCTGGTATCAAGCTGGCTTTATACGCTACTACGTGCCTGTTGGTTACAAAGCTTTACGGTGGTAGCCTACCACAGCGTCTCGACGACATATGAAGTTACATATTAATTCCTCGAAGAGTAATTAACGCCCTAGGACCGCGTCTGGGGGCGTCTGCACTTTCGCAAGGCTCTCCGTTTACGGCTTACTTCATGTGACAATATCTCCCCTAGTTTGCTCTACCTTCAGCATTGTCTCTGCTTCCGTGCCTTGGAACGCCTGTCCTCCTTCCTCTCGGCTTCGAGGTAACACTACAGTAGCAAAGAATAATCAATATATTACATACCGTACCGAACGGTTGTTCGATGGGTGGATGTATTTAGGCGCGGCAGAGCTGCAACGGCCCATCTGCACCGATCTGGGTGGCCTGTCAGTGTGCATACGGACTGTGCTCTACCCAGATCGACCAATGCTTGGAGAATGACAGAAGATAGACGCTGCAGGAATTTCAATGCCATACAGGTATTCAGAAATAAAAATCTACAGGATTTTACGCGACGAGCTACACATGCTAACGTTGCTGCAAAGTGGGTGCATCATACATTAGCTGAAGTGGAAAAGTGGACACGTTACGAAATTTGTGATGTGCATCTAGCGAGTTATGAGGAGGAGGGAGACATGCACTGGCGAGAATAGTCCTCATATACGAATTTTGGACCAGGGCCTTTGAACCAGAAGTGAAAAGCCAGTCCGCGGAACGACGTCATCAAGGTTCACCATGCAGGCAGAAATTTCGTCGTAGTCCCCCTCCTGTCTAGTAAATGGTCATTATGGCCTATGAAATTAGAGGAGATAGTTTGTGTCATTTCGTCCCACAAGGACAAACTGTTAATGCACTGTACTACTGTCGCAGTTTCCTGCAACGACACCTACGGCGGGCTACGCGGGAGAAACACCCTCAACGTCTACATGATGCATCAATTCTTCAGGACAACACGAGAGCCTATGCTACGGCTTGCGTGCGGAATCTGTTCGCACAATGGGGAAGGGAAGTGCAACCGCATCCATTGTATTGCCAGACTTACCACCTCGCGATAACGACATAACAAAACTGAAAGACCCATTGGGTGGAACACGCTTTCGAACACGTGAAGACATGGGCACAGCGGTGCCGCGTGAGGCCCGACGATTCGCTCATGGTGAGACCAAGGATAGTCAGCGTGTTCCACAACATTGGGAATGTGTGACGGATTCGTTGGGAGACTATTTCGGGGGACCCTAAGATTTCACAGGTCCGTGTTAGTGCGCTATACTATTGTGTACTGTTTCAGCAGGCAGTAAAACATGTTTTAAAAGACAAAATTTGTTTCGTCTTTTTTTTTCGTGGTATATCTTTATGGCAGTGTGTATGTTCATCCATCTCTGTACATGTAATCTTCACATATGAACTAACCTTCCCTATACATATTTCAGAATTTTTTAGTTCGAGACTTAAAAATAGATGATATGACTTTTTCAATGACCCTCGCATCCCCATGAAACATTTTTTGTTGTTATAAATTTGTGGTTCATGGTGTGGGTTCCTGTAGTCATGTCCTAGTTCATGAACCACGGGCAACGTATGAGTGCCCAAGTAAGTGGTCCCGACAGTCGGGATACCAGTTACTTTGGAATAAGGCTGGGCGTCTCAGACATATTCTGAGTCGTGGTCACCTTTGTGCTCATACGGAAAAGACTACCAAACCCACCGGTTAGTCCCTCAACCGTTAGGGGTAAAACCCAATGGGACTCAGGGCAAGTAAGGCTAGCAACCTGCTTCCCTGGTACTTTAAATATGATGCTGGCAACAATCAGAGCAAAATGCCTCGGACCTTTGGAGGCGACGGAGTCCCACCTCTAACTGACAAACCAGGGACTCCTAAGATACGACTTGGCAAACAAATGGTAATGAGTTGGGGAGCTATTAATATCAATGGGGGCTACTCTGGGAAGAAGGTAGAGCTGGCAGAGGCTGCAAGTAAGATGGGGCTGGACGTTTTAGCTGTTAGCGACATTCGGGTAAGGGGTGAGAAAGAAGAGGAAGTGGGAGAATACAAGGTTTACCTATCAGGAGTCAAAGCAGGAATAGCACAATGGGGTGTAGGGCTTTACATTAGGTAAGAAATGGAACCCAGCGTAGTTGCAATAAGGTATGTAAACGAACGACTGATGTTGATAGATTTGACAGTGTCTAGCAAGAAAATTAGGATTGTGTCAGTATATTCGCATTGTGAAGGGACAGATCAAGATAAGATGGATAGTTTTTATGAGGCACACAGTGATGTAGTTGTTAGAGTAAAGGACAAGGACAGTGTTCTGCTCATGGGTGATTTTAATGCCAGGATTGGAAATCGGACAGAAGAGTGTGTAAAGGTTGTGGGTAAATTTGGAGAGGATGTGGAGGCCAACAGGAACGGGAAACAACCCTTGGATTTCTATGCCAGTATGGGCTTAGTAACGACAAACTCCTTTTTTAAACATAAGAACATTCACCGATATACTTGGGAAGGCAGGGGAACCAGATCTGTCATTGACTATATAATAACAGATCAGTAATACAGGAAGGCTGTGAAGGACCGTGTATTCAGGAGATTCTTTGATGACACTGATCATTATTTAATCTACAGTGAAATTGGGATTGTGAGGCCGAAAGTGCAGGAGGTCAGGTCAATATGTAGGAGGATAAGAGTGGAGAAACTTCAGGATAAGGAAATCAGGCACAAGTACATAACAGTAATCTCAGAAAGGTACCAGTTAGTTGAATGTAGTCAATTACAGTCATTGGAAAAGGAATTGACAAGGTACAGGGACACAGTACTAGAAGTGGCCAAAGGATGTCTTGGAACAGTAGTGTATAAAGGTAGGATGAAGCAAACAGCTTGGTGGAATGACACAGTCAATGCAGCCTGTAAAAGGAAGAAGAAGGCGTATCAAAAATGGCTACATACTAGAACTCAGGTAGACAGAGAAAATTATGTTGAAGAAAGAAACAAAGCCAAACAGATAATTGCAGCATCCAAGAAGAAATCTTGGAAAGACTTTGGAAACAGGTTGGAGACTTTGGGGCAAGCTGCTGGAAAGCTGGAGTGTAATTAGCAGTCTTCGAAAGGGAGGTAAGAAGGAAATGACAAGTATTTTGGACAGGTCAGGAAAACTGCTGGTGAATCCCGTGGATTCCTTGGGCAGATGGAGGGAATATTTAGAAGAGTTGCTCAATGTAGGTGAAAATACGATCAGTAATGTTTCAGATTCCGAGGTACAATGAGATAGGAATGATGATGGAAATAGGATCACATTTGAGGAAGTGGAGAAAATGGTCAATAGATTGCAGTGCAATAAAGCAGCTGGGGTGGATGAAATTAAGTCGGAACTCATCAAATACAGTGGAATGTCAGGTCTTAAATGGCTACACAGGATAATTGAAATGGCCTGGGAGTCGGGACAGGTTCCATTAGACTGAACAAAAGTAATAAAACCAATCTTTAAACATGGAAACAGAAAAGATTGTAACAACTACAGAGGTATCTCTTTAATCAGCGTTGTGGGTAAAATCTTCTCAGGTATTGTTGAAAGGAAAGTGCGAGTATTAGTTGAGGACCAACTGGATGAAAATCAGTGTGGGTTTAGGCCTCTTAGAGGTTGTCAGGACCAGATCTTTAGCTTACGGCAAATAATGGAGAAGTTATGAGTGGAACAGGGAATTGTATCTATGCTTTATAGATCTAGAAAAGGCATATGATCGGGTTCCTAGGAGGAAGTTATTGTCTGTTCTACGAGACTATGGAATAGGAGGCAAACTTTTGCAAGCAATTAAAGGTCTTTACATGGATAGTCAGGCAGCAGTTAGAGTTGACGGTAAATTGAGTTCATGGTTCAGAGTAGTTTCAGGGGTAAGACAAGGCTGTAACCTGTCTCCACTGTTGTTCATACTATTTATGGATCATATGTTGAAAACAATAGACTGGCTGGGTGAGATTAAAATATGTGAATACAAAATAAGCAGTCTTGCATATGCCGATGACTTAGTTGTGATGGCAGATTCGATTGAAAGTTTGCAAAGTAATATTTCAGAGCTAGATCAGAAATGTAAGGACTATGGTATGAAGATTAGCATCTCCAAAACGAAAGTAATGTCAGTGGGAAAGAGATATAAACGGTTTGAGTGCCAAATAGGAGGAACAAAGTTAGAACAGGTGGACGGTTTCAAGTACTTGGGATGCATATTCTCACAGGATGGCAACATAGTGAAAGAACTGGAAGCGAGGTATAGCAAAGCTAATGCAGTGAGCGCTTAGCTACGATCTACTCTCTTCTGCAAGAAGGAAGTCAGTACCAAGACTAAGTTATCTGTGCACCGTTGTATGGGAGCGAAAGCTGGGTGGATTCAGGTTCCCCTATCAACAAGGTTGAGGTTACGGATATGAAATTAGCTAGGATGATTGCAGGTACTAGTAGATGGGAACAATGGCAGGAGAGTGTCCACAATGAAGAAATCAAAGAAAAAACTGGGAATGAACTCTATAGATGTAGCAGTCAGGGCGAACAGGCTAAGATGGTCGGGTCATGTTACACGCACGGGAGAAGCAAGGTTACCCAAGAGACTCATGGGTTCAGCAGTAGAGGGTAGGAGGAGTCGGGGCAGACCAAGGAGAAGGTACCTGGATTCGGTTAAGAATGATTTTGAAGTAATAGGCTTAACATCAGAAGAGGCACCAATGTTAGCACTGAATAGGGGATCATGGAGGAATTTTATAAGCGGGACTATGCTCCAGACTGAACGCTGAATGGCATAATCAGTCTTAAATGATGATGATGGTGATGATGATGACGATAAATTTAAACTCTTCTATGTATTGAAAATATATAGATTGTTTCAAAGCTGACTGTGATGTAACAGAATCGTATGTATTTGTAAATGCAAATGAACAAATTAATATCCCATATCACGAAAATTACAAAGTAACTAATCAACAGCGCATTACGACAATAAATCAGAACAGCGATACCCATCGGAACTACGCCTATAAACTGAAAACAGTAGAGATGGACACCACTCACTGTCCTTATCTCCCGCTTATGTGCAACAAGTTATTTCTTCCCGAATGGCGACTTGCCCCGGAATATTCAAACTCGTTTCGGATAGTTACCTAACGTTTTCTTTGCTGTTTAGATCATGTTGTGACGAAATGTGGAGAAATACGTACCAGCCCATTAAATATTTGTGCCCCCACGTACCTGAAGGAAATGAATAGACGGGAAAGCTGCCAGATTGCATTTTTATCAGGCACACGTAGGTTTCTGTTAGTTGATACTCGTTTAGGCTTCTAACACTCCCCATCTCAACAAACCTTAAAAAATTTAAATCGTGACCCATAATAATGGAGATGGTTTATTTTATTGTAATCTGCATGAAGCGCACTATTGACACTGATACGCATTAATTTTGTTCTGTCGATGCTCATTGTATATTATTTCCAATAAATTTTTCTCTGAATAACTGTATTTTGCTGTATTTATCGGTGCAGCGTTTGTCACCAGTATACCGTATTGTAGCTTTTATATCCAATATTTTGTTCTACATTTGGCTCTTAATTCCTATGGGCTTAATTATTCTTCAGAAGGAGACGAACATGCTCCAGTAAACTAAAGATAAAATTTTTAATGATTTTAAATATGCTGCATATGTTTGTTGAATATGTTTATGCAAAGTCACAGTTCTCCAGTGTATGACCAGCTTTAAGTTAAAGGAGAAACAGATGAAAGGTAAAGACTACTGCAGGTAGCTTGGAAATGTTTTTCAAAAATTGTGTACAAATTCTTATTTTAAGAAAATATGATCAGTCACTGAATGGAGAGCAAAGCATTTTTACGTGGGAGAACTAGAAACTGAGGGATTCATAATTCAACACCTCAGATTGGGCTTAATTACAGGGGAATAAATTTTCAAATTTACTCACCGCCGTTGTAATTTTCGTACCGCATTAATGACACGAATTTTAAGTCTCATGTGGATTTCTCTGGCAAATTATAAGCGAAGCAAAAAATAAATTATTTAGCAAAAGATCACGCAGAAAGGTCACAATAGCGAAAGGGTGATCCGTGTTGTAAGAGATAACCCTGATGCGAAAGCTACCTAAGAAAGCAGGTGCTAAAATATTGAAAAACTCGAGATAGATTCAAGAAAATAGCACGATGCAAAAACAACAAAAGGTTAAGAATGTTCGGCTCGTTTCTTTGTGATTGTAATTACTTATGGAGTGTATACTTTCTATGAAATATTGTTTATATGAGAGAATCAAAAACTTTCTCCTTGTGTATGGTGTACTTTAGGTATTGCACTCAATTGCCGGGCAGAACTAATTGTTGGTCGGCCCTTTATTGCACGTGCGAACAGAGTCGAAATAAAACTTTAAACTTCATGAAATACAAAATTTGAAATAAAGAAAATGAATCTAATTAGCTGCTCAGTGAAAACTATATAAGTAAAACTCAGTACCAAAGCACGTTATGAACGATGCGTGATATGGAGTGCAATGTTAGATTAAGAAGATCTATCTGCTGTACTCTGGAGAAAATAGCTGTATGTAATTACCAACATAGTTCACTGAAAATTAACGTACTTCTTAGCACGACACCTGAAAATCCTGATTTCGCACTGTTTCCTCAAGAATGCAGGGTGAGATCTGCCCTAAAATAAAAGTGACTTACCTCTTGCTCAGCATGAGGCTTTTGTGTCTGGAGTACCGATTTTCTCGAAAGCAAATGCAACTCAGCAGATGCAGGAGCTAAAGATAAATAATCTACTCTAAATTCTTTTCGTCAGAAACAGTTTGTTACTTCGTTTAAAGTATAATGCATACACGATAAAAATTCAAAACTTTACTATGAATCATGAAGGTAAGTTTACTTGAAAGAAATTCGTTTTTGAGAAATCAAAGTTTGATTATTGACAAACAGGCTTCACAACAAAAGAAGACTCTAACAATTATAATATTTCTCATTACAAAGAAACTATAAATATACCTTTAAAATGATTCCAAAATTTTGTCTAATAATAACATGAACAACAAAGAGTTAATTGTCAGTCTTGATGCCATAATAAAGTATTCTAGATAGTTTCTTCCAGATACAGAGAAGACAGATCTCATTCTTTGAAAAACTCAACCGTACAAAAAAGGATGTCTCAGCGCTGCAACACTGACTGGCTGAGAAGTCAATCACAGATAAAACTAATCACACAGTCAAGGATCTTATTCACCACTCCTACAGTGCGCTAACATATGTGAACTTTACATGACAGTTCAGCAAAGAAAGCAAAGATAGTAGAGAATTAAAAAACTATGGATACAACTAAATGGTATACGACGGAACGAAAACATATGAAATTGTATCAAGCCTAGCAATACCAAGGGGGTGACGGTACTTTATGCCTACCTTTTGAAAATATTGTAATCCAGTCATTTACTTTATATTTTAAAATATTGAAAAAAATTATTGTTTTTAGCCATTTCTTCTACTATATTCCGCAAGTGTATTAAAATTTGCAGTTTAACTTAATGGAAAAATTTAGGTCTTAGGAGTAGAGGTCACTTTCCAGGTGGATGACATAATCAGCACTTTTAAATTATGTGCCTTACTAAGATATAAGCATCTATTTAAATAGTATGTTGTGGGAAAAAGTCAACAAAATTCAACGAAATTTGCATTTCTTAATTATTTTTCACGGTGGGCATAAAGTATCCCCCTCCCCCTCCGTTGGTAGTACACGTTACTGAAAGATCAATGATATTGCTAAGAGTGTGATAAAATGTATTTTCAGCTTCTGGACCCAGTGTATCTTTAAAAAGTATATTGTTGATGTAAGTCAAGAAAAAACAACGTATTTTTCAGTTTTCGATTTTTTTAGGGTTGGCACAAAGAATTCCCCCCCCCCCCCCCCCCCCCTCCCCCTTGGTTATGCGCCTTACAGAAAATGCGTTGGTATCGCTAGGGTTAAGAATGGGATTTGTTAATGGAGCAATGTGGCGCTGAAGGACGTCAGTACAAGTTCCCTTCTGGCCTTCCGTCCGTGGTTTACCTACATCGCTTAAGGCGAAAGACCAGAAGGTTCCTTTGAAATGGTCATGGGCAATTTCCTTTTCCATCCTCGGGAATAAAAGGAGAACATGTGAAAAGCATCTTGAAAGAAGTAAGTTCCCTTCATTCGCTGTTTATCATTTCCATTTTATTTTTATTCTGTGTGCTACGAAGTTCTGGCTGTGTAACCAATTTCAAGCAACTGCATACATATTAGAAAAAGTATAAGTAGAATGCAAAGTTCGAAGCAACCGTTGGTTATATTTATGAGAATAACATCGGACTAAAGGCAGAATAAAAAGAGCAGAGCCAATGCTTAATCAGGTAGCTACATTTGTTCTGGCTTAGAGTTGTATAATTTCATGAACAGTTTGTAGCTGACCTAATATACAATAAAGTAAAACAAAAATTAAAGTACAAGTTAAAAGAATAAGTACTCAGTAGTTGAGAACGTCATATAATACCATGGTTTACCACATTACAGTACTTTAAAACTTCTTTATTTCTTCCTTACCGTTTTTCCGGTTTCTCTGCGGAAGGGTTTGTCAAACAGTGCGTCGCGGGTTTCAGGGGCGTCACAGTAGCGGCGTCACGATGGTTTCATAAAAATAATAATTTGGTCTATTCGCTTTCTGGCACGTGAGTAAAGAAACAAGGGGCGCGTTGGTTACGATATCTAGCGTGCGGACGAGTGAGTCTTGTTACTGTGGCAGTGTGACAGAAGGTAACCTAGTACTGTGGAAGAAAAAAGTTGAATGACGAAGGATATACATTACGTTTTCCATAATCTTCTAAGAAGACAGTGATCTCCTGTCGAGTGAAAAATTGAAAACCGTGTTTGTGAATCATTTAACTCTACTCAGTAATTACTTTCGGAAGTATTTTGCAGAAGAAGTTGATCAACATAAATGGACCAATGATTTTTTCAGTACAGATGTTCCGTCAACGCTTCTCACTGAAGAACGATAATAGTTTTTTGATATTTCTTCAGACTACACATTGAAATTTAATTTCGTTTCCTCACAACTGCTTGATCTTTGGAGCGTGTTGAAGCAGAAATATCCGTAAGCAGGTAACAAAACCCATTTTGCAACTTACGTGAGGTAGATTTCCAAGCACTGGCAGTCATCAACACGAAATATACGTCACGAATGACTGCTCGACGCCGGAGCCAACGCCTTGCTGCGCCGATAGCCTCCCCATCATCCACGTACTGTTTCTCGCTGAATGCATCCTTCATTCGGCCAGATAGACAGAAGTCGGAAGATGCCAGATCCGGACTGTAAGGTGGTTGAGGAAGAACAGACCAATGACGTTTTGGGAGCTCCTCTCGGGTGCGCAGAGTTGCGTGAGGCCTTGCGTTGTCACGGAGAAGAAGAAGTTTGTTTGCGTTTTTGTGGTGACGAACACGCTCTTCTTGAATTTCCTGAGAGTACCACAACACAATTCACCAGACTGGACAGGTCTCCGTGACAGACGTCTCGCCCAACGACTCTCTGTGCTTTTGTTCACTGCCATGTCTCCTTAAACATTCTGCAAGCACCTATGAATATCTGCGATCCTCTGCTATTCCAACAAAAGGAACTCTCAATGACAATTTTCCACTTGGGAGACACCTCCGTTACAGACACCATTTTGAACTATCGGAACTACACGAAACTATAGGGGCTGAAGCGGGAATGTTCCACGATGTCTCACAACAGATTCCGCATTTTTGCGACATAAATTGCCCGAGAAAAAAATGTGGTTCATTACTTATTGAAAGCCTCTCGTACTTTTAGTGTCTCATTCCCTACTGTTATTCCCTCGACATCATCTGATTTTATTCGACTACACCCCATTACCCATTTTTTACTTATGTTGATATTCATATATTTTTGTAAAACTTTTTATGATTTTTCAACATTTTTCCTTCGTTTTTAACTTTTAAATTTTCTGGTCAGATTTCTACGAATTACGTAGTGACTCGTTAGATGGCCAAGTAGCTTTGGCTCACGTTGTCTCACAGAATCTGGCGAATGTAACTTAAAATTAAAAGAAAACCTGAATAAAATGGCGTTATAAGAAAATTGTTTTGATGATTTTAGGGCCGTTCTGTTTTAGTGAGAAATGAGCTAAATCAGTTGTCATTAGTTCTCCGATAACTCGAAGTGGACGTCCCTCCGATGTTTCCGGTTCGCAGTGGCGTTGGCTGCAGAGAGCGCTGACTCGCGGCAGCGCGACTGCATTTCATCGAGAAGTGAGTGGCACTAATATCGCACCATCGCATGGGCTGGGCTCGGTGGATCGGATCGGTATTCCGGGCCGTGCTTTATCTGAAATGACAATCGCCGAGCCGTTCGCTAATCCGGCTAACTGATGGCGTGCAAATTACGTTCCGCTCATTGGCACAGGTGGTTACAAGGGCCCGCGTTACGGTTGGCTGCTCTGCGTCGCTTGGAGGCGCGCTGGGGGAAGACCTCCATCTATCCTGGTGGTACTCGAAAATTGGTACACGTCGGAGGTATTACTACTGCAAGTTTTAATGTAATTGCTAGCTGAAAAGGACCTGCTTCGCTTGATTTTTCTCCATATGCTTTCTGAATTAAAAACAACTTTCTAGGTGCGAATAGGACTCGCGCATCGAGGGTTCCATACCAACGTTTACTGACAGTTCCTCCATTCCTGGAAACGCGAATCTGGCCGTTGTCAACACTGACACTGGCAAAATATCAACCCCAGGAATTCCAATATTTTCGAGAACGTTTAAAATTCAATTACATAAATGTGACATAAAGTCACGCATGAGGCAGGTGACCATTATTATAATAATCAGTAGTTCTCTATTCAGGCTGACAGGGTCGCATTGGTAAAAGTCAGACATATGTCAAGGAATGACGTTATTGCTAATATGACGCGTTTTGGAATTTATCCATCGTCACGCATCCAAAGAGCAATTACTGCACGTAAATAAGGCGTTTCAAGTTGTATATGAGACAAACAATTTTTATCGTGTGATGTAATCAGAAATTCACAGTTTTCCAATTTTTCCCTTCGATTGTACTGAGAAAGCTTTCTGTCTGTCAAATTTGACGAGTGAGTCTGCGAGTGTCAAACTATGTGACATAAATCTTTTAACAGCACTGACTTATAAGCTTCTCAATGTTTTACACCGCCAGGAGACTACAGGCGTCAGTACGTGACGTAAATTTCAAGTTTATACGTCTACCTGTTCCTGCAAAAAGGGGTGCTAAGAGACTGACGAGCAGACGGAGAGTCAGATAAGAAATGACAAAATTTTTTCTCGTGTGATGTAATGACAAATTTACAGTTTTAGAATTTTTTCCTCTTTTTATACTGTGGAATCTTTCTTTTACCCAAATTGCATGATTCTAGGCCAAAGGGAAGTACCCTATAGACTTTGGTAAGTGAGTTTGCGAGTATCAAAGCACGCATCATTTGACTGTATTGACTTAGAAGCTTCCGTTTTTTACACCGCCAAGGAACCGTAGAGAACAGTATGTAACATAAATTTCAGTTTGGTACGTCTACCCAGTCCCGTGAGAAAAAGGGTTTTTACGAGGGGCGTTTGAAAATTCCGTGCAAAAATAAAAACTACTTACGTGTTTGGGGTAAACAAACAAAAAACAAAAAATGGCTCTGAGCACTATGGGACTCAACTGCTGAGGTCATTAGTCCCCTAGAACTTAGAACTAGTTAAACCTAACTAACCTAAGGACATCACAAATATCCATGCCCGAGGCAGGATTCGAACCTGCTACCGTAACGGTCTTGCGGTTCCAGACTGCAGCGCCTTTAACCGCACGGCCACTTCGGCCGGCTTGGGGTAAACATTTTTTATTTTTCGACATAGTCTCCTTTTAGACTTATAAACTTCGTCCAACGCTGTTCTAATTTGTTGATCCCTTCCAAATAACAGGAATTTTCCAAGTCTGCAAAATAGCTTTTAGTTGCTGCAGTCACCTCCTCGTTTGAATAAAATCCTTGTCCTGCCAGCCATTTCTTCAAATTGCGAAACAAATAGTAGTCCGAGAGAGCCAAGTGCGGAGAATAGGGGGGATGTGAAACGAACTGGAATCCTATTTCCATTAATTTTGCAATCACAACTGCTGAGGTGTGTGCTGGTGCATTGTCGTGATGGATAAGGACTTTTTTGCGATCCAATCGCCGAAGTTTTTCTTGCAGCTCGGTTTTCAAACGGTCCAATAATGATGGATAATATGAACCTGTAATAGTTTTACCCTTTTCCAGATAGGCGATGAGGATTATGCCTTGCGAATCCCAAAAGACAGTCGCCATAACCTTTCCGGCCGAAGAATGGTCTTCGCCGTTTTTGGTGCAGATTCTACCTTGGTAACTCATTGTTTAGATTGTTGTTTGGTCTCAGTAGTATATAAATGTATCCATGTTTCATCCACAGTAACTAAAAGACGCTTAAAGTCCTGTGGATTCTTCCTGAACAGCTGCAAACCATCCCTGCAACACTTCACACGATACCGTTTTGGTCAAGCGTGAGCAATCGAGGAACCCAACTTGCGGATAGCTTTCTCATGTCAAAATGTTTATGCAAGAACTAATGTACCCGGTCATTCGAGATACCCACAGCACTAGCAATCTCACGCACCTTAAATCTTCTGTCATCCATCACCATATCATGGATTTTATCAATGATTTCTGGAGTCGTAACCTCCACAGGTCATCCAGAATGTTCAGCATCACTTGTGTCCATACGGGCACTCCGAAAATTTTTAAACCACTTATAAACTGTTCTAATCGAAGGTGCAGAGCCACCGTAATGTTTGTCAAGGTCCTCTTTAGTCTCCTGAGGCATTTGGCCTTTCATAAAGCACTGTTTAATCACCACACGAAATTCTTTTTCGTCCATTTTCTGACAATCGCTCGACTTCCTTGATTCACATGAATGCCAGACACAAAGAAATAGACCAATATGGCTGAAACTTATTGCGCGCTCTTTCCAAAGATGCTACTAACTAAACATGACCTCGATACGCACAGGTGGTGCCATCTCTCGGACTTTGCACAGACTTTTCAAACGCCCCTCGTAAGAGTCCGACAGACAGATGAATAGCAAAGCGATCCTGTAAGGGTTCCGTTTTTACCAATTGAGGCACGGGACCCTAGAAAGTGCAGTTAATCATCTCATTTGTACGACATCTAACTTATTCAAAGTATATTCTGATAAACCACGTTTGATGTTTTGCTTTCGGGTGAAAACAGTAATAAGTTGTGGTTGTGCAACACGCGAACAGGCTAAGTATAGTTGTCTATTCGAGAGACACGCTTCCTTTAAATTCACTCTGCAATATTGGAATGTTTGTCCTTGTGCTTTATTCATAATCTTACTGTCCGCTATTCCTCTCGGAAATCGGAGCTTTTTACTGCTGAATGGTAACAGTAGAACTGAGCGAAGTTCGCAGAATGGATACTGACCTGTCGCATTCTTTTATCATTAATACAAGGGTGGGAACTTCAATAGAGCCAACTATTTATTCACAACTGATACAAAAGAGTTACATGTTTGCACCTGTTACTGTCCTTCAATCCTTCAAAGTAATCACCAGTGTTGAGTAGAGCCCGCTGCCAGCGATGTGGAAGGCGTAGTATACCGTTAGCAGAGACCGTTCTGTTGATGGTGCGAATGGAGCGGTCTAAAGTTATGGTGATTCTCGTGTACGACTGTGATGGTGTTATCCTAACGCATTACGTTCCTCCACGGCAGACCGTCAATGCGCAGTATTACTGTTCGTTTCTGGAGCATCACCTGCGACCAGCTTTGCGAAAGAAGCGGCGACACTTTCTGCGCAACCCACCCATTATTTTGCACGACAATGCGCGGACGCATACAGCGCAAGCTATGGCTGCTCTGTTGGGTCGATGGGACTGGTAAGTACTGTACCATCCACCATACTCCCCTGACTTAAGTTCTTGTGACTTTGATTTGATTCCGAAGGTGAAGGAATCACTTCGTGGCATTCGCTTCAGAACTATTCCAGAGATTCGACAGGCAGAAGACCGCTCCATTCGCATCATCAACAGAACAGGTTCTGCTAACTGTATACTAAGCCTTCCACATCGCTGGCAACGGGTTCTACACAACGCTGGTGACTACTTTGAAGGACAGTAACAGGTGCAAACATGTAAGTCTTTTGTATCGGTTGTGAATAAATAGTTGCCACTATTTAAGTTCCAACCCTCGTATTTGCGCCTCTGCAATGTTGTTTAGAACCTTTTAAGACGGGACGTACCAGAAGCATTGAGCGAATTCAACAGTTCTGTCGGGAACTTTACTCTGTCCTCTAGCTTCATTATTTTACCAATTGGTTTGATTATTTTTTATTCCCAGGTATTAAACAAAGAATGGTTTGCGTCTATGAACAATTTTAGCAACAAAAATAGCTTAGTTTAATAAACGGGTCTGGGAATATATGCCGCCACGTAAGGTTGACCAACTTCCACAATATTTCATCAAAACAATTCATGTAAGCTGCTGTTGTAGCTGCTGCAAGACGTGACTGGTGTTAACCGTGCAGCGCCGTCGAAATTTGTTGGGACCACAAGCAGGGATTACTCACGTGCCAGAAAGCACGGACAGTGGGACGAAAGTGGCGTTCACAGTGTCCCCTGCTGGAAGTCGAAGAGAGGCCTTACGCTTGTGGACAGGGGCAATAACAATACTACCGGATTCTGAGGTGGATAAAAGCTGAATTAACTCTCTGCATTGTGCTCCTTCGGGTCAGAAAACGGAGGTCGTTGTTTCTCCTGTTTTAACTTAATGACAGCCAGTGCTGCATTTCAAGCATTGCTTACGGGAATAACAGGGCAAGTGTCACAAACAGATTTCCCCGAAACTTCTCTCACTGGAAGACGATTCAAAATAACCAAGCAAGTGCCTCGGCTTATCCATAGATAGTTGGCCATTTCTGAGAAAACGACAGTCAAATGGCTTTTTAGAGAGTGAACTGTTTAACGAAGGGGTGGCCAAGTGGCTAGCGTCACGGTATTTCGGTTTCGCGCCTCGTGTTCTAAACCCGATTATTGTTATTATTATTTTTTTCATTTGTCTTCTAATGTCCATACGAGGTTACTACAGGAATATTTATTATTAGTTTAGGGGATGCACGTACGTGTTAAACCGGATACCTAGATGAGCGGGGGGGCCTTCGTCCCGCCGTAGCCCTCAGAGTGAAACGTCCCCTTAGAAAAATTAATGAATTACTGTGCTGGTAAACCCCTTACGTTATTTGATTTTCAAACAGCTGAGGAAAACTGAATGTACTCAGACATTTCTTTCTGTACTTATTCACTAAACTGACACACAATATTTTTAGCGCAACGCAATCTGACTTTCAATAATTCCTACAAAAGAATGGCCCTAACAATAACCTATACCTTTCATGAATCACTTACCTCACAAAAATCTTCGTTACTCGAAATACTGCAATACAGCGAGCGCCAATACGGCCAGCTAAGTAAAAGATTCTAACTACTGAAGGCACTAACTACTGATAGGCATGGTTAGTAAATGAAAGATTTTGATAGAGAAAAAACAATGTATTTACCTTAATAGTGTTCAAAAGTCATTATATATATATATATCAGTTCATGACATCCAGTCTTACAAATTTACTCTCTCTGATGGACACACGTCCAGATCATCCGCTCTCAACACCGCCATCTCACTCCCCACATCCACCACAACTGGCGTCTCACCTCCAACTGCGCAACGCTACACGCTGTTCACATCCAACAGCCCAACACTACAATAGCGAATATTACAACAATGCCAACCAGCCACAGACGGCACACAGCACAACCAGTGATTTTCATACAGAGCACTACGTGGCGTTACCAATATAAAAACCTAAACAGCCTACTTACATAGCCCCCACGCTCCTCACAAAAAATTTTACAAATTGTTTTGAGCGCTGGCCAATACATATTTGTTAAAATATTTTTATATTAACGCTAACAAATATATCAAATGCACACACTTATCGATACAATGTTGGTCAAAAGCTAAAATTTTCTCACAGTCCATAAAGACAGTCCTGATCATTCATCACAGTATTAATTACAATTTTATGCACAAAGTCTAAGCAGTAAAAGAAAATGCACACGGAAGTAGTGGATTTCCATGCCGTCTTTAAGAAGAAGTGTTGTCCTTCCAACAGAAAGATAATGCTGACTCTTGACATGCAGACAGGTAATGGGCCACAATAGAGCAAACCCACAGCAGAGTCAGTCGAAGTTTTGAAGAATACTGATAGGTCATCACAGAGCAGACCACTGTAGTCCTGTTAGAGATTACGGTATTGGTGGGCCATCAGAGGTGCAGACCCGCTGCAGTCCTTGTAGAAATAATGATATTGGTGGGCCATCAAAGATGCTGACCCACTGTAGTCCTTGTAGAGACGGCCAGCAGCCACCTGCTGCAACTGTGCAGGAACACAATCACCATCAAAGAGTATTGCGGACAATATAGCAAGTCCATAAACCACCACTTGTGCACTCACAAATTTTTTGGAATTGTCCTTAGAACCAGAAATGCTGTTAACCAGTCCCTTGCTGAATTATTAACACATGTGCAAACAATAACAATCCCAACTTCTCACATATAGTGCATATACTATGACCAAAAGAAATGTGTGCACTGAAATGAATGCTTACAAGTTACTTAATTTGATGAACTGGTGTCAATTACAATTTCGTAACATGAGAATACAAACAGAAAGGTACAGAAAACATCATTAAAACATAATAATACAGATAACATTTGTAGTAATACAGACTTTACAAAAGAATAGAAATAAACATGTACATCAGTGTTACAGGAATTATGACATAAGTAATAAATAAAATAATGAGAATAGTTTTCGAAACATTAATTTCACACATGAGCATTAAAACAGAACAGAATGAAAAATGTCTAAACATCTTTACATAGAAAATAAACATATATAAGAAAAATTCTACAACATAACTCTTATCAGATAAACACATAAAGACAGGAAGAACACAAATACACAATGGTACACAAACACATAGTGGAATAACACAAAAGGAAAGGACAGGTTTTGTTTTACTGCAGTATTTTGCAGACAAAACTTTCTTTACTTCTTGGAGATCTCCCTTCATTCATCATTATTCCCAAAAAGTCCTATCTATACCTGTTGTCCCTAAACCCTACTGTTTTGTTCATATCCTCTTTCAAAATAATTATTCTTCATTGTACATTACTCATTTTGGCCCAAATCTTTTTCATATAACTTCTCAATGCATTTCTTCCAATCCATCACAACTCATTCTCTTATATAGCCTACCCCCTCTTAAGCTAACTTAAATCTGCTGAGCTCAGATGCACAAACTAAGGGATGAGGCAATGCAGCAGCACAAAACAATTAACACAAGCAGCAATGACAAAAAATGCAAATTGGCAAAGCAAGCAGCAGTATATCTAAATTAGCAAAGGAAATGCAACATTACAACTAATATGAGCCAATGTGCAGCAACAAGAAAAATAAATCAGTAGTAAAACTGGCTTAACAGAGTAATACAAAGTGAAATTTAGTAGCGCTATGCCTGGCAAACAGCAGCAGCAAATGCTGTAACTTATACCCAAGCATGACAAAGCTCAAGCAGAAAAAATATTACAGTAAAGATGGCCATGTCTAATACCTATGTCACATCTTAACACTTTAGAGTGATGCATCATGATGACTTACTCTAGCAGACAAGTTACCAAATCGTTAAAAAATTATTTATGAAATTACTGTGAATGGAAATGTCTATTTCTGTTCCCTTTTCTTTAAGAAAGTATATATATATATATATATATATATATATATATAGCAAAAGCCGGCCGGTGTGGCCGTGCGGTTCTAATCGCGTCAGTTTGGAACCGCGTGACCGCTACGGTCGCAGGTTCGAATCCTGCCTCGGGCATGGATGTGTGTGATGTCCTTAGGTTAGTTAGGTTTAAGTAGTTCTAAGTTCTATGAGACTGATGACTGATGATACAAAGCAAAGGATGAAACATCATTCACTAGCCATATGGCATTTCACAAGGCAGTAAAAATTCTCTCAACTCTCATAGAAAGACACTTGTCATAATCAGGTGTGCAGTTGTAAGAAGTAGCACAAAGTATGACCTCCACAGTATAATCATATGTTTCCAAGTAATAGCGTGTCACATTTGTGATGCTTTCCACAAAGGAATGTCAGTAGCGAGGTTAATGGCCTCTTTTTTCTCCATCTAATGGGGTTTTCTCCAGGCAACAGGTGCAGCTGGGTGCCCACAATGCATTACTTCAAGGTCACTTAGCTTTCTTACCGAAATATCTACGACAGCAGTTTGCACTACAGTGACAGTCTCATATAAAAAAAAAAAAAAAGAGAAAGAATTGACAGATCGAAAAATTACAGTAGAAATGCGTAGAAACGAAATATTATGAATAGCAGTGTTGTGATACATTCACGCATGGACACACAAGTCATAACTCTTAAAGTACGATTCTTGGTTTTCAACATCCTTTTTCACAAACCAAAGTCCCTAATTTCTGTTCATTATTCATATACATATAAACATGTAATCAAATTCCTCATATACAGTAGCATCACATTATTGATCATAAACATACCCCAACAGCATAATACACATCGTCATTGTAATAATATCATAAGAAATCAATCACATCCCAAAATCGTCGCAGATTCTTTCAATAATTTCAGAACCTTCAATAAAGTCATCAACCTCAAATGTACTTCAAAAATAATGATCCCTTACCAAATACACCATTCAAAGCTCTCGTAGTATTACAATGGTTCCGAAAAAATATGAACAGTTCACAAAGTACAGACAAAATACAATTTCATAAGTGTGAAGTTATCCAACTGTGTAATTGTATAAACATGTGTCACTGATGTAGTAAAAAAATGTTTGTTTCTCTCAGTTAAATGATCAGATAGCAGTGTAATTCTGTGTTACAGAAATATGGCAACGATGTCTAAAGTTGTATAAGCAAATACCATATTAGCTAGGGCTCCTAGCGCTCGCTACACACTTAGTACACAAAGTAGGCGTGTACCCCCCTGAGGATTAATGTAATTATACCCTCAGGTGTTATAGATTACAGCAATGGAATGAAATGTACCATGGAAAACCTGTGTATCTTTGTAATCTAAAAATCTTTAAAAAAATGTTTTAAGTACAAATTTAATCACTCAAATACACTCCTGGAAATTGAAATAAGAACACCGTGAATTCATTGTCCCAGGAAGGGGAAACTTTATTGACACATTCCAGGGGTCAGATACATCACATGATCACACTGACAGAACCACAGGCACATAGACACAGGCAACAGAGCATGCACAATGTCGGCAATAGTACAGTGTATATCCACCTTTCGCAGCAATGCAGGCTGCTATTCTCCCATGGAGACGATCGTAGAAATGCTGGATGTAGTCCTGTGGAACGGCTTGCCATGCCATTTCCACCTGGCGCCTCAGTTGGACCAGCGTTCGTGCTGGGCGTGCAGACCGCGTGAGACGACGCTTCATCCAGTCCCAAACATGCTGAATGGGGGACAGATCCGGAGATCTTGCTGGCCAGGGTAGTTGACTTACACCTTCTAGAGCACGTTGGGTGGCACGGGATACATGCGGACGTGCATTGTCCTGTTGGAACAGCAAGTTCCCTTGCCGGTCTAGGAATGGTAGAACGATGGGTTCGATGACGGTTTGGATGTACCGTGCACTATTCAGTGTCCCCTCGACGATCACCAGTGGTGTACAGCCAGTGTAGGAGATCGCTCCCCACACCATGATGCCGGGTGTTGGCCCTGTGTGCCTCGGTCGTATGCAGTCCTGATTGTGGCGCTCACCTGCACGGCGCCAAACACGCATACGACCATCATTGGCACCAAGGCAGAAGCGACTCTCATCGCTGAAGACGACACGTCTCCATTCGTCCCTCCATTCACGCCTGTCGCGACACCACTGGAGGCGGGCTGCACGATGTTGGGGCGTGAGCGGAAGACGGCCTAACGGTGTGCGGGACCGTAGCCCAGCTTCATGGAGACGGTTGCGATTGGTCCTCGCCGATACCCCAGGAGCAACAGTGTCCCTAATTTGCTGGGAAGTGGCGGTGCGGTCCCCTACGGCACTGCGTAGGATCCTACGGTCTTGGCGTGCATCCGTGCGTCGCTGCGGTCCGGTCCCAGGTCGACGGGCACGTGCACCTTCCGCCGACCACTGGCGACAACATCGATGTACTGTGGAGACCTCACGCCCCACGTGTTGAGCAATTCGGCGGTACGTCCACCCGGCCTCCCGCATGCCCACTATACGCCCTCGCTCAAAGTCCGTCAACTGCACATACGGTTCACGTCCACGCTGTCGCGGCATGCTGCCAGTGTTAAAGACTGGATGGAGCTCCGTATGCCACGGCAAACTGGCTGACACTGACGGCGGCGGTGCACAAATGCTGCGCAGCTAGCGCCATTCGACGGCCAACACCGCGGTTCCTGGTGTGTCCGCTGTGCCGTGCGTGTGATCATTGCTTGTACAGCCCTCTCGCAGTGTCCGGAGCAAGTATGGTGGGTCTGACACACCGGTGTCAATGTGTTCTTTTTTCCATTTCCAGGAGTGTATGTGTACTGTAGCGCTAAATGTGCGTCTTGTTGTAAGATAATCACTGTCTCTACTTAAGGGTAGAAAAAGTGCCAAGTGTCGTAATTATCGTCGTCCGTATGGAAAATAAACAAAAGCTAAATGCTATGCTTATAGATATCGTAGCTATTACGTACATTACCGTGATCAAGAAAGTACTATACTGTAATGTATTGTTGTGCTACGAAAAAAGCTGTCTCATTGTAGCTATATCACAAAAGTTACTACTAAAACATGTTTTCCTTTCCGGAAGAATTCAGAAAGACTGTGCACATATAAAAGAGATACACCGCAAAAGCAACAATGTAAATTATGTCACACATTAGTAGCGTCGTGATATAATCGTGTAGCTCTCAAATAAACTAACCACTGTGTCATCTGGTATCTCACAGAAAGTACTTTAAATCCAGAATGTATTTTCAAGTAAATCAAAATGTTGCATTGAAATCTCATTAGCAGTACTAGTATATGTTCTAAGTATGTAAGCCTTATAGTCGTTACGTAATCGTGCAACTAACAAGCAAGAATGTACACACAATAACACTGTGTCGTCTGTTCACTATAACAATGCATTCGTAATTACTGTCTAAATAAGTTGCCCAGGTTCTTGACTGGATAGTTGCATGTTAACAGTTTCTAAGTGCATACTAGTAATGTGAAGTGAAAATTTTTATAGCAAAGACTAAATTAAAAAGCAAATTATCTCTCAATAAACGGTTTTACATGTGAAATGTGGTGCAATTCTTTACTCTTCCTAGTACGCAGAGTTTCCACTTCAACGCAACTATCATGTGGTATACGTCGGATTCTGTAAGGTCCATTGTAAATCAGAAAGAATTTGTGACTCAAGTGTTTCTTCTTATGTGACAATGAATGAGCTTTAATGAGAACTTTCTGACCAATATATAATTTCTTTGCATTTGATTTACCGTGTAGTTTTCTCCTTTTGTCTGCTGCAGAATTTATATTTTTAATAGCCAGATCAATTATGTCTTTGTGTCGAAGTTTACATGTATTCGGAAAAGGTACAAACTCTCTGATTCTGTTCGGTGGTTCTTCATTCTTCAGTACAAGAATAGGTGGTAAAGCAGTGGAGTCATGAGGCATTTCATTCAGCACGTTTTGAAATACGTATAAATATCTGTCCCAATGCTGGTGCTTTCTGTGATAATAAAGTCTGCAAAGCTTATTGATTTCTTTCATAATCCGCTCAGACAGGTTACAATGTGGTGAGTACAATGAAATAAAAACAGGTTTGATTTTATGATTCCGAAGCATGCGTGACCAAACAGCAGACCTGAATTGCGGTCCGTTATCTGAAATGACTTTACTAACGTGTCCAACTTCACGCAAGAAATTTTTAACAAAGGCGTTGGATACAGACCGTCCAGTGGCTTTACGTAACGGTGTGAAAGAAATAAATTTTGAAGTAAGTTCAGCAGCGACTAGAACGTACGAAAATCCATTAGATGTTCTGACATGGGGTCCCAAGAGATCAACAGCAGCAAATTCTTTTAATTTAGTAGGAATGATAGGAAACAACAGAGCACGATGTGAGATGGTAGGTGGTTTAGCTTTTTGACAAAGTTTACAAATAGACAAGACTCTCCGAATTCTCTTTTCCATATTGTTAAAATTACAAGTCGTCCGAAGAATATGATAACATTTTCGTGGACCAAAATGTGCGTAGCTGAAATGAATGTACCAAATGAGCTTATTAACAAAATCGTCAGGAATGCAAAGTACCCATAGCTTGTGATCAACAGTGCAGCGTTTGAAGAGTATGTTGTTTCTAACCAGATAATAATGCCGAATTTGTGTGTGTGTCTTTTCATGCCACTTACTTTTGATGTCTTTCCAAATCGGATCTTTATCTTGTTAATGAGCAATGTCCTTTAAAGATGTAGTGATGAAGTTTTCAAAGGCGACTTTCTGAATGTAAAGAATACTGAAAATTTTCTCGAGATTGCCTTCTGTGTTACTTTTCTCAAGCCCAGCCAATGCGCGTGACAGTGCGTCCGCTGGGTGAGCTAGTATTGGGGCCTTAAGTAGCGTTTCTTTCAAAGAACTGAATTCCAACTGTGCTTATTCGTCCCAGTTCCAAATTGTATTTTTTCCAGTGAGAAAAATGGTTCAAATGGCTCTGAGCACTATGGGACTCAACATCTGTGGTCATCAGTCCCCTAGAACTTAGAACTACTTAAACCTAACTAACCTAAGGACATCACACACATCCATGCCCGAGGCAGGATTCGAACCTGCGACCGTAGCAGTCGCGCGGTTCCGGACTGAGCGCCTAGAACCGCTAGACCACCGCGGCCTGCTTCCAGTGAGAGAACAAAGTTTTGGTGTAACTAGAATTTGCATATTCAGAAAACGACGGTAAAAATTTACGAGACCTAGAAAACTGCGGGCTTGATTTTTTTTGTGGATGGAACGGGAATGGCTGTGATTGCTTCTAACTTTTCAGGATCCGGCTGAATGCCTTCAGAAGAAATAATATGCCCCAAAAACCTCACCTTTGACCTACCGAATTCAGGCTTTTTCAAGTTGACTGTAATTACAGATTCTGCAAAAATATGTAACACACTGTTGAGGATGCGATTATGTTGTTCCCATGAGGCTTCTGCTATTAGAATATGGTCCACGTATAAGGTGATGTGGCGTTTTAAGAACTCAGGTAATACGGAATTCAGCCCGCGAATGAATGCTGCCGAAGAAGTGTTCAAACCAAAAGGAAGTTTCCGAAACTGATAACAAACGCCGAAACAAAGGAAAGCGGTGTATTTTTTACATTCTGGATGAAGTAGGTTCTGATAAAAGCTGGAGCTGAGATCAATAGAAGACAACACTTTTACACTATTAAAATTTTGAAGAAGTTCTTCGAACGTTTGGGGCCTGTCTGTTTCAGGAATGATGATAGCACTGATTTGTCTCGAATCTAAGACAAGCCTGATCGATCCATTTTTCTTCTCAACAACGTGTAATGGATTGTTGTATGAGCTTACTGCAGGCTCAATAATGCCCTCGTCAAGCATAGATTGTATTTCTGTTCTAACACGGTCCCTATAATGTGCTGGAATTATGTATGGTCTAACACAAAATTTAGTATGCTCATGAACACGAAATTGGTATTGAAATTCCTTGATTGTTCCTGTTTTGTGAGTAAAAACTGTTGAATGTGCTTGTAAAATCTCAAAAAGGTCCTGCCTATCAGTGTCATTACAATTCTCAATTGTTTGAATTTTATTCTGAATTAACTCATTAGTATCAAATACGCCATCGATATCATCCCTGTCAGTACTAGCAGAGTGATTGTTAGTGTCTAGTTCCGTCGAAAATTCCGAACTGTTGTCTATCAGAAGGTAAAGCCGATTAATTTCCTCGTCATGGTTTGAGAGCCAATCTTCAAATTTCAAAGCTATTGACTTACCTTCTTTCTCTAAAATTATTTCAGCATCGTGAAAATTTAAGATTGCTTTGTATTCGTTCAAAAAGTCTACTCCCAATATAATTTCCGTCGACAGTAATGGAACAACAAGAAAGTTCATAGAGAAACTGTGGCTTTGACAAAAGAATTCCAAGTTGGTTTGTTGGCGTACATCTAAACTTTTTCCAACGATTGCACCTTGTAATTTAATCTTACGTAACGGAAGTGTGGGGCAATCGTTCGATTTGTTGCATTTACTAAAGTCTGTTTCACTAATTACTGAAATGGGACTGCCAGAGTCAAGTACTACCGTAAATTTTACGTCATTTGCTGTAATATGAACTACAGCATATGTACTATTGTTATGTTTTACGTCGTGTTCCTGGAGTAAGATGTCGCTAATGTCTTCCATTTTTACGTAATTACTAGCCACCGCAGATACGTCGTTTCATAACTACGTTTTGTGGCTGCCAGGGGTGTGAGTCATTGCCTACTGTCTCTTTGTTGGGATTTGGAAACCTAACTTCTACAAATTCACCTTGTCGAGAGAGCCCTGCCCTGTTTGAATCCCGCCAGTTTTGATAACATTCAGGTCTGTCGTTATGTCGGTAGTTTCCATAGTTTCTTTCTAGTCGGTCATGTGGTGGAGAATTTCTCACAGAACCGTAACTGCGCGGTGGAACGTTGCGTCTGAAATTGTTCTGTCTCACTTGATAATAATTATGTTGGTTCCCATATTGTCTGTTTCTCTGTTATCGTCATTACCACAGAGAGGTGATCTTTCCCTGTGATTATTATTACTCTGACAGTGGTTGTCTTATGGGTGGTGTCTGTTTTGCTCACTATTTGCGTTGTAAGAATAGCCTTGTCGTGTCCAGTTATTGTTTCTGTCGTCACAGAATTGTGACAGATGTGACCAGTACTGATTGTTTTCCTGTTTTCGCATCTGGCGACTGTGTGTCAATTTCTGATTCTTGTAAGAGTCCCTGAAAATCTTCAATGCCGTCTTTGCATCGTCCTGCCAAAATAATGTGTCTTAAATGTTCAGGCAATTTGATTAAGGAAATACGGATGAGTTCTGAGGGGCTGTATGGGTTTGACAGGTACTGATTCTTGTGCAATAAGTCTTCAAAATATTTGACAAGACTGGAAAATTCAGATTGTTGAAAGTGTCTCATCATCATGATGCTATGTTTTACGCGATCTTGAGTAGCTTGAGACCAATATGCTGAGAGGAAGGCATGATAAAATTCTCCTTCACTGTGACAATCGTGAATGACCGATCGCATTCTTACAGCTGGTTCATTCTCTAAGTAGCCACACATTAATTCTAATCTCTGCTCTAATGACCAGTTGGGAGGAAATCAATGAGAGATTATTGATGAAGCCACGCTTGTGGATGAATGTCGTTGCCAGAATTCTTAATGTTTTGAATTTACGTGTAGTAATGAACAGCTTATAGTCAAAGTCATCGTGTCGGCGAGTCGCATATCGGTCATTGTTACTTCGTTTCAGCGGTTCCATCTGAAAATTCGGTGTACCTTGCCAATTTCTTTCATAATTTCCGAAATGCCCTGTGTTTATTATTTTGTGGCTGTTCCGTATTTCTGTCCCTCTTCCCGTATTGGAGCGCGAGTGTCCTCTGAAATATGGAATTCTTGTATTACGTGTGTCGACTGATCTTGTACTTCCCGGATTTCTCTTTTGTACTTTGTATTGATTTGACTTTGATTTTGTTTGGATTTTCGAATTTGTTCATACTCTTCTGGGTTAGTGAACTGATCCGAAAGTTCGGCTACTTTCTCCGATAATGAACTGATTTCCTCAGTGTGTTTTTCTGAACCAAGTTTCAGAGTGTCCATTTGTGTTGAAAGCGTATCTACCATGTCCTTTAAGTTTCCTTGAGTTTTTGCATGTTGGGTAACCGAATCGGTAGATGCAATTGAGTCAATTTTAGCTTGCAAGGTGTCGTGATTTTCATGAATAATAGTTTGCAGTTCTTTTATGGCTGCTTCGTGATTCTGTAATGCATTTTCATGAGGCGAAAAAATAGGTTGAAAATGTTCACAAATTTGTGTTTTTAAGTCATTACAGACTTTTTGACATTTCGATTCGATTTTAAGTAACTCAGCAGCTAAACCTTCAGGTGTTTGTTCAAGCGTGGTGTCTAACTTTTGAAGCTGTTGCTGTGACTGTTTTTGATTTTGTTCCATTGCGTCTAACTTTTGAAGATTTTGTCCCATTTGTTTCTGATTTTGTTCAAGCGTTGTGCCTAACTTTTGTAGCCTTTGTCCCATTTGTTGCATTAATTGTAATAACAATGCACTGGTGTCTGAAACATGTTCCTCAGTGTTATTCGGCAGTGTATTTGAACCGGCAATATTCGCATTTTGAAAAGCAGAAAATGTGTCTTGACTTATTTGAGAGAACGGTGAGGACTCAAAACCTTAATCTACAGTATTTGCAAGATTGTGTACTGTCATTTCGGATTCCTGAGGTGAGCTGTTGCCGACCGATCGATCGATAATGCTTCCCTGTTCACTAATTGTTTCACTGACTGCACCATTATTTGCAGCCCGCTCCAATTCCCTATTGCACAATTACCAAATTACTATTTTGAACATTAGTTAATTCATTTCTCGGTGGCACTAACACACTGATTTCGTCTTCACTGTCATATCTCAATTGACTTTGGAGCCTGGTGTTACGTTTTTCACACGCCATAATTATTATCACGTATTTCACACGATAACAAGAAAAGCACAATTTGAAGAGCAAAGATAAGAAAACACATTAACATAGCACTGAAAATAATATCTAGTTAATTGCAAGCGCAGCTGCGAAATACTTGGTGCAAATCTACATGCATGCCATAACTGTTTTACTGTACAGCAATGAAAGACTACAACTACAAAGGAGATTTTCTCTAGAATTACGCGCTGGCAATAAACAAAAGCTACACTAATTACACAAACTACAAGAAAAAATCAGAAGATTCCAGTGAGGAATCCTCGGTTAAGGGTCGACATATGAAACGTCCTCTTACAAAAATTTATGAATTACTGTGCAGATAAACCCCCTACGTTATTTGATTTTGAAACAGCTGAGGATAACTGAGCGTACTCTGACATTTCTCTCTTTACTTATTCTGATCATCACTGAACTGACACACAATATTTTTAGCGCAACGCAATCTGACTTTCAATAACCCCTACAAAAGAATGGCCTTGACTAACAATATCCTATACCTTTCATGAATCACTTACCTCACAAAAATCTTCGTTACTCGAAATACTGCAATACAGCGAGCATCAATACTGCCAACTAAATAAAAGATTCTAACTAATGAAGACACTAACTACTAAAAGGCATAGTTAGCAAATGAAAGATTTTGATAGAGAAAAAACAATGTATTTACCTTAATAGCATTCAAAAGTCATAATATATATATATATATATATATATATATATATATATATATATATATATATATATATCAGTTCATGACATCCAGTCTTAAAAAAATGGTAGCGCCTAGAACCGCTCGGCGGTCCAGCCGGCTCCAGTCTTACAAATTTACTCTCTCTGATGGACACACGTCCAGATCTTCTGCTCTCAAAACTCCATCTCACTTCCCACATCCACCACTACTGGCGGCTCACGTACAACTGCGCAACGCTATGCGCTGTTCACATCCAACTGCCGAACACTACAATAGCGAATATTACAACAATGCCAACCAACCACAGACTGCACACAGCACAGCCAGTGATTTTCATACAGAGTGCTACGTGGCGTTACCAATATAAAAACCTAAACAGCCTACTTACAAGAGGTTCATAACCCCACAACAGGCTACAACAGTCCCCCCAACCCACTGCCGCCCCACACCGCACACAGAACTCAGGGTTATTGTGCGGTTCGGTCCCCAGTGTACGTAAGCATCCTGTATGATTCACCTGCATCCACAGATTCACCTGCATCCATCCATGTACATTGTGCATTCCGACGGACTTGGGCAACTCCAGCAGGACAATGCGACACTCCACACGTCCAGACTTGCTACTGAGTAGCTCCTGGAACACTCTTCTGAGATTAAACACTTTCACTGTCCACCAAACTCCCTAGACATGAACATTATTGAACATATCAGGGATACCTTGCAACGTACTCTTACGGATTTATATGGACAGGTCTGCAGGATTCCTTGTATCAGTTCTCTCCAGCACTATTTCAAACATTAGTTGAGTCTATGACACTTCGTGTTGCGGCACTTCTGCGTGCTCGCAGGGGCCCTACACGATATTAGGTTGCTGTACCAGTTTCTTTGGTTCTTCATTGTGTATGTGTGTATGGTGTATTTGGATTACAGCCTTTCAAAATTTCATATTCTTACATTTCATTATTATCTCAGTTCTTGTATTTTATTAATTATGTTTATTCTCCAGGATGATTTGTTGCATTCTTCTGGATGACACCGATCGTAGAAATCTTCGAAAGATAGAAGTTCCGAACACGACGAGCATCACGTGAAGGGTTTTTCACGGCGACATTTCTTTTTATAATCTCTCTTGGGAAAGAAACGTCGTTAACATTGTCAATTTCAGGCATTAGCAATAATTTCGCGGCAAACCGCGCTTAACGGGTCATTTTACCGAAAACTAGCGCTTGCAGTTGATTATGAATCAAGATACAACACAGGAATTTCACCGAAAACTAATTCAAATAATTTTCTCATTTATTTTAAGTTCATTCACGAGGCATGCAGTTAGCAGACGGATGACAACGTTATTTCGATATACACTGGTCAGGCAGAACATTATGTCCATCTACCTAACAGCCGGTATATCCACCTCTGTCATGGATAACAGTATCGACGCGCGGTGGCGTCGAAGCGATGAGGCCTTGGTAGGTCTCTGGAGGGAGATGGCACCACATCTGCACACACAAGTCAGCTAATTCCCGTAAATTCCGGGGACGTGGGCTATGAGCTGTGACGCCACGTTCAATCAAATATCAGATACGTTCGATCGGGTTCAGATCTGGCGTGTTGGAGGCCCAGCACATTAATTGTATCTCGCCACTGTGTTCCTCGAACCAATCCACCACACTCCTGGCCTTGTGACATGGCGCATTGTCTTGTCGAAAAATACTACTGGCGTCAGGAAACATGATCGTTATAAAGAGGGGTACGTGGTCTGCAACCAGTGTATAATGTTCCTTGGACGTCTTGGTGCCTTAGACGAGCTGTACTGGACCCATGGATGACCGCGTGAATGTTCCCCATAGGACAATGTAGACAGCGTCAGCTTGTCTCCGTCCCGCTGTACAGTGCCAAGGAGCTGTTCCCCTGGAATCCGACAGCTTTGCGCTCTCTCGCTGGCATCGGCGGGATTCATCAGACCATATAGTGCTCTGCCATTGCACCAACGTCCAGTTCAGTTGCTGCTGATGTTATGGTGTTAACATTGGAACATGCATGGATCGTCGGCTGCGTAAGCCCATCATTAGGAGTGTTCTGAGCTTGTGTGTTTAGATTCACTTCTGCTTTGCCAGCATTTAAGTCTGTTGTTAGTTCCGCTACAGTTCCTTTCCTGTTGTGCCAGTCTACGACGTCCGACATCTGTAATGAGGGGTGGCCGCCCAATCCCACGACGCCTGGACGTGGTTCCATCTTGGTTTCGCCAAGTGCGGAAGACACTCACCACAGCACTCCCCGAATACCCGACAAGTAGTGCAGTTTTCTAGGTGCTCGTGCTGAGCATCCGAGCCATCACAATCTGCTCCAGGTCAGACCCAGATAGATCGCGCTCCTTCCTCATTCTAAACACCGACACCACGCTTACTGAAACTGTACGCACGCTGCCTGTGTCTGACTAGCAGTCATTCCTCGCCAGATGACGCTGCAATCGCCTGGACTGGTCTGCATCTATAGAAGGTCGGTGGTCATAATGTTTTGGCTGATCAGTAGTATTGGAAATAGTCGGGCTGTAATCTTGCGCAGACATGGGTAGGTAAATGAACAACAAAAATAAAAATGGTATCCGGGTTTCGAACATGGGGCCAAACTACGAACATGCGACACTAGCCACTGTGCCCCACCACTTCGGATGAACTGTTTACTCGCTAAAAGGCAGATAAATTATCTTGATAGCTTTGACTACATCAAAACCCGAAGGTCTTCCTGAACGTGGATAGTGATTCATGTCAAAACGATCCTCCTTAAAACGAGAAAACCAATTTCTTGCTATGTTCTGTCCAGTGGCGTCATCCATATACGCGGCCAAAATGTTTCTGGCTGCCTCTGCTGCTGTCATCCCTCTACTGAACTCAAACAGAAGAATATGTCGGAAATGTTCCGATTTCTCCACTTGGCACTCAATTTTCTAACGTCTACAACTCCAAATGACAGAATGGCAAAATGGTAATATGTAAACTCCAATGGCAACGGTGAACTATAAATGAAAAATAACAATCGATAATTAAATCCGTAGCAATCGGCATACCAACATGCGAAACTAAACCGCTACGAATGAAATAAAACAACCCCTTGTTTTACATTACTTTTTCGATGCCCTAATAAAATACTCTCGTAGAGGCAAGTTTCATAATTCCAATTGTATCTAGTATAACTACACAAAATAAGTGATTTCGTAATATATATTAAATTTCATAAACTTTATTATTTCATTTGTTTTCTTGTAAGTCATTGAGCCGTGGTCGGTTCGCATTAATGTCGTTTCTCCTTTTGGACATTTTGTCACCATCGAGTGGCGTCTTATTCCTCCCTCAGTTACTATCTGAACGAGTTGCTCATTTGCCTCCATCGGTGCCAGCAGCAGCGTTTATCGATACTGGTACTGCTGTAACTTCTTTGGTGTAGCAGTTATATTTCCGTGTTATGGTGTGTGTGGCAGTTGGTCGATTGCGGCGGAGCAAAAAAATGTTCAAATGTGTGTGAAATCTCATGGGACCTAACTGCTAAGGTCATCAGTCCCTAAGCTTACACACTACTTAACATAAATTATCCTAAGGACAAACACACACACCCATGCCCGAGGGAGCACTCGAATCTCCGCCGGGATCAGGCGGCGGAGCAGCGAGGAAGTCTCTGTGGCGTGTGATCAGGCTGGGGCCGCTGGTGTCGTGCACGGGCGGTCGGAGTTGTGTGGTACTATTTGCGAGAACTGTCAAGTTCGTCGCCCACCGCACCTGCATACTGGAGTTGAGTAGTCAGTAAAACTTTCATGAAAGTTCAACCGCTGTGACATCTCTTCGTTAATTGCTGGTTGTTGCATCCTGGGCTGTCCCCACAACAGCAACTTAATGGTGTGCTGGGGTCGGCAAAATTTTGCAGCCGTCTCACTGTATGACGTTTAACCTTTGAAATGATTATAATATATATAAGTGAAGTGCACCAGCGGTATGTTCTGCCTTATGACCGTTAACGTTCCGGTTAACTGGCCTGGTTGTCAGCGTAGCTATGCGGCAGTGTGTTTTCCTCGCCATGTTGATGCTGTCCAGCACGGCATGTACTTCTACAGCCCTGGTGATGTTCTCTTTTTCTCTTTGAGTGTTTATTCTGCCTTGACTTTTTTTTTTTTTTTGTCATCAGTCTACTGACTGGTTTGATGCGGCCAGCCACGAACTCCTTTCCTGTGCTAACCTCTTCATCTCAGAGTAACACTTGCAACCTACGTCCTCAATTATTTGCTTAACGTATTACAATCTCTGTCTTCCTCTACAGTTTTTGCCCTCTACAGCTCCCTCTAGTACCATCGAAGTCATTCCCTCATGTCTTAGCAGATGTCCTATCATCCTGTCCCTTCTCCTTATCAGTGTTTTTCACATATTCCTTTCCTCTCCGATTCTGCGTAGAACCTCCTCATTCCTTACCTTATCAGTCCACCTAATTTTCAACATTCATCTATAGCACCACATCTCAAATGTCTCGCTTCTCTTCTGTTCCGGTTTTAACACAGTCCATGTTTCACTACCATACAATGCTGTACTCCAGACGTACATCCTCAGAAATTTCTTCCTCAAATTAAGGCCGGTATTTGATATTAGTAGACTTCTCTTGGCCAGAAATGCCTTTTTTGCCCTAGCGAGTCTGCTTTTGATGTCCTCCTTGCTCCGTCCGTAATTGGTTATTTTACTGCCTAGGTAGCAGAATTCCTTAACTTCATTGACTTCGTGACCATCAATCCTGATGTTAAGTATCTCACTGTTCTCATTTCTACTACTTCTCATTACCTTCGTCTTTCTCCGATTTACTCTCAAACCATACTGTGTACTCATTAGACTGTTCATTCCGTTCAGCAGATCATTTAATTCTTCTTCACTTTCACTCAGGATAGCAATGTCATCAGCGAATCGTATCATTGATATCCTTTCACCTTGTATTTTAATTCCACTCCTGGACCTTTCTTTTATTTCCATCATTGCTTCCCCGATGTACAGATTGAAGAGTAGGGGCGAAAGCTACAGCCTTGACTTACACCCTTCTTAATACGAGCACTTCGTTCTTGATCGTCCACTCTTATTATTCCCTCTTCGTTGTTGTACATATTGAATATGACCCGTCTCTCCCTATAGCTTACCCCTACTTTTTTCAGAATCTCGAACAGCTTGCACCATTTTATATTGTCGAACGCTTTTTCCAGGTCGACAAAACCTATGAAAGTGTCTTGATTTTTCTTTAGCCTTGCTTCCATTATTAGCCGTAACGTCAGAATTGCCTCTCTCGTCCCTTTACTTTTCCTAAAGCCAAACTGATCGTCACCTAGCGCATACTCAATTTTCTTTTCCATTCTTCTGTATATTATTCTTGTAAGCAGCTTCGATGCATGAGCTGTTAAGCTGATTGTGCGATAATTCTCGCACTTGTCAGCGCTTGTCGTCTTCGGAATTGTGTGGCTGATGCTTTTTCGAAAGTCAGATGGTATACCGTCAGACTCATATATTCTACACAGCAACGTGAATAGTCGTTTTGTTGCCGCATCCCCCAATTAATTTAGAAATTCTCATGGAATGTTATCTATCCCTTCTGCCTTATTTGACCGTAAGTCCTCCAAAGCTCTTTTAAATTCCGATTCTAATACTGGATCCCCTATCTCTTCTAAATCGACATCTCTTTCTTCTTCTATCACATCAGACAAATCTTCACCCTCATAGAGGCTTTCAATGTATTCTTTCCACCTATCTGCTCTCTCCCCTGCATTTAACAGTGGAATTCCCGTTGCACTCTTAATGCTACCACCGTTGCTTTTAATGTCACCAAAGGTTGTTTTGACTTTCCTGTATGCTGAGTCTGTCCTTATGACAATCATACCTTTTTCGATGTCTTCACATTTTTCCTGCAGCCATTTCGTCTTAGCTTCCCTGCACTTCCATTTCATTCCTCAGCGACTTGTATTTCTGTATTCCTGATTTTCCCGGAACATGTTTGTACTTCCTCCTTTCATCAATCAACTGAAGTATTTCTTCTGTTACCCATGGTTTTTCGCAGCTACCTTCTTTGTACCTATGTTTTACTTCCCAACTTCTGTGATGGCCCTTTTTAGAGATGTCCATTCCTCTTCAACTGTACTGCCTACTGCGCTATTCCTTATTGCTGTATCTATAGCGTTAGAGAACTTCAAACGTATCTCGTCATTCCTTAGTTCTTCCGTATCCCACTTCTTTGCGCGTTGATTCTTCCTGACTAATGTCTTGAACTTCAGCCTACTCTTCATCACTACTATATTGTGATCTGAGTCGATATCTGCTCCTGGGTACGCCTTACAATCCAGTATCTGATTTTGCAATCTCTGTCTGACCATGATGTAATCTAACTGAAATCTTCCCGTATCTCCCGGCCTTTTCCAAGTATAACTCCTCCTCTTGTGATTCGTGAACTGGGTATTCGCTATTACTAGCTGAAACTTGTTACAGAACTCAGTTAGTCTTTGTCCTCTTTCATTCCTTGTTCCAATCCCATATTCTCCTGTAACCTTTTCTTCTACTCCTTCCCCTACAACGGCATTCCAGTCGCCCATGACTATTAGATTTTCGTCCCCCTTTACATACTGCATTACCCTTTCAATATCCTCATATACTTTCTCTATCTGTTCATCTTCAGCTTGCGGCGTCGGCATGTATACCTGAACTATCGTTGTCGGTGTTGGTCTGCTGTCAATTCTGATTAGAACAACCCGGTCACTGAGCTGTTCACAGTAACACACCCTCTGCCCTACCTTCCTATTCATAACGAATCCTACACCTGTTATACCATTTTCTGCTGCTGTTGATATTACCCGACACTCATCTGACCAGAAATCCTTGTCTTCCTTCCACTTCACTGACCCCTACTATATCTAGATTGAGCCTTTGCATTTCCCTTTTCAGATTTTCTAGTTTCCCTACCACGTTCAAGCTTCTGACATTCCACGCCCCGACTCGTAGAACGTTATCCTTTCGTTGATTATTCAATCTTTTTCTCATGGTAACCTCCCCCTTGGCAGTCCCCTCCCAGAGATCCGAATGGGGTACTATTCCGGAATCTTTTGCCAATGGAGAGAACATCATGACACTTCTTCAAATACAGGCCACATGTCCTGTGGATACACGTTACGTGTCTTTAATGCAGTGGTTTCCATTGCCTTCTGCATCCTCATGTCGTTGATGATTGCTGATTCTTCCACCTTTAGGGGCAATTTCCCACCCCTAGGACAAGAGGGTGCCCTGAACCTCTATCCGCTCTTCCGCCCTCTTTGACAAGGCCGTTGGAAGAATGAGGCTGACTTCTTATGCCGGAAGTCTTCGGCCGCCGATGCTGGTTATTTATCAAAATTTAGGCAGTGGCGGGGATCTAACCCGGGACCTAAGACGTTTTGATTATGAATCAAAGACGGTACCCCCCCCCCCCCATTTTTTTTTTAAATCTCATTTTGTTCGTTGCATCTGCTCGGGACGGACGTCGTAAGACATCCGTTCGTTGTTGATCGATTAGCTCAGTTTTTTTTATTACAGAGGGCTGCTAACCCTCTGACCGAACACGCTGAGCTACCGTGCCGGCATCCCTAGACCACGGGTTCATTCGACTCTGTTTATAAGCCAATTATTAAGACATAATCCTGCTGCAATCCTCGTCTTTCCTGGTACTTTTGGTTGTCGTGTTGCTGGTCGGGTGGAAGGGAATTGATTAGGTGGCTGGTTGGTTCGTCAGCCGTCTGTAGGTCGGGCTGCAAACCGGCTGTTTAGTGTTACGCTTGGCTGTCTGTCTCACCTAAACTGTGGTTAGATTTTCATCCCCAGGCCGACCCTGGGAACATTTCTGAGCACCACTGTTTGTTGTTTGTGATCGTCATTTTATTTGGTCGCAGGTACTGTGCCAGGCCTTCAGCTATGCATTAGTATTGTTTTATGTTTAGTATATGGCCTTCAGCCGAACTTCATAAAAACTTTAAGATTAGACCTTCAGCTGTGTTTCATTTACAGTTCTTGTTGCTCTGTATTTTGGCCTTCAGCTACGTTTGTTTTAGAATCTGGCTTTAATACGTAAATCCTTGTCTGTAAGGTTCCTCTTTAATTATTTTGAATTCTTGAAACAGCTTTCAGCAGTGTTCTGTGAATGTTTATCTTAAGGTTGTCTTTAATTATTCTTGAAATTGCTTGTGCCTTCAGCCCACAAGATACTTCAAGTTTTCTTGAGATGTTTTTCTGTTGTTCTGTGTAAAGGCTTATCCTCAAGGTCTCTAATTTATTATGTAAAGAAATTTTTTTTAATTGAGCTTTCAGTCGAAGAATTAACTCGAATTTTCCTTAATATGGCCTTTAGCCGGAATTTATAAATGCTTGGCTGTTAAAGAACTTTCTTAGCTGATCTGAAATATTATTTCGGCCTTTAGCCGAGAAGATATTGTAATTTTACTTAATTAAGGCCTTCAGCCGTTACTCTAAATCCTGGTGTTTTAAAAGCAATCATTTAAACTCAATCTGGAGAAGTTAGTTGGGCCCTCAGCCGTGAATTGATCTTTGTTGTTTTAAAGAGAAAACTGTGCACTGGTTTAAGGAATAAAGTTGTGTGTGTTCTTGAATAACTGACAGTAACTAAACTTGGCCCCTTTCCAAAACCTCATCCGCTCTGTCCTGCGACACCAGATTTCAGTCATGTTCGTCAAATATATGCAAGCATTATTCTGCTTTCAAGCAATAATTAAGAAAAATTAGGTTGGCATTGTGGTTCTTCACTATTTTATATAATGTGGTATATATATGTGTAAAAATCTTTTATATTGTATACGCCAGATTGGGCATAAAATACGAAAGGTTTTGTTTATAGTCATTCATAATAACTTTGAACTTTTAATTGTTAATTTTATAAAATTTCAATGTAGTTTTGTTAAGAACATATAAATAGGGGAGCAGAAGGCTGAGAGGAGGCTCAGTTGGAGACAGCTCACAGACGCGACCATTATGTCACACGTCAGGGTAATAATTTAATTGTTGTACTGCGTTGGCTTAGTGACCATGTAGCCTGTTATGTGGAGTGGGCTCCCACTAAGAACAAGTTGTGCAGCTTATCATTAATAAACGACTATGAAACGACTTGGTACCTGGATTATTTCATGGAATTCGCGTAACTAGATCCAGTTTGCAGGTGAAATGGACCGGGACAACGACTTCAGCAGCAGCATCAGGAGCCAGATTACTGAACTAAGATATGTATAAGCAATGAACTAAACTTCACATGTCATTGCAGAACTAATTACTAAAATGTAATGTTTGGAAACTATTCTAACAGTAAACGTATGTACTCGTCTCAAAGTTATCTTTGAATGGTGGAGGCCAGAGTGATCAGTAACAAAGACACCCCCATGATCACACGTTCTTGATGCCATAGTAACAGAAGCATAACAACAAACTTTTCAAATTCTCTTTTTAATCAAATAATTTTTCAATGATTATTTTTGTTGCATTTTTGCCATAATTACAGTCTCCTTTGCAATTCGTTACACGAACTTACGCACCGAACTAATATTTATTTCGTATGAAATATCCTGCGTTCAGGTCAGGCCTGAACAAGACACTGGGCTGACCAGACAAAATAGCAGTTTGGGCACTTTGAAATGCAGGGGAGTTGTAGAACTGGTATCAGGTGGTCATGTGACCTCTACTGCTCACTTAAGTGGCAGTGAAGTGGCGTGTTTGTGCCAGACGGTTGTATGAATCAAGGCAGTAAGATATGTGGAGACGCTAAAGAATGACAAGAAGGAGCTATCGCGTCTGGAAATGTTCGTGATGGCACAGCGAATACAGCTGCCAGACTTTGAGGTGTATCCAACTGGTGTACAAGAAATGGTGTACCACTCTCAGCCATGTGACACAGCTTAGAAACAATATGGAGAATCGTCAGTGAAAATAAATTTCAAACACAGCAGGAATTACTGCTGTCAGTGAATGCAGGATAAACTCAATGATTTTCTTGCGAACATCGGGAAGGGAAGAGCACGACGGAACGTCAAAATAGTCCCGCCTCCGTAGCTGAATGGTCTGATGAGCTCTGACCTTTTCCTCCCACCAGAGCTCGTAGTGGGCCTACTTATCCCGCCCCCCCCCCGCCCCCCCCCCCCCGCCCCCAAAGCCGTCCGAGGATTTGGGAGTTGGACATTATCGGCAGCCGTCGATGTTAATGTGGTGTCAGCGCCAGACACCACACTTGCTAGGTGGTAGCCTTTATATCGGCCGCGGTCCATTAGTATACGTCGGACCCGCGTGTCGCCACTGTCAGTGATCGCAGACCGAGCGCCACCATACGGCAGGTCTAGAGAGACTTACTAGCACTCGCTCCAGTTGTACAGCCGACTTTGCAAGGAAAGGTTCACTGACAACTACGCTCTCATTTACCGAGACGATAGCTGGCATAGCCTTCAGCTACATTTGCTACGACCTAGCAAGGCGCCGTATTCAGTTGATAATTTATCTTAAAGCTTGTACAGTAACGAGAGATGTTCGACAATTGTGGATTAAAGTTAAGTATTATATCAACTGCGTACTTTATTTGCAATTCTCAAGATATTGTCCTGTTCCAGACCTCACACCCGTCAGCGTGTAATTAAACGCGTGCATTTCGGCCTCCTCTAGAAAAACAGTGTTGGCTCTTCTGCCAACACTACAGTTAAATTGTGAGTTATTGTTTTTTACCCAGATTCTTACAGCCCGCCTTCAGGGCGTCCTCCCTCAAGTCATATCTATAGATCAAACGTGCTTTGGTGGTGACAGTAACATCCAGACAACGATCGGCGATTATCACATCATAGCCCCGTCAGCGACCTTTTGCATTCACGGTCCCTTAGTGGTGGTGGACTTTGACCACGCTCTTTGATACAGTGAGTCATGACGTTCTAGAGAAAGTGCTGCAATGGATGGCCTTCCCCCACAGAGTTATACACATCGTCTTGCGACTCCTCCGAGGTTCCATGTCGCGACTGCTGGTCCATGGCCGTGCGGCTGGCTATGTTACTGTCATGCGATTGGTCTGCCGGGGGTTTCCGCTGTTGATGCTTATTTGCGCCATTACCCTTGAGCCACTGTTACACGGTTTCCGGATGCGGCTGACTGGGATCACAGTGAGAGGGCATGCTTTCATCTGCCGTGCGTACGCGGATGACCTAATGTTCTTGGTTCTATAGGGGGGATGATGTACGAGAGGAAGACGTGTGAATCTGACCAAGTCTGGTGCTACGTTCGTTGGAAGAGTTATTCCAGCACCTCCTGCGAGAATTAGGTCTAATAAAAAAGGTGCATTTTGTTAACAAAAAATGGTTCAAATGGCTCTAAGCTCTATACAACTTAACATCTGAGGTCATCAGTCCCCTAGACTTAGAACTACTTAAACCTAACCTAAGTACATCACACACATAGATGCCAGAGGCAGGATTCGACCGTATCAGCCTCGTGGTTCCGGACTGAAGCGCCTAGAACCGCTCGGCCACAGCGGCCGGCTTTTGTTAACACTCACTTGGCTTCACGGCTACTCGATTTGGCACAGATATTGTCGAAGACAAAGGCAATAGCACACAGGCTGCAGGCAACTACGACACGCTAACTTTTTCTTCTCGAGTCGGTGGCCTCGGTACTGTCAACGACCATGCAAGAGCAGTTGCCCTTAATGTGATTACGGTGGTTAAATCATGGACGCACCACCGAACCGGATTAACGGGACGCCTGATTTATGAACTGGCCCCTACTTCCTGATTAGCGCCCATTGCTGTAGCACACATTTCTGCCTCCCCCACTCACATATTTGGACCTTTTCCATCGAATAAAGTTACGTCCATACCGACTTGCTTTGTACCAGGAACCCCAAGGCACGTGATATTTATCGCCTAAAGACGAGAGACGATAATCGGAATGTCGTGGAAAGCCGATATCCTACGGAGTTCTGTCCACCATGCACTCCACGACACCAACGCTCGTGCTACCTGGTATCTGGTTGTTAAAGGAAAATACATGACACAACCTCGTCTGCCTGTCATTAACATGACAGATTCGGCAGTTTGCCTCCATTGTCACATGCTTGACACGGATGAACGTCGACTGGTATGTGGATCTTCTGCAGAGGTGTGGCTGCTGATTCTTCTACGTACCGGTCCCCATGCCATTGCACAAAAGTCAATCCTGCTCCCAGATAAGAGCCTTTCCCGATGTACGAAGACCAATGCTGTGAACTGAATAAATGGCTGATCAATCTTTTGGTGAAGGAGATGAGAACTTAATTTTTGGATCTTCTTGCAAGTTAACTTTACGTTTCTCACACACAGTTCGAGATACCGTCATTACTACGCTAACTCTTTGGGCAGCGCCTTCTCGGACCCACCCTGCAGCTATTGTGTCCCGAGTGTAGAAGGTGATTTCACTGTAAATCCGTAATACCAGGACTCGGACCAATTTACCAGCAAAGTACAATTTTCTACGAAGAGATGTGCCTGAAACATGTTTGATTGAATTGAGATTCAGAGTACATCTGCCCACAATTTGACGGCGCGTTGATTCCATTTTGTTTGTTTTGGCGGGAGGGCGTTTTCACTTTCATTTATGTTTTTTTTTGTTATTGATGCTAATTGCACATGATTATTTTTCACCTGGAAGGCTCCCTCCTTGATCTCAATTGTTATTTTGGCCATTATCCCTCATAATGTATGAACCTACTGCACGTTTTTCCCTGTACATTTCTTTTTATAAATATAAAAAGTAAAAATGAAGTTTATTGCAAAACGAAAGCGGTTAAGGCGGCCACCCGCGAAAAAAGGCGAGGACACGGACTTAAAAAATAGAAAAAAAGGAAAAAGAAAGTGGATAGTGTGGGTGACTCCCATATGCAGGACCCATGATCAGTTTCCAATACTGTTAGGGATCTTTTTCCTTTCGTGGGAGATGAAAAGACCCTTATTATTTCTTTGTTCCCTAGTTTCTCCTCAATTATTTGATTATGTGGCGATGTATGACAAGAGAAGAAACTTTATTTATAAGAAAAGGTAACTATTTAATGAAAGACAATATTCACTAGAGATCCAACGAATACAGGGTGAATAAAAAAGAATCATCCGATTTGGCACGTCTATATTTCTGAAACTAATAAACATATACAATTAATTTTGTTTTTTGATGAATGGAAAATTCAAAAAGGCTTTTTTCCATAGCTTCTCATAGGTGTACAATATGCCCACCTCAAGATGTACAGCATATGTCAATGTGGTATACACATTGTTCCCACACTGCAATGAGTATGTCTCGTTGCAGCTTCCACGGCTGTTATGTGATATCTCAGTTCATTCATTCTTGTTGGTAATGGAGGCACGTAAAGAGAGTCTTTTATAAACCCCCACAAGAAATAATCAAATACAGTCAGGTTCGGCGACCCTGGAGTTCAGTAACGTAGGGCTGGACCAAATTACTGGTCCAGCGCGACCAATCCATCGTTCAGTAATCGTTTGATTTAAAAATTCCGGCACTTTCAGATACCAGTGTGGCGGTGCCCCATCGTCTTCGTAAATGCCGTCGTTCGAATCAGTCTCCAACTGTGGGAAAAGAAAGTTCTCAAGCAAATCGAGATATGTGCTTCCTGTAACAGTGTTCTCGGCAAAGAAAAATGGACCATACACCTTTTCCCGTAAAACTGCACAAAACACACTAATTTTTTGAGAGTCCTTCTCATGTTGTACAACTTCATGTGGTTATTTCGTACCCCATACACATTATGACGGTTCACCTTTCCATTTAAATGGAATGTTGCCTCATCACTAAACACACCTTGCCAAGAACGAAATCATAGAACTCCACACGTTGTTGTTTGCCACCTTCACGAAGAGCTTGCAGTAGCTGAATTTTATATGTTTTCATGTGTAGACGCCGACGCAACGCAGGCCAGACGGACATTGGGGGCATGTTGAGCTGTTGATTTGCTACGGTGAGTGGATTTCTGCAGACTCCTTGTGAAACTACGGGGGATGCGTTCGACGTCTTGTCAGACACTCGGGGACGATAGGGCTATTTGCCTTTTCACAAGGAATCTGTTTCTCGGAATTGTTCACGCTGTCGTCTATTGACCTGTGCTGTAGGAAGATCTACACCATACCTAGTACGAAAGTCTCGCTGAACAATTATTACTGACCCGCACTGCGCAAAACGTAGAACACGAAACGCTTTCTATTGTCTCGACACCATTTTTACTAGAACTGAAGTGTGCGCACACTGCTGCTACCTAGCGGGAGTCCCTGAAAAACTCGATAGTTTGCTCTTTCCAACAGTACGTTGGTCGCGCACGTATCTCAAATGACGTAATACACTCCTGGAAATTGAAATAAGAACACCGTGAATTCATTGTCCCAGGAAGGGGAAACTTTATTGACACATTCCTGGGGTCAGATACATCACATGATCACACTGACAGAACCACAGCAAATAGACACAGGCAACAGAGCATGCACAATGTCGGCACTAGTACAGTGTATATCCACCTTTCGCAGCAATGCAGGCTGCTATTCTCCCATGGAGACGATCGTAGAGATGCTGGATGTAGTCCTGTGGAACGGCTTGCCATGCCATTTCTACCTGGCGCCTCAGTTGGACCAGCGTTCGTGCTGGACGTGCAGACCGCGTGAGACGACGCTTCATCCAGTCCCAAACATGCTCAATGGGGGACAGACCCGGAGATCTTGCTGGCCAGGGTAGTTGACTTACACCTTCTAGAGCACGTTGGGTGGCACGGGATACATGCGGACGTGCATTGTCCTGTTGGAACAGCAAGTTCCCTTGCCGGTCTAGGAATGGTAGAACGATGGGTTCGATGACGGTTTGGATGTACCGTGCACTATTCAGTGTCCCCTCGACGATCACCAGTGGTGTACGGCCAGTGTAGGAGATCGCTCCCCACACCATGATGCCGGGTGTTGGCCCTGTGTGCCTCGGTCGTGTGCAGTCCTGATCGTGGCGCTCACCTGCACGGCGCCAAACACGCATACGACCATCATTGGCACCAAGGCAGAAGCGACTCTCATCGCTGAAGACGACACGTCTCCATTCGTCCCTCCATTCACGCCTGTCGCGACACCACTGGAGGCGGGCTGCACGATGTTGGGGCGTGAGCGGAAGACGGCCTAACGGTGTGCGGGACCGCAGCCCAGCTTCATGGAGACGGTTGCGAATGGTCCTCGCCGATGCCCCAGGAGCAACAGTGTCCCTAATTTGCTGGGAAGTGGCGGTGCGGTCCCCCACGGCACTGCGTAGGATCCTACGGTCTTGGCGTGCATCCGTGCGTCGCTGCGGTCCGGTCCCAGGTCGACGGGCACGTGCACCTTCCGCCGACCACTGGCGACAACATCGATGTACTGTGGAGACCTCACGCCCCACGTGTTGAGCAACTCGGCGGTACGTCCACCCGGCCTCCCGCATGCCCACTATACGCCCTCGCTCAAAGTCCGTCAACTGCACATACGGTTCACGTCCACGCTGTCGCGGCATGCTACCAGTGTTAAAGACTGCGATGGAGCTCCGTATGCCACGGCAAACTGGCTGACACTGACGGGTGCGGTGCACAAATGCTGCGCAGCTAGCGCCATTCGACGGCCAACACCGCGGTTCCTGGTGTGTCCGCTGTGCCGTGCGTGTGATCATTGCTTGTACGGCCCTCTCGCAGTGTCCGGAGCAAGTATGGTGGGTCTGACACACCGGTGTCAATGTGTTCTTTTTTCCATTTCCAGGAGTGTATGTATGACTTTTTTAAAAATCGGATGATTCTTTTTGATACACGCTGTATAACAGATACGTCAGTATTGCCAGAAACGGTATAGGCAGTAGATGTAAAGTTGCTGAAAAATGTAAAAGTACTGTAGGCTTTTGTCAGCTACTTGTTAACTTGTCTCTTGTCACTGCAAGCTCAAGATGAGCAGATCTAAGTTGTGTAATACTTAAATGTTTGCTGGAAAAATGTCATTTATATCAAAACATTTTGTGTAGTCCAACATTAACTCAAGGCACCATCATGTCTCCTTATCATTTATTCAGTTTACGTTGTGATTTATGTATGTTTCGTTGAAAAAAAAATTGACACGCGAGATTGACGGCGGATTGTTCGGACACAGTTTCTGTTCTATAGCTTTTTTTTGTTTACGAATCGGAACTCCCTGAGATACCTAACTTGATCATTTTCCTGCTGTACGCAGAATTTTATAGCGTCAATTATTTGAGTCGGATCGGTCAATTTTCCCGAATAATGACGTCTACGAGCCTACTTATTGACTGTGCATAACACAAATGACTGTGAAAAAATCCAGAGGTGAACTATATCTGTTAATAAGAATCATAGAAACTTCGAGGAGCTGCACTGAAGCGTGGTATTTATATGCAAACTTGCCATCGTGAATGTAGGTTGGCTCCATGTGGCGACTGTTATAATAGCCTCAGTTGCATAATTTGTAAATTGCTAAATTAATGTAGCACCTTTGTCAAGCCTTTACGATAACCCCCTCATTGTGAGAGAGGGTGTTTTAAAAACGCCACAGAGGGCTGGTGCGAGGTGCGTTCAGCCTCGTGAGGCCAATGATTGTGGTGGAGCTACTCGACCGATTAGTAGCGTTTCCAAGGCCAACATATCCGACAACAACCGGCGGAGCGGTATGCTAACCCTCTGTGCCTTTATACGTCATTGGGAGAGGATGACAAGACGGTCGACCGGGTCCTACTGGCCCGTCTAGAGCAGAACGTGTCATGTTACCTTTTTACCTTGCCTCACGGAAGGTCACTGCTCAGAGTAGCATAGCTACACGTCTTCAGTTGGCCAAACAACAGAGAAACTGACAATACACTAGATGATTGGGGCCGTGTAGTGTAGTGCAGTCCGAAGGATCGTGATTTGTCCTAAGACTGGAGTGACGAATAAAAATTTGTCCAAGGCCGGGGTTCGAAACCAGGTCTCCGGCTCACTAGGATTAACCTAGGCCACTTCCTCCTCAAACAAAATTCTCATTTCCGCCTCTGCCGACTTATTATTCCCCATAAATTCGATCAGTGCTCAAGTGTACTGAAAAAAGTAATTGCGCTTCGAATGATATGTGTGATCGATTCTGAGATGCTGTTGCAATACAGTTAGAGAGCCTCTGCAAAGCTGTTCGAGCTTAAGAGGATACAAAGTGAGCTGAGGCGTGAATGGGAATTTGGATCGAGGAGGGAGGTGTGCTATGGTAGTTCCTGCAGTTGGGCAAAGCCGCTGTATCAAGTTAGCGCATCCGCCTAGTGAGTCAGAGACACGGGTTCGAATGCCAGCCTTGGCACAAATTATCATTCGTTGCTTTAGTCTGCGTATGTACATCGTAAATGAAACATACTGACAGATTAAAACTGTGTACCGAACCAAGACTCGAAATTTGAACCTTTTCCTTTCGAAGATAAGTGCTCTAGCGACTAAGTTAACCAAGTACAACTAACGACCCGTCCTCACAGCCTTTTGTTTAAAAACAATTGAGTGAAGGCATCAACAACAAACTTCAATGGTTGTCATGTCACGTCCGCTACGACCAAATACAACGAACAATAACGAACAAAATGAAGGAAAAAGAAGTCATAGAGCACTTGCCTGCGAGAAGCAAAGGTCACGAGTTCTAAACGCGGTCCGGCACAAAATTTTAATCTGCCAAGAAGTTTCGTATCAGCCCACCCTCCACTGAATGCCGTCAAATGCACCAACGAGGCATTTAACCCGCAGAGTGTAGTTGAGGCCAACAGTGGTTCTGCAACGTTTTTCGTAGCATGACTTGGGTTCACTCATTCAAGTTACCGTGAACAAGAGCCAGGATATTTATTTCAACTTTCTTGGTGATCAAGTGTGCCACTTTCTTCCACATCTTCTTCATTAAGTTGTGGTCACTCACATCCACCAAAATGTCAATAGCCATGAGTAATTCGTAACAAAGTCGCGTGTGCACTACGAGCGACATATATCGAATGCTTCAGTGTCGAGGCGACGAATTTGGATGTTTTTCCTGCATACCTGTGGGAATGTCATATAACGGTAAAAGTAGTGACTGACTCAATCTGTCTTGATATCTAGTGAAAGTACACTTCCATGGCTGAAATTAATTCATCGAATGTGTACAGTGGAAAAGTGCTGACCATTTCCTTCAGTTCATAATGCGTTCTTCTGTGCTCTATGATGTAAACGTATCAACATTGAGGCGTTCGATATACACTGAAGAACCAAAGAAACTGGTACACCTGCCTAATATCGTGTAGGGCCCCCGCAAGCATGCAGAAATGCTGCAACACGACGTGGCATGGACTAATGTTTGAAGTAGTACTGGAGGGAATTGACACCATGAATCCTGCAGGGCTGTCCATAGATCCGTAAGAGTAGGAGCACGTTGCAAGGCTTCCCATATATGCTAGATAATGTTCATGTCTGGGGAGTTTGGTGGCCAGTGGAAGGGTTTAAATTCAGAAGAGTGTTCATGGAACCACTCTGTACTAATCTAGGATGTGTGGGATGTCGCATTGTCCTGTTGGAATTGCCCTAGTCCGTCGGAATCCACAATGGACATGAATGGATGGAGGTGATTATACAGGATGCTTACCCCTACCTGTCAGCTGTCGGAGTCGTATCTAGACGTATCAGCGGTCCCATATCACTCCAACTGCACACGCCCCACGCCATTACGGAGCGTTCACCAGCTTGAACAGTCCCCTGCTCACATGCAGGGTCCATAGTCGTGAGGTTGTATCCATACCCATAAGCGTCCATCCGCTCGATACAATTTGAAACGAGATTCGTCTGACCAGGCAACATTCTTCGATTCATGAACATTCCAATGACGGTATTGACGGGTCCAGGTGAGGAGTAAAGCTTCGTGTCGTGCAGTAATTAAGGGTACAAGAGCGGGCCTTCGGCTCCGAAAGCTCATATCGGTGATGTTTCATTTAACGGTTCGCACACTGACACTTGTTGATAGCTAGCCCAGCATTAAAATCTGCAGCAGTTTGCGGAAGGGTTGTTCTTCTGTCACGTTGAACTATTCGTTCGTCTTTGCTGCCGCTCTTGCAGCGATGCCGGAGATTTAATGTTTTACCGGATTACTGATATTCACGGTACACTTGTCAATTGGTCGTACGGGAAAATCTACACTTCATCGCTACCTCGGGAACGCTGTGTCCCATCGCTCTTGCGCCGACTATAACATCATGGTCAAACTTACTTAAATCTTGATAACGTGCTATTGTAGCAGCAGTAACCGATCTAAAAACTGCGCCCGAGACTTGTCTTATGTAGGCGGTGCCGATCGCAGCGCCGTATTCTGCCTGTTTACATATCTCTGTATTTGTAAACGCATGCCTATACCAGTTTCTTTGACGCCTCAGTGTACATCACTCCTCCGTAGCGCACACACGAGTTCGATACCCAGACTTGTTCCAAGTTACCAAACCATGTTCACAGGGCTGCGCGCATATCGTTGACTCTTGGCATACAACTCGTATATCAAGAACAATACTGTGGGTACACAGAACGCAAGTACGGTACTCGAAAGAAGTCTCGGCGTTGTTCATTATGAGCTGTAGGTGGAACACTGAGTAGCACAGTAAATGGTTCAAATGGCTCTGAGCACTATGGGACTTAACTTCTAAGGTCATCAGTCCCCTAGAACTTAGAACTACTTAAACCTAACTAACCTAAAGACAACACGCACATCCATGCCCGAGGGAGGATTCGAACATGCGACCGTAGCGGTCGCGCGGTTCCAGACTGTAGCGCCTAGAACCGCTCGGCCAACCCGGCCGGCCAGCACAGTAAATATTGCAATGTATGTTGCATTGGGCGTCTTATAAATAACAGCCGCATCAAAAGGTCCGACCATCATTCGAGAACAAGTGGTCCTCTGCTAGGCGTATTCGCTACCCTTATTTCGAGTCGGAAGAAGCTCATTGGCGCCCTGTGATCGTAGAAGCTATCTTGTTCATATGAATTTAAAAAAATAATAATAATAAAAACCGGAACACGGTGGAATTATCGGAAAAGGTTGGAAATTCAATTCGAGGCAGATCCGACGACCTTCCTGGCCAATGTAGGGTTTGAAAAACACGATGAAATGCAGTAAAAACTCTAGCCGTATGTGGGCAGGTACCATCTTGCTGAAATGTAAGCCCAGAATGAATTGCCGGCCCGGGTGGCCGAGCGGTTCTAGGCGCTACAGTCTGGAACCGCACGACCGCTACGGTCGCAGGTTCGAATCCTGCCTCGGGCATGGATGTGTGTGATGTCCTTAGGTTAGTTAGGCTTAAGTAATTCTAAGTTCTAGGGGACTGATGACCTCAGAAGTTAAGTCCCATAGTGCTCACAAGGGAACCTCCCCATCGCACCCCCCCTCAGATTTAGTTATAAGTTGGCACAGTGGATAGACCTTGAAAAACTGAACACAGATCGATCGAGAAAACCGGAAGAAGTTGTGTGGAACTAAGAAATAATAAGCAAAATATACAAACTGAGTAGTCCATGCGCAAGATATGCCACATCAAGCACAGCATGAGCTCAAGAGCGCTGTGGTCCCGCGGTTAGCGTGAGCAGCTCCGGAGCGAGAGGTCATTGATTCAAGTCTTTCTTCGAGTGAAAGTTTTACTTGCTTTATTTTCGCAAAGTTATGATCTGTCCGTTCGTTCGTTGACGTCTCTGTTAACTGTAATAAGTTTAGTGTCTGTGTTTTGCGACCGCACCGCAAAACTGTGCGTTAGTAGACGAAAGGACGTGCCTCTCCAATCGGAACCGAAAACATTTGATCGCAAGGTCATAGGTCAACCGATTCCTCCACAGAAAAACACGTCGGATATATTCTATACGACACTGGTGACGACATGTGCGTCACATGACAGGAATATGTTGTCGACCCACCTAAGTTGTACACTTGGCGAATGGGTAAAAAGATTCTTCTACCTTGCCCGATTTAGGTTTTCTTGCGGATATGATAATCACTCCCAAAAAAGTGATGAAAACATAAGAGTTTGTCACATAAACTGAAAATAAAAAATTAAACTTTTCACTCTAGGTAAGATTTGAACCAGGGACCTTTCGTTCCGCATTTGCTCACGCTAACCACGGGACTACGGCGCTCCTAAGCTCATACAGTCCTTGATGTTAATTATCTAGCGCATAAACTACTCAGTTTGTATATTTTGCTTATTTTTTCTTAGTTCCAGACGACTTCTTCCTGTTTTCTCGATCGATCTGCGTTCAGTTCTTCAAGGCCTATCCACTGTGCCAACTTATAACTAAATCTGAGGGGGGTGCGATGGGGAGGTTCCCTTGTCAGAGCCATTTGAATCAGAATGACTTGCCATGAAGGGCTACAAAACGGAGCACTGAATATCCTGCTATGAAATGAAATAGCACCGCAGGCAATCATTCGTGTTTGTCAGGCCATACCAAGGTGACAATCAGGTTGCTATTTCGCCACTGTCTGGGGCATCTCGAGACATTTATTCGCTGGTCATCAGGGCTCATTTCGAAGGGGGACTCATCACTGGAGGTAAATGTACTCCAGTCAGTGAGATTCCAGACCCTGACAATCAGCGAAGACCATCTGGAAACGCCCTGGACAGTGATGGGATACCAACCTGGACGTCACCCGTCATACAGCATGACAACCAGGAGTTATGGTGTGGGGTGGCATTTCATTTCATAGCAACCTCTGGTTGTCATCCGTGGCGCCCTTACATCACAGCTGTACGCCGGCAGTATCCTACACTCCGTTTTGTTGTTGCCCTTAGTGA